>NC_137034.1:15644874-15672374 GCF_032717465.1 Coenobita brevimanus
AATAACGGAACAGAGAAGGCCCACACTGATATCTCCTACATGCCTCACTATTACTCTCTCCTGGTGTCCCTCCCATGTTGAAAATGATTTATTAAATGTACTGCAGAAACACCGACAAGCTGTCACATTACCTGGTGAAAACTTAGGGAGTACAAATCTAATCCAACATCATATTAACGTAAAACAGGATACACAACCAATCTATGTGCCAGAGCACAGAGTTGCACACTCACCAAATCAATAGTGTTTCATGTACCTTTAGCAACAGATGATTTTTTCAGAGTCTATCACATATACCCCTTTCCTTCTAAGAAAGATGACTGATTAGTCACCGTCAATATTAAAAGTCATCATGGTCTCCAAGAAACAGGACGCTGTAACTTTCACTAGTGAAACAACAAATGAACACCAATGTCGCACATCAATACATCCATTTCATCTTTGTCTTGCGTACATCTTCACGTTTCAGCCAGCTGAGACGGTCCCTTGTGAAATGGCTATCATCAGAGGTCATGACATCCCTCATCATTGCAACTAAACATTCGTTCCAGATAAACTCATCCATCATCAACGCATTGGACATTCACTGTTCTTCTACTTCACTCAAAATACATCAGTTTTTGTGACTTGCGCAGACACACCTCCAGCCCATACATCAGCATCTGGTTTATACATCTCACCAGAGTACTATCCAGTCCTGACACCTATACTATCCACCTTGCCCACTAAAAACCATTATACCATTCTCAACCACACTCACAAGTATTTCCAGCCATATTGCCTATGATGAACTTAAATGTAAATTCCACATTAAGTTGACTTTACCCAAGTATGAAACCATGCAACTGATAAATCAGACAATACAACCTTGGGAAGAATACAGTAGGATTATGTTCAACCCATATTATGTATACAGCCCAGCTCCAGTCATCTTTGCAATT
The DNA here is from genome assembly GCF_032717465.1 of Coenobita brevimanus. Taxonomy (NCBI): domain Eukaryota; kingdom Metazoa; phylum Arthropoda; class Malacostraca; order Decapoda; family Coenobitidae; genus Coenobita; species Coenobita brevimanus. The sequence continues at coordinate 15,645,816 of NC_137034.1, forward strand.
TTCTCCATCACATTTCCTATATTACTTCTGGCCTTGCACAGAATGCAAGCAAGGAATGCTAACCTGAAATCAGTTTTAAGAAGTGTTCTGTACAAGTGAGACAAACTGTGTAAATACTGTAAATACTGTATATATATATTTGTTATATAAAATAACAAAATATGGGCCACATAATATAGGCTTTCTTTAATTATACTATTCTGTGTCTCATTAATATATGAATATATGCAGCAAGTCCTTCTCATATATATTGCATAACTGACTACAGTAGACTTGCAATTGTATTATTTTAATATTATTATTATATTTATATATCTAAAATACATGTACCATTTTATTATGTTAGTTATATTACTACATTTATAATCTCTACATTACCGCAATTATTTAACTTTTACAATATGTACTTCACTTAACCAACTTGCAAATTAATTGTGATGTGTATATATATGTATTAATACATTATGACTGTTGTTGGTACGACAGTGGGCATGACCGAGCGATAAGTAGGTATAATATAACACAATACTACATGTAACCACGGTATGTAACTGTATACCTATACGTAACAATATGTAAAACAGGTAGTTATGTCTGAGTTCTCCAGGAATAGTTAGAGAACACATCCCCTTGCCTAGACGAAGCAAGAATGCCAAACACCCCTGATCATGAGCCAGAATAATAATCGACACACACACACGTACAAATGTAAGCACTAGTTGCCCACACACTTTAGCCAGAAGCTAGAGGGAGATATAAGTACGATATCACATGTTGGAAAGTTAGTAGAACAAGTCAGACAGAGTAGGACAGGAAAGAACAAGAGTTAGACAAGGAGAGAGCAATAGGGAGTAGGAGAGTGAGAGTAAAGTAGGAGGACAGCAGGTAGAATAAACTGCTACTAAACATAGGCTACACGGGTCACGCCAAGCTCGTAACTTTTATTCAAGTAACTGTCTCACAATAAACTCCACCGACCCAAATCTGCCTATTTCATCATCCCACTTAAAATACGAAGAGGATAACGGAACAGAGAAGGCCTACACTGATATCTACACGCCTCACCATTACTCTCTCCTGATGTCTCTCCCATCGATGAACAACAAGATAACCTTCTCTATAGACTTACACCCTCGGCTACGTCTGCCTATAATGGCAGCGGTGTTAGAGGTGGACTCCAAACTATGACAAATTTTCAGTATACGGTTTGGAAATGTTGGGTGAGAGAGAGAGACGCAGGTTAGAGCTTGATTTCTTTATATTCTCTAACGTTCCAGGCTAAAGGGAACCCATCTTCAGAGAGTTTGGGCTCTGTGTAGCCAGGTACGTTGAAGAAAATAAAGAATTGAAGCTCTAACCTGTCTCTCTCCCACTCAAGATTTCCACTTGTTGCAATGGGTCATCAAAATATGTGATATGTTGGGGTATCCTGGTTCTTGACAACTGATTGGAAACGTTGAATGGGGAGACAACCGCCTGGAATGAGTGAAGGAGGGTTGCATATGAGGGACATGATGAGTGCGAGGGAAAGAGTAGAGGCTAACTCCAGTGTTAGAATGAGAAGTTGCTGGATGCTATTTATTAAACTGTTGCCTCTCCAGACCATGAAGAGCTGTGCTTTCATGTCAGGGGTACTGCTCTAAAGATGTGTGTATGGCAGTCAGATTTGGCCCGTGAGAGAAGAGGATACACTTAGCCAAATAATGTACCTGGGATAGTATCTGAAGCTGGGGTCACTACACCTTTTGACATTCATGCATCACAGTTACTTGGCCATTTCGTGTAATTTTTGACAAACCAGTCCTAATATGTTGCTGCCACAAAAAAAAAAAAAAGTATGTCAAGTGTGTCATGTGCAGAAAATGACAGACCTAACCTATACACTTATGTTGTCTCAGGTTCATATGTGGCCAGCTCTACATGCAGTCTTGAATAAACAAATATGAGAATGCTGAGACTGGTGAGTAGAGTTTCACTTAATGATAGACTGAGAATGGTGTACTAACAGGTGTCTTAATGAATGCAGTATTCAGAGGGTACTTTATCGAAAGTTCAGAGTTCATCACAGTTTCAACAGTAGTATCTCCATGAAGCAATACTGCAGTAACATCGCTGCTAATCCATCGATCCCGAGGTAAGGGTACCAGTCGGTGAGGTGTTTTGTTTCTTTGTACTACAATCACGACTTTTCTTGCTACCGCCTTAAGATTTTATGAAGCTAATGGAAAAGTAATTGTCCTCAAGAGGATGGAAATATTCCCTTTTAGAAAGTGAACTGTGAATGAGAGGGATGCGTACAAGTGCGATGTGCTTGGGCAGAAGTAAAGGGAGACAGTATGGTTGTTGGAACGGAAACAAGAGAAAATGAAGAAATTTGAGGGAAATGGAGTGAGCGATGTGTTGGGATGTAAGTGGTTGAGTAGATTTATTAGGGAACTGGACTATGAATGAAAAGGGGTACGCACAGATGTAATGTGTTGGAACAGAAGCAACGGGGACATGTAGATATTATCAAGAGGTGCTGTAGAATTATGCATGCAGAAATTAATGGTATGGGAACAGCAGAAATATAGGGGTAAAAAGAGCATAAGGTGCTAGCTCCTCCATCTCTCCCACTCCATATGTTCCTCTTCCTGGTTCCGGATAAAGCTCCCATTTTCTGAGAGCAGCCCAGCGTGCCTCTACTGCCAGCGAGGCAGTGGGGAGCGGTAGGTCGTCGAGAGAAATCAGTCGTTTCCTATCCTAATGCCCACTCATTCCGTGCCGCCCTCAGGTATTGTGACACACATATTGCTCTTTACCAGACATTTACCTGTGACCTCATTTCATTCACCTTTTGCAGTATTCGAGTGAAGTGGAAATGTGATATCGAACCTGATTCGAATTTCAATACCAAGGAAAAAAATGCCTGATCAATGCTATCACTGTTGGGTACATTCAGGCTCCAAAGTAGTCGCTGTCTCTCACCTTGCGAAATGTGAAAAGTATATTCATGTTTAATTCAAACTAAAGCTGCTGGTTTTACAGTCTGTAAGATGGTTTACTATTATATTCCAGAAAATCGAATGTTAGTTACCTTGAAGGGAGAAGGCAGTATGTAAAAAGACCTATTCTGCTGTAAAAAGTTGCAGTGACAACGGTGAATCAGTGAGGCGATCAGTGGAAGGGACTGATTGAAGGACCGTGGAATGGGTACAAGGACTAGGGTTTGTTTGCGAGTGACAGGAGCTGTGATGATGTAGTGGATCAGTGGCTGTGAAGAGAGAAAGACTATATTTCTACTGTAAAATCCCTTGCTGAATCATTACTACTGAATATCTCGGTGATATATACAGTTATGTTGTTGTCTTTACAAATACCCCCGTTAGCGCAGGCAGTATTTTTTGTTTACTACTTCTGCATTACCATCTCTTTGTTGCCTAATGTTGCATCCTGAGAGAGGCTGACATAGACAAAGAATTTCTAAATTCCATTCCTACTATGTATCGAACCTTCTTCTCTCTACATAAGAGAGTCTGTCATCCACTCAACTATTCTCTCTCTCCATCTCTTCATTGTTCATCCGCCTTGCACATTGGCTAAATATACGAGATGGGGAAGCCATCACAGAAGGCAACACTCACGCCCGCCAACTGGTCTAAAGGCCGAATATTTGATTTTGCCCTGAGACCTTGGCTTACGACAATTACTCTCAAAATTTTATTACTTCATTCCTTCGGAGACCCAAACCCGTCCACTAACTTTGGTTCAGTCAGATCAAAACTGTTCGAGCTGACTTTGCCTAGTGACCTTGACCTTTGACCTTACCCTGTGACACTGACCTTTCACTGATAGTCCTGAATATCGAATTTTTGAACCCTTCCATAAAGTATAGTTTACATCTGATAAATGTTGTGTAATTAGACCTTATCATGTAATATTGAGAACTGACCTATTGTTCAGGAAACAATAGGCCAGCCTCTTGGGTGATCAACTCATCCATCAAGATTGATCAAAACTAGTTCAAAACTGTTTTAACTATTTAGTTCAGACACAGACACAGGAGTCAGAGTTTGACCCAGCCTTGTGATCTTGACCTTTGAGTGCTAATTCTCAAAACAGTCCATTCGTTTTATCCTGACCCTTAACCCTTCCACCAAATTTGGTTATAGGCAAATCAAACCTGTGAGAGATGACCTTCCCAGTGACCTTTGAATTTGACCTTCTCTGTAACTGTACCTTTGACTGATCGTTCTAAAAATGTAATCCTTTTATAATTGCTTTATCCACAATCCTTCCACAAAGTTGGGATTACATTGGAGAAAAGCTTTTCGATTAGACTTAATGTTCCAAAAATTTGTAGACTTTCCTCTTGGCCGATCATCAACCCTTCCATCAAATTTAAAGTATGACTAATAAAACTGTTTGAACACACAAGGGGCAAACTTTGATCTTGCCCCACGACCTTGTCCTTCGACTGATTGTTCTAAAAAGGATGAACCATTCATTCTTGCCTCACCCTCAGGCCTTTCCCAAAATCAAAACTGGACTGAATATGCGAGGTTAAAGTTTGACCTAGATCAGAAATCATGACCTTTATGCTATTGTTTTATATATGAAAAAAATAGTTGTACTTTTTTGTCTGCGTCACAACTCTTCCGTAAAATTTGGTTAAAGTTTGATTAAAACTGAGATACTTTTATAAGATTGGCACACACACACACACACACACACACACACACACACACACACACACACACACACACACACACACACACACACACACACACACACACACACACACACACACACACACATTCCATGCTCATGGTCAAGCCATTGAAAGACGAATAAAACACTGGAACCTTCTCTTTCTCTCTTCCTTCTCAGCTTTTACTTAGTCCTTAATATTTCCGGGAGATTTAAATTATAATATGTCTGATACGGTTCCCTTTTCCTGCCACCATCAATTGGCCATAAAATAACGCTTTTATAATCGAGTCCACAGTTTTGTCTTATGTATTCATTGGGTATTCGAAGGTTTACAACATCTGTGACGGCGTAGTTTTGAGGGTGAAAGAGCGCGTAGAAAAATGTACTGCCCTGGAAAATTGCCACGGTATTGAGAGAGAGAGAGAGAGAGAGAGAGAGAGAGAGAGAGAGAGAGAGAGAGAGAGAGAGAGAGAGAGAGAGAGAGAGACAGACAGACAGACAGAGACAGAGACAGAGAGACAGAGACAGAGAGACAGAGACAGACAGACAGACAGACAGAGAAGGGGAAAAAGACGAGTCAGTGAAAGTGAAACGAGTAAGACGAAAGTGGGACTGGTTAATGGTGGAAATGACAAGGCTGGATGGTGGAATGATAGGTGGACCGTGGAGGTGAGGGTAGAGTGGGAGGGAAAGAGTGGAGTGAACAAGAGAGAATTTACTGATGAAAGAGAGGAATGGGATGAAAGAGATAGGGTGAGGTGGTGGAGGAGGAGGAGGTGAAGGAAAAGGAGGAGGAGGAGAGGATGGTGGAAGGGAGAGGGCGGTGGATGTGGGTGGAATTACGGTTAGGGGAAGTGAGTGCGGGTGAATAGCGATGGTGAGGGAGCGTGCAGGTGTTGGTGGGGGAGTGGTGGAAGGGAGAGGGTGGGTGTGGGTGGGGTAGTTGTGGAAGGGAGAGGATGGGTGTGGGTGGGGTACTTGTGGAAGGGAGAGGGTGGGTGTGGATGGGCAAGTGGTGGATGGGAGAGGGTGGGTGTGGGTGGGGTAGTTGTGGAAGGAAGAGAGTGGGTGTGGGTGTGGTAGTGGTGGAAGGGAGAGGGTGGGTGTGGGTGGGGTAGTGGTGGAAGGGAGAGGGTGGATATGAGTGGGGAAGTGGTGGAAGAGAGAGGGTGGTTGTGAGTTTGGGCAGCAGGTGAAAGAGGTGTGTAAGAAGGGAGCGTGAGACACAAAGCCATTTTGAGTCCAAATGAGACGAACAAGGTGATAGAAAACCTTAATATGTTCTTACAAGAAAAAACACTAACCGTAATTATCCTCTCATTCAGGGGTCGGCAACCTTTTGAACATGGTGTGCCAATTTATAATTAATGCCAATTTTTTCGCCACTTTGCGTGTCAGGTAAGATTTTTTTAACACTGTAGAAGATTTAGTAAGAAAGGAGTGCCCACCTCTCTCTCACTCTCTCTCTCTCTTTGCATTTTCAATATTTTCTTTGTTACACTGGATCACGTTGAGTGCCATAGTATAGCACTTCATGGCACGCGTGCCTAGGGTTGCCGACCCCTGCTCTAATTGACTTCTGTATCGCCCAGATTTTCTGAATTTTGTTTACATTATGTAATCTCAGTATTTGGATATAAATGATGTTGGCGTTATTGCGAACTGATGTCTTGAATGATATTGGTAAGCTTGATGAAGCAGATCTCTTCGCACAGACTTTCTCCTCCAATTCCAACTTAGACGATTCCGGTGCTATTCCTCCATCACTTCCCCCCTCTGACTTCCTCATGGCTGACATTAAAATTTCTTCAGCTGATATATTTTCTTCCATCACAGGCCTCAATACTAATAAGGCATATGGGCCTGATGGAGTTCCTCTTGTTGTTTTCAAGAACTGTGCTTCTGTGCTTACACCCTGCCTAGGCAAACTCTTTCGCCTTTGTCTATCAACTTGTACCTTTCCTTCTTGCTGGAAGTTTGCTCTCATGCAGCCAGTCCCAAAGAAGGGTGACCATTCCCAACCCTCTAACTATCGTCCAATTGCTCTAACATCCTGTATCTCAAGTTTTCGAGTCAAATCTTAATAGAAAAATTTTACGGCATCTTTCCTATCACAACCTTCTTTCTGATCGTCAGTATGGGTTCCGTCAGGGACGCTCCACTAGCGATCTTCTCACCTACCTTTCAGACTCCTGGTCATCCTCTTTTCGGGACTTTGGCGAAAGCTTTGCCATTGCACTTCACATCTCAAAGGCTTTCGATCAAGTCTGGCATAAATCTTTAATTTCCAAACTGCCCTCATACGGTTTCTGTCCTTCTGTCTGTGCCTTCATCTCTAGCTTCCTTTCTGGTCGTTCTATAGCCGCTGTTGTAGACGGCCATCGTTCTTCTCCTAGATCTATCAACAGTTGTGTTCCTGAGGGCTCTGTCCTATCACCAACTCTCTTCCTTTTATTCATTAATGACCTAAGCTGGACATCTAACCCTATCCACTCATGCGCTGATGACTCTACCCTTCACCTTTTCATTCGGTTCCCGCAACGTCCATCTCAGCAGTTACTTCAACAAACAAGGGATGAGGCTATGGCACACCTAATGTCTGACTTGGCTCGTATCTCTGACTGGGATAAAAATAATTTGGTTATTTTTAATGCATCAAAGACTCAATTTTTACACCTATCAACCCGACAAAATCCTCCACAGGAGTACCCACTAATGTTTAATAATACTCAGCTTAATCCTGCATCATCCTTGAACATGCTTGGGGTTTCATTTACTCGGGACTTATCTTGGAAAGATCATATTACATCTCTTGTCATATCTGCTTCCGAGAGATTAGGTATGCTAAGCCGACTCCGTTCCTTCTTTACCCCTGGATAATTGTTGACTCTATACAGGGATTTTATTCGCCCCTGTTTAGAGTACAACTCTCATGCGAGGGGAGGCTCCCCACATACAGCTCTTCTCAATAGGGTGGAGTCAAAGGCTTTTCGTCTCATTAACTCTCCTTCTCTTACTGACGTCCTTCAATCTCTGTCTCTTTGTCCCACTGATGCATCTTTATCTCTTTTCTATCGCTGCTTTAATGGTCATTGCTCCTCTGAACTGGCTGCTTGCATTCCTCCACCTCTACGACGGGCGCGTAGCACCCGTCTGGCAGCAAACTCTCATCCCTTTTCTGTCCAACTCTCTAATGCAAGAGTTAACCGTTACTCCCAGTCTTTCATTTATGCAACAGGTCAACTCTGGAACTGTCTCCCTCTGTCTTTATTTCCTGCTGCCTATGATCTCCAGTCTTTCAAACGCAGTCTGTCCAGGCATCTCAAAATGATCGGATCTTGAATTTGGCTCTCTCTTGCATTTTTCTCTTGGAAGGAACAGTAATTGGGGGCTCCTGGCATTTGGTTCCTTCTTCCTCGCATAAAAAAAAAATGTAGCATTGACGCGACGTTCTCTACACACACACACACACACACACACACACACACACACACACACACACACACACACACACACACACACACACACACACATTTACCTACTTATACACCTGCATATATCCCTTGATCATTTACAACTCTTCCTTTTCTCATATCTCCTTGCATAGCAGCTTCTCTTCTCTACTTGTCCATCCTCTCACCTTCTTTTCCACCTACGTGGTAACTTTGATCTCCCTTCCTACCCACGTACCGAATTAACTTGTTTATCTGTCTCTGATCTTGGGAATCTCTTAGTATCTTACCTGTTACCATGCTCACCATCCTCCTGAGTTCTACCCCTACTCACAGCTCAGATTCTTAAAGTTTTACGGTATTCTGCACGGGTCTAGAGGCTCCGTAGCAACTCTTACTGCACGTTACTGATAGTTTATAACACTCTAGTTACATTAAATAACACGCAGGAGAATATCACTTAGTCCAAAACATAAATACGGGGTGGTCCATATAATTATAACGCTCCTCCTCCCCTTCGCTGGGCAATTACTCTTGTCGTGAGGGGACGGCTCATTTAATGTTATCAATGCCTATCCTGCAGCGTTTATTCATTTCCAACCCCTACTGCTACGTTCACGCCCACAACAGCATACTCAACCGTTTCCGTACCACATAAGATACAGCAAGATGAGTTTTAGCAGAGCGCTATTTAAGAGCCAGAATGTACAGTATATTTAGAAGGAAGAGACGGTAGAGACATCCTTAACCTCTTCCATCCAACGATTTATTTTCTGACGTAGTTTTGCTCTCTCTAGTTGATTATATTCATTTTCGGATAAATTTTTCAGCCTGAAAGGTTTAGATATAGCACCATTAACCTCTTCATTAAAGGAGTTCTTCCCTCTGCTCTCCCTCTCTCTTTCTATGTGTGTGTGTGTGTGTGTGTGTGTGTGTGTGTGTGTGTGTGTGTGTGTGTTAGGTTTCTGGTCCTTCTGCACAACCTGTAGCGCTTTTAACTCTTCATTGTCTCTTACTTATTTCAGTGTCTCCTGCTATTCCTTTTGACAGAGGGCCAATGTACTCTTTTCTTTTCTTTCCTTTTTTTTCGGGGAGAGAGAGAGAGAGAGAGAGAGAGAGAGAGAGAGAGAGAGAGAGAGAAACTGAGCAATGACCTCTTGCCCCCTTGTTCTAAGTCGGATCCTACGTCTTGGAGTTTACTATCCCATTTACTTTAAGACGTCAGTGCCTCTACAGCCCTTCCTTTTTACCCACACCGGCCTTGTGTCGTTTTTATGCATAGTTTTGTACACATGTAAATGTTTTGCATCTGTTTATATTTCTTACTTAGGGTCAACAGCTGACGTACATGGAATAGTTGCTGACTCCTCTGTTTCTCTTTCATATACAGATGTTCCCTATATTAATACATATGCCTCGCCTGACAGTCAGCAGGTGATGAGTGTAGGTGTGTAATGTATGAAGGAATTGCACTTTTGCAGTCGATGATGTTCTGTTGGCCGATGTATTTTACACATTAATGCAAGCATGATGTAACTATTAAGCTTAGTTTACTTATTGGTATCTTTTGGCTTTAGTGTACGGCAGCGACTTATAAGTTAGGTTTATCAGTATTATGTTATTAGATTAAGTTTTGTTTTTCATTATTAACTAGTTAATGCTATCATTTAAGAAGATATATAAAAAGCTGACAATATTACATTAAAAAAAAAAAAAAAGTTTGGCGTAATGACTTTTACCTTCGGGCCAGTGGTCGATAGCCCTCCCCAAAAAGTGTATCCAACTCCACGCCAGAAGATGACGCCACATGTTCCACACAATCTTATTTAATATCAAACAAAAAACATAAAAATTTGAGGTCAGCAAAAAAAAAAAAAAAAAAAAAAAAAAAAAAAAAAAATGAAAAAATTACCAAGAAAGTTAAATAAGCCCACACAAAAAAAAAAAAAAAAAAAAAATCCCCTTACCAAGCGTGTAGAAAATATGCAAATAAATATATACATGAATTAACAAGTGGTGCCAGGCACAAGAAACCTAGCCTGACAACAGTTATTTTACTTCCAACCGTTTTCAAGTTATAGTCCTCCCAAAATCCGTGATCTTTCATTTGACCTTTCAAGGTCATTCAGGGTCAGAGTTCACTGTGGCAAATGAAAGCCCATATGAGACTTCCTATATCTTGATAACAGTAAACATCTAAATCTTAAAGCAGTTTCGAGTTGTAGCCCCCAGAATATCCGTGACCTTGAGTATGACCTTTCAGGGTCACTCAAGATCAAAGGTCTTAGTGCCAAATGAAAGCCCATATGGGAGTTTCTGTATGCTGATAATAGTAAATATCTGTATCTTCAACCGATCTCAAGTTATAGCCCTCTGAAAATCCGTGATCTTGATTCTGACATTATAGGGTTAGTCGGTTACCTCCAAAATATTATCACTTTCTTTTGGGACCAGTGCCCAATAATCCTGAAACTTTCATGCAATTTCATTCAGCCTTTTTTCCGTAATGTTGCTAACAAACAAATTCACAATGAAACAAAGTCGACCAAAATACAGTACATAGCCTGACTCCGTCCGGGCGAGGTAATAAATACGAAGTTCACTTCGAGATGCCTGGAAACCTTTCTTTTGTTTTCTTTCTTCTTTTAAATAATTTGAAAGTCTGGGTAGCTGATACCAAAACGTTTGTATTGTGATATGCTTTGGGTGTCTCGTTTAGAATCAGTGTAATGAACGATATTGCATGCGGTATTTATGATATATCGTTGTATCTTGCCAAACTATATTTTGCAATTTGCGGATTAAACGCGTGGTATTGGCATTATTAATCTGTTTTGTGTTGGAGTATGTGTGTGTGTGTGTGTGTGTGTGTGTGTGTGTGTGTGTGTGTGTGTGTGTGTGTGTGTGTGTGTGTGTGTGTGTGAGAGAGAGAGAGAGAGAGAGAGAGAGAGAGAGAGAGAGAGAGAGTAGGGTGTGGAAATTTCTTGTGCTGTTGTTTGCTAATGGTATTGTACTGTCAACTGAGATGAACTGGAGTTGCGAGGCTTTGTGAATGAGTTTGGGAGTGTATGTAGGAAATGAAATCTTAAAGTAAATGTAAGTGAATGTAGGTAGCAGCAAACTTGTGGTCCTTGAGACTAATATAGTCACAGAATGCGCAGTGAGGCTGGATGGTCAAGAAATGGAGAATGTGAGTGTATTAAAATATTTAGGTAATGTAATGACTAAGAATGGATATTTACAGTAGAGGATGATGTGCATGGATGAGTGCAGCAGGGAGGAAAAGTTGCTGGTCCATTGAAAACAATGAAAAAGAAACTGGAGAGCGAATATGACAGTACAAAAAGAAAAAAGTCGCTGCTTAAAAGTATCGTGATCCCCATTGTAACGTATAGAAGTGAAGCTTGGACCCTGCTGGAAGGACACATGTTAAGAGTGAGAGCAGTAGAAAGTAGTCATTTGAGAGGAGCACATGGAGTTACATGCAGATACAGACGAACAAATGAGCAAGTGAAGGAACGCTGTGGTGCTGATTTAAGTGTGACTGAATAAGTTAAGAGATATTCTCTGAGTTGGTATGGTCACGTGAAGAGGATGGACAATGAGAGATTAGCTAGAAGAGTGCATGTGAGTGAGGTGGAGGGGGAGAGGGAGAGGGGAAGACGGAGGAGGAGATGGAGAGAAGGAGTAGAAAGAAATGAGAAGAGAGAGTGAAAGTAGGAGGGAGGGCAGCCAAATAGCAGGGGAGAGAGCAACATGGAGGCGATTTGGCGGCACCTGCCTGTATATAAGATAGACAGTATATTTCGTCTCTACTTCTTTTGTGGATGAGTAAATTGGGTGTGTGTCATCCTGTCTCGGCTACCCCCCTTCCTTTAAGGGAAGCAGGCTAGGTATATTGATAAATTGTCCTCCTGAAGCTACACAACAAATAGTCAGGAGGAAGCAGGAATAACAGACAAGGACAGTTATAAAGTTGCGGAGCCCCCACAAGATTGATCCGTCCTAGCAAGAGTGTGGGTCGTCCCTCTTAGATTAGGCTGGACAATCGAACATGGACTTTATTGGATATCGCATTACAAAGGTGGTGGGGGAAGGGGAAGCCTGTGTGCTGAGATGAGATGGGGTCAGGGGAGATGCTTGGCTGTGTGGTGAGGTGAGGTGGCGTTAGGGGAGGTGTTTGGCTGTGTGGTGAGGTGAGGTGGCGTTAGGGGAGGTGTTTGGCTGTGTAGTGAGGTGAGGTGGGGTCAGGGGAGGTGCTTGGCTGTGTAGTGAAGTGAGGTGGGGTCAGGGGAGGTGTTTGGCTGTGTAGTGAGGTGAGGTGGGGTCAGGGTAGATGCTTGCCTGTGTTGTGAGATGAGGTGGGGTCAAGGGAGGTGTTTGGCTGTGTTGTGAGGTGAGGTGGGGTCAGGGGAAGTGCTTGGCTGTGTAGTGAAGTGAGATGGGGTCAGGGAAGGTGCTTGACTGTGTATTGAGGTGAGGTGGGGTCAGGGAAGGTGCTTGGCTGTGTGGTGAGGTGAGGTGGGGTCAGGGAAGGTGCTTGGCTGTTTGCTGGGGTGAGGTGGGGTCTGGAGAGGTGCATGGTAGTGTAGTGAGGTGAGCTGGGGTCAGAGAAGAGGGTGCTTGACTGTGAGGAGGATATAGGGGACGATAGAGGTGCCTCAAATGGATCAGTGGATCATTTTTTTTAAGAGTATATGATAAAAAGCATTTAGGGTAAAGAAAGAATCAATGAGTAGATTTTATGCAAGGGACATGATAGAACTGGTAGTCACTGTGGAAAAGTTAACAGATACAGAGGGGAGGAGGAATACTTCAAGTGCAAAGAACATTGCACTATTAAATGAGTACACACACAGGCACCTCTCTGTCTGTCTGTCTGTCTCACACACACACACACACACACACACACACACACACATACTGTAGTTCCGGTAGTTGAACCAGTACATAAATGCGGCCATTTTCTTGCTATACCCATCATATAAAGAATGAGAGACCATTGAATCTTTTTATGTCTCTGGCCTGTCTTGAAGAAAATCTTAGTTAGTAGAGAATACATTTGTGGTTAGTGCATTGCATAACTAAGATGGGTTTTTGCAAGAGTAACCTGCATAGCAGAGAACATAATAATCCCACGTGTCCTTTCCTTCCTACAGAAATAGAGTCACGAGAAGAAACCCATTGTAACCATGTGAATATTTTACCCTTGTTGTTGACCTTTATGTGGCAAGGGTGACTTAGATCTCTTTGTTCTTGCTCCTGACCCTCTTTTGTCTCTTTTATGGTGCCAGTTCAAGTGTTTGCTCTCTCTCTCTCTCTCTCTCTCTCTCTCTCTCTCTCTCTCTTCAAATTATTTTGATATATATTTTCAGTATTTCAGAGTCACCATAAGGGTTATACATGTTCTGTGCAGGGGAAATGGGGGTGGGCCATGTGCTTATCTGTATATGTAGCATTGCTTGTTCTCGTGGGTTTGTGTCTTTGTGTTTAGCGAGTACTAGAGCTTCATTTATTTTTCCTTTGCTTTTCACTTTGCGTTTACTGGTCATTTTTTTTTTTTTTTTTAAGGCACAATGTTTTCAGAAGTCTATTTCTTTTCAATAGACTTCAGCAACAACTAAAGGATAATTTCTGATTGGTTTTCTTTTCTTTCATTTTCTCGATATCCTTTTATTGTAACTGCTTTGGTACATTCCTCTCCCCTATCATCCATCCCCCCCCTTACTCACCAAGGCTTATCAATATACTCCATTAATTTTAGCTGTACAAAACTGGGCCACTCTCTCGTCTTCACTGCAGTGCCATGATTGGATGAAACCTTGGGTAGCCACGGATGAAGAAATTTATAACAGTCATTCATTTCTGCTACTTTCATGAACAGCATATTCAGTTGTTCATTTGTCCTGTATCAAGAAGTAATGCACTCATACTATAGGGCAAATGATGCACTTGTAGTAAAGGGTGGTGTGAAGTTAATAACAATAAAAAATAAAAGCTAAGTTTAGTGAATGTAAGTGCAGTAAAGAATGACAGTGGTATGACCTTTCCCATACACACTGCACATTACGTCAGCCATTCAACTGTAAGGGTGTGGAAACATGAAAATGCCTCCGCTACTTCAACTTTCCCATAGTACAGTGCATTCTATTTGCATCATTTCCCTCTACCTGAATACTGGATTATCCTAACTCTCTTCTGTATCAGATCGTTTCCACCCTTTCATTACCAGCAAATGGTTTCATTAACACATATTAAGCAACATAGTTTTCCGTTAATACCCAATGCCTGTTAAAAATTACCCCATGAAGAAAAGCGTAACTGTTGTAGATGGAAGTGCTTGATATACAGTAGTCACCGATGGCTTATCAAACAGCGACAGGACTAATCTTAAAGCCGTAATTTTGAACTGTTTCCTTTCGTAATGCTGCCAATGAATTTTTACCCGTGTCACCGATACCTACAATATACACTGAAATACAAACTTCTTCTCGTCCTTGTACTGTATACTGTAATTTAATATCATATTAGTTAAATAACAAAAAAAAAAAAAAAGGCTTTTCACCTAATTGCCTGTCAGCTATTTTTATCTGTATTCAGTCATTTTCTTCTATATTCATCCTTCCTCCTCTAACCTATTTCCTCTCTTTACTCCCGTGTTATTTCTTCCCCCAAGATGTAAGCTCTAATATTCAGTTACCCTTTGCCTTTCACGTCGCGCTAGAGAGTATTAAAATTTTGTTTATTCATGTATACATCATTTATCGTCTGGTTGTGCCTATGCTTCCTGGTGACATATTTTATTTTATGACCTGTGGAAACAGTATGAGAACCTCATGCCTAATTGACTTTTTTTTTTCTCACAACTTATCGTATCTTTCTCCTTTCACTGCTTCCTCTTGCTGCCTCGAGTTTTCATTATTCTCTTCATTATCGATCTTTCCTCTTACTGACTCACGTTATCATGCATTATACTTTACTGACTCTCCCATGAATTTTTATTTCATGTCAACTCTTGATTATTCATTCATTTCTCTCTCTTCCTCCTTTCCTTTATTCTTCTTAGTCACTTTCTTGTCATTCCGTCTCTTCCCCAAGCCTTCAGTCACCCATCTCTCTCACCACTAACCCACTTCAAATCTTCCCATCCCAATTTTTCTTCTCTTCCCCTATCACCCTTTCCTCATTTTTCTTAATCTGCTGCCTCATCCTGGCTCAAAAAAAAAAAAAAAAAAAGGACGTGCATCACATGTCGCTCACTTTCTCTATATTTCTTCTGTACGTATGTTTTCTGCGATATTTTTCTTTATTCTTTGTTTTCGACTCCTTCCTTCTTACTGTCACTTCCATGTCTCCTCTTTCTCCAAGTATCTCAAGGAGGGTAATCTCAAGACCAGCCATTTTAACTTTTCATATCCAATCAGTCTCCTTTCATGCCTTTGTATTTCTCCCATCTGCCGTTTCTCATTATTTTTACTCCCTCTCCTTCATTCATCTTTTCCTTTCATTCTCCCTTCTCCTCACTCCCCACCCTCTCAATCTCTTTCTTCCCCTTCTCTCTCCTTACTTCTTCCTTTCCTCTTGTCTGCTTCAAGTTTTCATTCCTCCTTCACCATCGTTTAATTTCTTTTTTCACATTTTTCTTTCTCATCTCCCATTCCTCCTTTCACCTTCTCTTCTCCCTCCCTTTCGTACTCCTTCCCTTTTGTACTCCAATAAACACCATCTCCCTTCCGTCTTTTGTCTCCCTCTCATCCGTCTAATAATCTCCACCCTTCTCCATCTTTCTCCCCCCCCCCGTCCTTTCTTCTTCTTATCCAATGTTTCCCCACACTCTCCCATTTCTTCCCCTCTTCCTTCCACAAATCTCCACCTTTCTCTCCCACTCCCCTTCTCCTTTATCCTTCTCGTCCTATGCATCCCCTCACTCTCCGATTTTTCGCGCCTCCCGCTCTTCGCTCCCTTCAACCCTCCCCCCCCCCAGCCATCCACCTCCCCCTTTCCTCCCGCCGTGCCGTTGAGAGAGGCCTCGGCGCGAGGCCACATCCAAGGTCCCATGGCTCTCAGTCGGATTCTTTTATAGTTAAGTGACATCTCGCTGAATGTCGTCAGTGATATATATATATATATATATATATATATATATATATATATATATATACATACATATAGATATATATTCGTCCATAGCCTATGATTTCATCATCCTTTGTGTAATTTTAACGCCCAGTATGCTGCATGTTTAATCACGAGCGTGTTCTGCCTCAGTCCCCCCCCTTCTACCGTTATAGTAGAGTAAGCCGTCCTTTCTGTAGTTCAGTGCAGGATTGTCAGCTCTTTGTCCCCTATGGCTTTATTTGCGCGTCCTTCTTACAAGTTGTATCAAGCTCTGCTGGCCCCTATATAATGAGCTCAGTCGCTGCATTATTGCCACTTAGATCTACTCCTCATTTTGTTCACATCTCTGTCCTCCCCTGTACAGTTATTATTGTGAGTGCTCAGGAAGTCTCCAACCATCTAGCAGCTGTGTAATTTGAGTATAACTGTTGTTGCATTTTTTTTCTTGTACTGTCTAGCATGAGGTTGATTCTTAGGCCTAGTAAGGTTTTTGTAATTTGTGTAGGGTTCTTATTGTCAGCCATCATTAATAATATTTTGTATCTATAATAATATATCTGGCATTCACTGAGTATTATCGGGTATTTCATTTTATCAGAGCTGGCTTAGGTAAATTTACTCTTGCTAATTTCGTGTTAATAGAGGCTATTGCAGTTAACCATATATTTAACCTGTTTTTTGCCATTACATTATCCTTATGAGTCCTGAATGTTTTGTTGTTAGTTTGTGCATTAAACTTTAACTTGTAATTTTATCTAACTCTTTTGTTTTGAACCTGGAACTTTACGGGACAGTAGTGATTTTTAGTACTCTCACTTAAAGTGTACATTATCTTTCTCTGTTCCGTAACATAAATTTGGCGACCTCGCCAGGATATTCAGGATATTATCGTAAGGATATTGCTTGATATTTTGTGACTGTGATTTATTCATGATGTCTACTATTACTACACTTGATGAAGCCAAAGATTTTTTGTCAAATGTGCAAACAGTGTGTGATGTAGAAAACAGAACAAAGAATGAACTTAAGCTTGTTGCTCAACAATTGGGAATTGCTCTTCACTCTCATCATTCTAAAGATCAAATTGTTGACATGATTAATGAAAGATTGTTTAATGTAACTCCTCCAAATGAGCAAACACAGATTGAATTAGCTAAGTTACAGGTAGCCCTGCAGGAGGCTCAGGCTAAGGAGGCAGAGTCTCGTGCTAAGGAGGCTGAATTTCAGGCCCGTTCTAAGGAGGCTGAGGCACAAATTGAAATTGCTAGGATTCAGACAGACCATGAGTATCGCATGAAACAAGGTGGAACTGGATCATCTAGCTCTGATGATTTTGATGTGGCTAAAAATATTAAACTTGTCCCTCCTTTTAATGAATCTGATTTAACGAAGTATTTTCAGTTGTTTGAGAGGGTAGCTACAGGTTTTAATTGGCCCAAAAAGTATTGGCCAGTACTCCTTCAAACTATTCTCACCGGTAAAGCTCAAGTAACTTATGCATCTTTGCCTCAGGATCAAACTGATAATTATGATGTAGTTAAGAGCTTGATTCTTAAGGCCTATGAGCTTGTTCCTGAAGCCTATAGAGTAAAATTTAGGACAACTTACAAGCAAGATAAGCAATCCCATGTTGAGTATGCAAAAATCAAAGAAGATCTGTTAGAGCAGTGGTTAAATTCTAAGAATGTGGATTCTGATTTTGACAAATTTAGGCAGATGATTTTGCTGGAGGACTTCAAGAGGTGTATTTATAAAGATGTAAGCCTATATCTTGATGAGAAAAGAATAGATAATTTGTCTGATGCTGCAGTTTTAGCTGATGAATATGTTCTCACTCACAAGAGATATTCTAAAGAAAAAGGGAAAGCTGAGAGTAAGTACGTTGCCTCTACTCAGAGTACAGGTAACAGGAAAGAGAATAAAGATGATGTTTCTCAGGAAGTAAATACCAGCTTCACCTCTAGATTTCAGAAAAGTAAATGTACTTATTGTAGAAAGCTTGGTCATACTACGGAGAAATGTTTCAGGAGACAGCGTGATGTGAACAAAAAGGAGTCTTTAAATATTCAGTCAATTGGTCTAGTGTCCACCCTTGAGAGTTCCCAGATTTCTTTAACTGAGTTAACTGAACCTGCTTTGAGGGGTAACTTAAATTCTGATGATGGAGCTCCTCTTTTGAGCAGTAACGTGGGTGACACTCTCAAGAGTTCATGTACTAATTTCCTGTCTGATGGTTTTGTCAGTCCTCTGGGCAGTAATGACAGGAAATCAGTTAAAATATATCGTGATACAGGTGCTTGCCAATCCCTTATGCTGACCAGTGTTCTAGGCTCTAATGTAAATTCCTCTGATGAAACTGTAATCTTACAAGGTGTAGGGAATAATTACTTCTCTGTCCCTCTGTGCAGAGTGAATTTAGAGTCTGGTTTTGCTAATGGTTCCGTTATGGTTGGGTTGATTGAGACACTCCCAATGTCAGGTGTAACTTTCTTACTTGGAAATGATATTGGTGGAAGTCAAGTGTGTTCAGCTCCTCAGTTGTCTAGTGAGCCAGTGGCTGCGTCCCAGGATTGTGATGTCCCTGATGTGTTCCCTGCATGTGCTGTCACTAGGGCTAAGTCTAAAGTTACTGGTGATTTAGAGGATAATGATGATGATGATGTTATCCTAGCTGACACTTTTCTTGCTAATTTGGACCACTCACCAGATGAGGCAGTACCCTGTAGTGTTGATAATTTGTCTCGTCAAGAGTTGGTTGAGTTGCAGGTTGCTGACCCTGAGTTGAAAGGTCTAGCTAACTCTGCTTGCAGTGAGGAAGAGTCAGCTGATGCTTCTACTTGTTATTATATAAAGTCAGGAGTACTTATGAGGAAGTGGAGACCCCAACAGCATCAGCCAACTGTGAATGGGAGGTTGTACATCAAGTTGTCATCCCTCGTGTTTGTAGGCAGGATATCATTAGAGTGGCTCATGATTCCAGTTTGGCAGGACACCTTGGAGTGAGGAAGACTGTGGCACGCATTTTGAAACACTTCTACTGGCCAGGTATCTTCAGGGATGTTTCCTGGTATTGTAAGTCTTGTCACACCTGTCAAGTTGTGGGGAAGTGTAATCAGACCGAAAAGGTTGAACCTCTAGTTCCCATTCCTCCTTTTGAGGCACCTTTCACCTGTGTGTTGGTGGATATTGTGGGCCCTCTTCCTAAGACTTCTTCAGGATTTTCTTATGTGTTGACCCTGATTGACATGGCTACTCGTTATCCTGAAGCCATTCCACTTAGAAATATCTCAGCAAAGAACGTGGTTAAGGAAATGCTAGGGTTCTTCACAAAGTTTGGTCTGCCCATGGAGGTACAGTCAGACCGGGGAAGTAATTTCATGTCAAACGTTTTCAAGCAGTCTCTGAAAGAGTTGGGCATCACCCAGATCACGTCTTCAGCTTACCATCCCCAGACCCAAGGAGCGTTGGAGAGATATCATCAAACACTCAAATCGATGCTCAAGAAATACTGTTTGGAACATCAGAAAGACTGGGACAAAGGTCTTCCATTAGTTGTATTTGCCGCAAGAGAATCTCCAAATGAATCACTGGGCTTCTCACCTTTTGAACTACTGTTTGGCCATGAAGTAAGAGGACCCCTTAAGTTACTCAAGGAATGCTGGCTGTCGGAGGAAGATGACGTCAACCTGCTGGAGTATGTGATGAAGTTCAAAGAACGGCTGTCCACTGCTTTACAGCTGGTGAGAGAGAATTTAGGAGCTGCTCAGGAGAAGATGAAGACTAGAAGATGAAGACTTGTTATGATAAGAAGTCCAGGTTACGCCACTTTCAGCCAGGAGATCAGGTTTTGATTCTGCTACCGGTTCATGGGCAACCTCTTCAAGCCAAGTTTAGTGGTCCTTATTTCGTGGAGAATAAACTCAGTGATGTCAACTATGTCATCGCCACACCAGATCGTAGAAAGAACAAGCAACTATGTCACATCAACATGCTAAAGTTATATCACAGGCGTGACAAAAATAATCCAGTCTGCACTGTAGCTGTTGATGCAAGTGATACAGGAGCTGGGGCTGTTTTGCTGCAAGAGGATGATCATGGTATTGAACACCCTGTATCTTATTACAGTAAGAAGTTCACTCCACCTCAAAAGAACTACTCAACTATTGAGAAGAAGCTTTTGGCCTTGATTTTGGGTTTGCAGCATTTTTCATTTTATTTGTGTTCTGGTTTTGACCCCATAGTCATTAATACCGATCATAACCCACTGAAATTCCTTAGTGAGTTTGAAGATAGAAATCAGAGATTGACAAGATGGAGTCTACTTCTTCAGGAGTATTCATTAGATGTACAACATGTCAGGGGGAAGGAATGTGTTGTTGCAGATTGCTTATCTAGACTTTGGACGGATTGTTTTAGAGTATTAAGAAATTTCCTTTGTAAATTACTTTTTCTTTGTGGGGAGGTGTTACATAGCCTATGATTTCATCATCCTTTGTGTAATTTTAACGCACAGTATGCTGCATGTTTGATCACGAACGTGTTCTGCCTCAGTCCCCCCCTTCTACCGTTATAGTAGAGTAAGTCGTCCTTTCTGTTGTTCAGTGCAGGATTGTCAGCTCTTTGTCCCCTATGGCTTTATTTGCGCGTCCTTCTTACAAGTTGTATCAAGCTCTGCTGGCCCCTATACAATGAGCTCAGTCTCTGCATTATTGCCACTTAGATCTACTCCTCATTTTGTTCACATCTCTGTCCTCCCCTGTACAGTTATTATTGTGAGTGCTCAGGAAGTCTCCAACCATCTAGCAGCTGTGTGGTTTGAGTATAACTGTTGTTGCATTTTTTTTCTTGTACCGTGTAGCATGAGGTTGATTCTTAGGCCTAGTAAGGTTTTTGTAATTTGTGTAGGGTTCTTATTGTCAGCCATCATTAATAATATTTTGTATCTGTAATAATATATCTGGCATTCACTGAGTATTATCGGGTATTTCATTTTATCAGGGCTGACTTAGGTAAATTTACTCTTGCTAATTTCGTGTTAATAGAGGCTATTGCAGTTAACCATATATTTAACCTGTTTTTTGCCATTACATTATCCTTATGAGTCCTGAATGTTTTGTTGTTAGTTTGTGCATTAAACTTTAACTTGTAATTTTATCTAACTCTTTTGTTTTGAACCTGGAACTTTACGGGACAGTAGTGATTTTTAGTATTCTCACTTAAAGTGTACATTATCTTTCTCTGTTCCGTATATATATATATATATATATATATATATATATATATATATATATATATATATATATATATATATATATATATATATGAGAGAGAGAGAATCACTAAGTACACTATGGACATCAGAACAAAGACTGAAGTTTTAAGACACAAGAATAAGAACAGTAATATGTCACACTTGCTGAAGACATAAAAAGGCTTCAGAAAGAAAGATGAAATAATAAAATGAGCGAGTATCGGTAATTATAAGAGATTTACCATAGAGTGGAGGAAAATAGAAGGTAAAGAAAATTACGGAAAAGAGAGAAAAATTATACAATGATACTGAGACACAGAGAAAATGAAAAAAAAAAAAAAAGCTAACACACAAACCCCACAGACACACTCACTCTACCCCCCACCCCACCCCACACACACACTTTTACCTCGACACACACACGCGGTGGCTCGATTGGTAGAGAAGTGGCCTGAGGTCCTACCGGACCCAGGTTCAAATCCCCGCTGGGGCAAGGAACAGTTTATGGATTTGAATTTCATGTAAAGCAGACTTTCCTGATTACCAGAAGACCCACCGACATGTAAAAATATTGCTGCTAATACCAATACATCAGTCCTGTAAGAGACAGCCCTGACATGTATTCAATATGGACGGTGGGTGTTAGTGCCGAAGTGGTGACATGTAGGGGTGTATGATATGTAGGAGGACTACTGGGCCTTGGGAGCAGGCTGTGAAGTTTATGCCCAGAGTCGAGCACATAAAAACACACACACACACACAAACACACACACACACATTCACACACACACACTTACACCCCTACACACACACTCACCTCCCCCACCACCACTAGTGTGCTTTACACAGGACATTAACCCGCGGCGTCCCGTCGACGTACTTCCACGTCCTCACGTTGTCATTGCCAATCCCGTTCACATACTTCAACGTCCTGCAATTGCAAGGTTCATAATTTCCACAATTTTCAAAATTCGCGCGAGATTTTCGATTCGCCCACGTACCCAAGCCTCCCCTACCTGCCCCCAGGTGGGCAGCGTCCCAGATCCCACATGACCTGCGCTCGCCCTTGTCTCGGTCACTCACCTGTTAGCAGTGACCCAGGTCAGACATGGCGTGTAAGGGTCTCTTAGACGATGAAATACAATCCGCCCTGGATGCCTTCATTGGAGATAGTGATTCTCCACTTGATGATGATGTGGTGGATCGAGATTATGTGCAGCCTGAGGAGGAAATAACAAGCAGTGATGAGGAGGTCCCTTCGCCCAAGAAAAAGCGGTATGTCACGTATCGTAAGGCAAGGGAAGGCCAGCCTGCACCCAAAACACCTGCATGGACCTCTCTCCATCCCCTAGAGAGAGATTCTGATGAGGACGAGGATGAGGACGATGACGATGACGGCGGCTTAGGACGTGATGTTGCCTCGTGGTTGGGGAAGGAAAAATCTCACCCCGAGGATCAGAAGGTGGGGCGAGAAGGCAAATAAAGTATGGCCTAGTGTTTTGTCTGGGGAAGGCGAAAGTGGTGTGGTGGGATTGCGGGGTGAAAGGGAAGTGGTGTGAGGGAGGCAGCACGAGCACGTGGTGCACGTAGGCCTAGGGGAGAGGAGGTGGAGCCACTCCCCAGCACGTCTTTCGCCATACAATATTCCCAAACTTCCTCCACACAGCCCCAGGATGTGGGGAAAAGAAGGAAAGGGAAGGGAAAGGGTAAAGGAAAAGGGAGAGGGAAGAGAAGTGCGAGTGATGAAGGCGCCGCTCTCCACCTCCCCCACCACCACCAATGTTGCGTTGTGCCTTCAGCCATGTTTCAGAGAGTATCATAACTTCCTACACTACTGAAACTGTGTGGGATGGCGATATGACGCTCAGTATAATGGTTTGGCCAGTCAGTATGTGCCAAGTCTTATATAAACTTGAAACGGGTGTAATGTTTGCAGGAAAGTAATGTATAAGTTGAGAAATAGTGTAAGTTGAACGAAGTGATATGAAAACTACACCCACTGTATAAATCTGCGAAAATATGACGCTCAGTATAACACTCTGGTCAGTAAATATGTGATAGCAAGAATATAAAGTGGAAACGGGTGTAATGTTAGCATGAATAAAACATATAAGTTGAAAAATAGTGTAAGTTGTAATAATTGATGTCATGAGTACACCCACATTCTGGACAGTAAGTATGTGATAGGTATTATATAAAGTGGAATTTGTTGTAATGTTAGTAGTAAGGTATTTTATAAGTTGAATACTAGTGTAAGATGAAACAAATGATATCGCGATAACACTCCCTGTGTAAGTACGCGCTAATATGACGCTCAGTTGCATCGTAAGTTCTGAAATTATGTGATATCAATTAAATCAAGTATAAACATGTGCAATGTTAGTGGAGAATTATTATATAAGTACAAAAATAGGTTGTAAGTTGAAATAGTAGTCATAGCGACTTCACCGTGTGTGTTATTATGCGCTATTATTATGCTATATATTTACGTAAGGCCTGAAATTATCTCAAAACAGTTCTATAAAGTTCAAAAGTGTACAATGTTATTAGAAAAGTATTATGTAAGTAGAAAAAACACAATACGAGTTGAAACAACAGTCACAGCGAGTTCACTCACTACGTAAATAAGCGCTAACATTACGCTAAATGTTATCAAAAGGCCTGTGAATACGTAAAAACAGTTCAATAAAATGTAAAATGGTATAATGTTATTGTAGAAGTATTATGTAAGTAAAAAAAATGATATGTATCATGATTTTCGAATGTTAGCGATTCATCGTGACCAAGTTGCCCGATTTTGCTCGTTTCGCACGATGGTACAATGCTTATTTCTGCACTATTTTTGTATAAAATCCAATATACTCTTTTATCACATGTTTTTATGTTTGTAATAAATACATATCTACTTACTTTCATTGGTTTCCCGGACTTATAATACCATAGAAAACGTTAGAGGCTCAGACCGCCTACGGAGAACACTGGGCCAGGTGGGACAAAGGCATACCTGTTTAGGGTAATTATGGACCCCGGGGAACAATTTCCTTGTCACTGACCATTGTTTCTGACCAAAAGCGAAAGTTTTAGCAAAAAAAAAAAAAAAAAGGGTCGAAAAATGGTCGGGATTGGAGGGTACCAGTGGTCAAAAAGTGGTCGGGACGGGGCGGGTTAACAGCCCCACAAATAAGCATCAGAAGCAACCACTAACATTCCTACTCACTCTTCCTTCCACTGTGGCGAAATTGGAACGCTCTGTAAATAAAGTTTTTTTTTTTTTTTTTTTTTTCAATATACCCTGACCGGCTTTTCATTTCCTCTGCCTGCCCTTTGACCTACACTTTTATTCCGGTTTTAGATTTTACTGCAGTCGTCAATGAGAAGAGGAGGAGTTGAAGGGGTTGGTGAAAGGAAATGTGAGGAAGCAAGTGAGGTGGTGTGAGAGAGGAGGTGGGGTAATGTACGAAATGAGATTGGGTAGTGTGAGAGACGGGTTTGGGTAGTGTGAGAGAGGAGGTGGGGTAGTGTGAGAAAGGAAGTGGGGTAGTGTGAGAAAGTGGGGTAGTGTGAGAAAGTGGGGTAGTGTGAGAGAGGAGTTTGGGTAGTGTGAGAGAGGAGGTGGGGTAGTGTGAGAGATATGGTGGTGTAGTGTGTGAGAAGAGGTGAGTAGTGTGAGAAAGGAGGCTGGATAGTGTGAGAGAGAAGTTGATGTAGTGTGAAAGAAGAGGTGTAATGTGGGAGAGGTGGAGGGATAGTGTCAGAGAGGAGGTAGTGTAGTGTGAGGAAGGAGGTGGTGTAGTGTGAAAGAGGAGGTGGTTAGTGTGAGAGAAGAGGTGGGGTAGTGCGAGAGAAGAGGTGGGCTAGTGTGAGAGAGGGTAAAGACAATTTAACATGAGAAGAATTGAAATATTATTCCCTTCGTTATAATTACTCACACATTTATTATTAATACAGCCAGATTATTTCACTCATCTTCTGAGACCATTGCAGGGGAAGATTTATGTATAGCCTTCGTTAATCAACTCTTTCAATAAGACATTTTTTTTTCTTCTTCTCGTAATTAATGGAACCTGTATGTTTTTATAAGGGGCCAGAAGAGTAGATAATTTCACTACTCGGAACCTGATCCTTCACTTCCATCAGATACTTATTTAACTTTACATTATATATTCCTCGAGTTATCATTACTGTTATCATTTTAGACTAACCTAGCCCCAAATGCCATCTGTCCATCTCGAATGCCGAGTTGTAATGATAGATTATTACTAATATATGAAGTTAGTAACGATGCGCTGGTATGGAAAGGATGGAGAGCCATATGGTCTTATTCTGTCACTGAGCTACGTGAAATAACCTGCAAAAGGACGAAAATCTGGGCCTGGTTAATGTGGAAGAGAACCACAAAATTCTCTAATATTTCCTCAGCGGTAAACGTAAGTAAATGTTTTTAACCATTCATTTCGCTGGACACACTCCCTTTAGGGCGGTGCTTTAAAGTGGATTGCTCTGATGCCTTCGAAATTGCCATTTATACTCACAATTTTATAAGGAATTCGAAAGCCAGTATCTCAGGAATTATGGTTTGCTTTTCTTCGAGTTTCTTCCAGCTTTCAATATCCAGGGATGAACTGCCAATAAAGATGCCACTGAAGACCATAAAGAGTTTCATTTTAAGTTACTGATCGGTAATTTTTACTAAATTCTCTTATTTCGGTTTAACATCTTGAACACGATACGTCTTTACACCTATGCTCGCGAAGCGAGAGAACCCATTGACTTGAGCAGCGCGCGCTTGCGTGCGTGCATCTGTATGTGTGTGTGTGTGTGTGTGTGTGTGTGTGTGTGTGTGTGTGTGTGTGTGTGTGTGTGTGTGTGTGTGTGTGTGTGTGAACCTATTGTTTTTAAGATCAAGAGGTTAAAATTGAAGGTCACATGACTGGGTCCAAGTGTGACTTAGCAAAATAACTTAAACTGTTGAGGTCACAGGGCAAAGTGAAATTTCATCTCGTGAGTGTGTGTGTGTGTGTGTGTGTGTGTGTGTGTGTGTGTGTG
>NC_137034.1:15677374-15801723 GCF_032717465.1 Coenobita brevimanus
TACCACATCTCATCCCACAACAGATTCCTGTTCTTCCATACCTCACCTCACCACCGAATCTTCCTCATCCTACCACACCTCACCCCACCACCGAATCTTCATCACCATACCACACCTCACCCCACCACCGAACCTTCCTCACCCTACCATACCCCACGAATCTTCCTCAACCTTCCACACCCACCCCATTATCGTTTCCTTCTAACCCTACCACACTTTATCCCTCAACAATATCCTGTTTCTTCATACCTCACCCCATCACCGAATCTTCATCGCCCTACCACACCTCACCCCTCCACCGAACCTTCTTCACCCTACCATACCCCACCCCACCAACAAATCTTCCTCCCCCTACTACACTTCATCCCACCACCGCGTCTTCTTCACCCCTCGTTTACCCCTCTCCTCATCACCCCGCCTGGCTCTGGGGTGCGAGAGTAAGTGTAGTGTGGATGAGCAGGATGGCTGGGGCTGCATCACCAATATTACATCAGCCCACACAAACCCTGGAAGGCAACACAGATCCTCCAGGGCCGACACTCACGTCCCATCCACTCATACTGTAACACCTGCTGGCACAACACACTCCATCACCAACATACTACATTACAGTTTTGATCCGATTTGGAAGAAATTTTGAGGAAAGTTTTGAGGGTCAGAAAAGAATGAAGTTATTGGATTTTGAAAACAATTAGTCGAAGTAGATCACACAGCAAAGTCAAATGCTCGAATCATAGACTAGGAGTGTTCTTTATTATTTTGTGTATAGTTTTCCTTTTATACGAAACAGAAATTAGTATATAATGGAAATGTATACGGCTTATTGTTTTCATTGTAACTGTGGACAGATGTGCTATATTTGGCACAAACTGTCAACTGTCATGGACCGTTTTACTCCGTCTCTCACTCTCTGTTCCCTTCATGTGGTCATTACGAACATGAAATAATTCTCTTAACGTCGCTCAGTACATCAGGCACGAGAGGTTTGACAAGTAAACGAAATAAGTGTAAATAATTAAAGCCATCGCATCATGCTGGAAGTATTTATCTAATTATTTCTTTTGTAAGCTATTAGAGAAAATACAGTAGCGTTGAATAAAGAAAAAATACCAGCAAATAATACTGTGCAGAAGGAGTGACCATATCCGTGTAACGAAAGGACGACTGGGTGAAGTGTGTAGCCTACTTAAAAGGAACAAAAATGAAACACACACACATATACACACACACACACACACACACACACACACACACACAATGTACCCACGCATGCATCCACAAAGAGAGAGAGAGAGAGAGAGAGAGAGAGAGAGAGAGAGAGAGAGAGAGAGAGAGAGAGAGAGAGAGAGAGAGAGAGAGACTAGGTAAAGACAAGTGTGGAATTAAAGAATTTCTGATGTGGAAGTAGCAGACATACAGTACACAGTAAGCACATGTATAATGTATTACTGAGAGAACTTCGATTAAAATAAAGTTGTCTGCCGATATATATATATATATATATATATATATATATATATATATTATATATATATATATATATATATATATATATATATATATATATATATATATATATATATATTATGTGTCCGACTCCGGGCAAAGGCTTCATTGCCTATCTCCAAGTCCCAGTGCAGTAGTTCTCCTTGGGGCCCAGTAGTCCTCCTACATCTCCACATGTCACCACTTTTGGGCTAACACCCACCGTCCAGATTGAATTCATGCTAGGACTGTCTCATACAGGACTGGTGTACTCGGTTTGATGTGCGTGGAGGAGGCAAGATGGACTAACACCTCCATCTAACACCGTCTGACATCTCCATCAAACACCTCCATCAAACACCTGCGTCTAACACCTGCACCTAACACCTGCATCTAGCACCTGCAACTAACACCTCCATCCAACACCTACATCTAACACCTGTATCTAACACCTCCATCCAACACCTCCATCCAACACCTGCATCTAACACCTCCATCTAACACCTGCATCTAACACCTCCATTTAACATCTGCATCTAACACCTGCATCTAACACCTGCATCTAACACCTGCATCTAACACCTCCATCTAACACCTCCATCTAACACCTGCATCCAACACCTCCATCTAACACCTGCATGTAACACCTGCATCTAACACCTCCATCCAACTCCTGCATCTAACACCTGCAACTAACACCTGCATCTAACACCTCCATCTAACACCTGCATCTAACACCTCCATTTAACACCTGCATCTAACACCTGCATCTAACACCTCCATCCAACACCTGCATATAACACCTGCATATAACACCTACATCGAATAGCTGCATCTAACACCTGCATCTAACACCTGCATATAACTCCTAAATCTAACACCTACATCGAATAGCTGCATCTAACACCTCCATCTAACACCTTCATCTAACACCTGCATCTAACACCTGCACCTAACACCTCCATCTAACACATCCATCTAACACATCCATCTAACACATCCATCTAACACCTCCATCTAACACTTCCATCATCTAACATTTCCATCTAACATTTCCATCTAATACATCCATCTAACACCTCCATCTAACACTTCCATCAAACACTTCCATCTAACATTTCCATCTAACACCTCCATCTAACACCTCCATCTAACACCTCCATCTAACACTT
The DNA here is from genome assembly GCF_032717465.1 of Coenobita brevimanus. Taxonomy (NCBI): domain Eukaryota; kingdom Metazoa; phylum Arthropoda; class Malacostraca; order Decapoda; family Coenobitidae; genus Coenobita; species Coenobita brevimanus. The sequence goes on from NC_137034.1 coordinate 15,680,032, forward strand.
CCATCAAACACTTCCATCCAACATTTCCATCTAACACCTCCATCTAACACCTCCATCTAACACTTCCATCAAACACTTCCATCCAACATTTCCATCTAACACCTCCATCTAACACTTCCATCAAACACTTCCATCTAACACTTCCATCAAACACTTCCATCCAACATTTCCATCTAACACCTCCATCTAACACTTCCGTCTAACACTTCCGTCTAACACTTCCATCTAACACTTCCATCTAACACCTCCATCACACACTTCCGTCCAACATTTCCATCTAACACCTCCATCAAACACTTCCATCTAACATTTCCATCTAACATTTCCATCTAATACTTCCATCTAACACCTCCATCTAACACTTCCATCCAACATTTCCATCTAACGCCTCCATCTAACATCTTCATGACTCACGAGGGTCCATGCTGAGAATAATAGGGCAATTACTGTAGTAAATGTGGATGAGTAAGAAGAGCGTGCGGAGTAAAGTGGGAAGCGTTCGGAATGGAAAAGACATTTTTTTTTTTTTTTTGTTATTCAGTTTTCATTTCTGCTCTCCTGAATTCGTAAACTGTGTATCAAAGGGAGATATTAACAGGATTTGTTTTGCTTTGTGACTACAGGAAATTGTTTCTATTGTGACTTTGCCCCAAACTGCCATTTTTCCATGGTGAGTTGTAGCAATAGATCAGCAAGTTTACAGTATATGACGCCAGTCGCAAAGTAGTGCCATGAAAAGTAGAACCGTTGCACTGCCTTTTTCTACAATCGAACCAAGTGAAATTAGCCGCAAAAAGTCGAACATCTGGACGAAGTTAAGGTGAAATGATTAGTTTCAGTAATGGTACCTCTCATTCTCTCATCGACAAGCCTTAAAATGTACTACTGCTCGCTCTAATATCAATCCACTGTCGTACGATAAATAACAAGACTATGGACGATGACTTTTAAAAGTTAGTGATGCTATCTTCGAAACACAACAAACATCAGAGTATTGTGTAAGACTTTCGTAATTTTTCGACCAAAATCTTGAGCGATATTCCTGATCGCAACTGTACATAAAAAATAAATATGGTATACCGTATATAATATTCCTTAGCCTCACACAATATGGTGTGTAAGCAGTATCCAGGCAGGTAGTAGGAGACGCACATAACTCCATCTGATGCCCAGTATTCCATATATCTAAAAAATATAAATGAAAGTTATTATTATAGCTGGTATGATCCTTGCCGAATACGGTGGGTTCTTCTGTCATTCGCTGATCTTAGGTTTTGCATCCACTCTGTTAGACTGTGTGATCGCTTCAGTGGGAGGGATTACGGTGAAAAATAATCCTTTAGCTTATAACTGATTAAAGTTGACTTCTTGTCACTTTTTCCTGCTTACCTACTTACATACGTATTTACATTCTTACCATCGTACCTCCCTGCATACTTCACTACCTGCCTCCCTTCCTCCATACCTACGTAAATACCTAGCTACCACCCTTTCTACTTCCCTACCTATCTTCCTGCCTGCCTTCTTCCCTGGATACCTGCCTACCTACCCATCTGACTCGCAACCTGCCTTCCTATCTACGTATCTGCCTGCCTTCCTACCTTCTTATCTACCTCCCTGCCCACCTCACTGCCTCCTTGCCAACCTGACTACCTACCTCCATATCGGTCTTCATCAGCTAATGAAGTGACGGTGTAGGCCCTTGTTTTTTTTTTCTTGTTTTTTTTTCAGTTAGTGTCCATTGAGTGTTAGTACCGTATTGTGACAGAGGCATAAGTTACTTCATTTAGAAAACATTTTCCAGTGATACTAATGTTATGACTGTACTCCAGTAGATAAAGACGTTTGCCCTATGGCTTTGACCTTTTGGGGGCATTGTGACATTGGGGTTGTCAGCAAGTCACTCCAACAAGGCTACACCGCGATTCCACTGAACACTAGTCGTCAAAATCAGTCCATAACTGCGGCCTGAGAAGGCGTACGAACGAACGAACAGATGGGCAGGTGGAAAACTCTCTTCCAGACCGGCTGCGTAAGGCCTTCGGACTTTCAGTAAGGAAATGCGCTTAATTTGGAATAAGTGTTTGAAAAAGCCTTATATTTTCAATTAGATGATGAAGAACAGTGAATTCGGGGTATGTTATAAAAAAAAGCCTCAGCCAAAAGGGATAAAGAATGAATAGAAGACCCCATCCTGCTTCAATGGTCTTACAAAGAAGGTGGTGAAAGAGGTGGTAAGAGGGTTAAAGTGTTACGTCAGTTCCCTAGAGACCCCTGACTGCTGCTGAGGGCGGGTCGGAGGGGTGATTGATGGCAGCCTGGTCACCACACCATTAGTACTCTGGCAGATTACCCTGACGTTCGAGGACGGGGGGGGGGGGAGAGGACCACAGTATTTTTATAGTGCCTTTTCTCCCAGTGGAGCAATTTACTACCGTCTTTATTAATATTTTTTTTTCACAGGTATTGATCTTTTAATATAAATACCATATATATTAAATTTAATTAAGAGCTCTTAAGCTTATATTTTTTTGTGGTACAGTACTTGGGGACAATGTAACAGGAGATGGTAGATGGAACAGGTGCAGGTGAAGAATCAAACTCAGTATGAGGCTTCTTGATTTACTGAGCTGAGTGATACAGGTCTCTGGTCCATACTCTCACGGTTAAAGAAGCTCCCTAACACCACTTCCTTTGAGATTTATTTCGTTTTTTGCACCTTATCGTAGTTTTGTGTTACTTCAATCATTGTAATATCACCACATTCTCTATAGATAACGTACAAAATGATGTAGGCCAGCCGTATTAAAAAATAAATACAGTAAGGAAGGAAGAGGTGGTAGGGAGCTTCATTAACCAACGAGAAGAGGAGCCTGAGTCTCTTATGAAGTCGTGCCTGCTACTGAGAGTGAGAGGAAAAGCAGTGTGTTGAGTCTGACAGAAGCCAGAGCCAGCCATAACAGCCGTCCTAACAGATATGAAGTACATTCCTAAAACTACATTATACAACTGACTATACATTAAGGCACATACGTTACAACAAGAGCAATACATATAGAGAAAAAAAAAGTTCCAGTTTCATAATACCATTTTTGAGATGAGGGTAACTCTGGTTAGGCTTCCATAACCTGAAACATTTAAGGATAGATGAGTGGGTTGTGTCCTGATATTATTACATTCCTAGAATACCGAAAGTTTCCCCTTGAATTTTTAAAAATCTTTATCTTCATCTTTGAGCTTTGAAACTATTCGTGGAATTCTCTTTGATCTTTGAAAGCTGTGCGTAGATTCTTCCTTGATCACTGAAACTGTGTTTAGACTCTCCTTTGATCTTTGAAACTGTGCTTAGACTCTTCTTTGATCTCTGAAACTGTGCATTGACTCCTCTTTGATACATGAAACTGTACATCGACTCCTCTTTGATCTTTGAAACTGTGCATCAATATTGATCATCTCTCCCTGACTTGGGCCTCTAGGTTCTTACACGACAAGGAGCAGTAAGAAAAAAAATATCTCACACACACACACACACACACACACACACACACACACACAATCAGAGAGAGCGAGAGAGAGAAAGAGCAAGAGAGAGAAAGCAGTAAAATCCGTGATCCCATGCCGGAAGTGTAAAAATTATCACAGTATAACAAATAACCTCTTTTCGGAATAGACATGTAATTAAAATAGCTGTAAAAGTAAAACAAGAATAAATTACTTGTTGTCTTTGTGGCTTAGAGGAAAGGAGACAAGATAGAATACACAGGATGGCCTAATGTGATGATAACTTACGCCTGGTTTCATCATAACTATCATATCTTTTAACAGAACATTATGCATTAGTAATTTATCAACGAGTGCCGTAAAGAATCTCCCATTCATCTCGTACCAGAACAAATGCCAAGCTCCCAACTCACCCCAACTGCTACTACTCCACCCTACCCCCACTGCTACTACTCCACCCCCCCCCACTGCTACTACCCCACCTCTTCCCTACTGCTACCATCTCATCCCATCCACACTGCTACTACCCACCCCACCCCCACTGCTACTACCCCACTCCACCCCCATTGCTACTACCTCTCCTCACCCCCATTGGTCCTCCCCACCCCACCCCCACTGCAACTTCCCCACCCCACCCCCACTGCTACTACCCCACCCCACCTCCACTGGTCCTCCCCACTTCATCCTACTGTTACTGTAGCCAACAATAGCCAAGTCTCCGGCGTCCTGGAATACATTTGCCTTAAACTCATCAACACGACACAGATGCCCTCGTCATAAAGCCAAGCGACCCAGTAGACCCATCACACAGCGCTGGACCTGGACTTGGTATAGATGCTGAATAACAGTGTTTAATATCTGTTTGCTACATCGATCCCGTAAGGTAATATTCACCAGAATGCAGTTAGAAGCAGCCTTCATTATCATTATGTCATTTTTTTCGACTGGATCATCCAGATTTACTGTTTCCGTTGTCATGGTTCAGCTACTTATGAAGTAGTTTATATGATTTTCAGATAGTATGTCTAATCAGGGAACAGTGCAACACAGTGATTCGCCCATAAAATTTAAACATGATTTCAATGCATGATATGCCTGAATACATGAAAGCGTCGAACAGAATTGACAAAAATTGAAACAGGCAGAGGTAGATAATGGAAGCCATCATCCACTCACTTGATGTAGTGCTGCCTGCTTCTTCCTTCATCTTTATCATTCTTTACCTGTGTCTGCCCTCTCTCTTCCTATTTCTATCATCTTTCCTGTCACTTTTTAAAACTATGCTTTCCTTTTTTTGGTGGTTTTACATTTAGTGACACGCCTAATCGTTTCTTGTATGCCAGGAAACCATTTACATTGCTGGGTGACAACCATATAGCCAACCCATGGGTGTTCCCCACGTGTCAACAAGGGAGCTGGCGGAGGGTTAGTGCCCCTCCCCGTAAAGCAATTAACTCAGAGACAAACAACCACCCCTTACGGGATTCTGGTGTCTTGCTATAGATAGATAGATAGGTAGGTAGGTAGTTTACTTCTAGAAACTCGATTTAATACAATCAAAATTCGGTTATCAGTATATGAAAATAAATAAACGAAAAAGATGAACATGAGAAATTGAAACTGGGACAGACAGAAACAAATGGAAGAATTATATGGAAGAGAAATGATGATACAGAAAGATGTTATGGTAGGATGAGGGCAAGAAGGCAGTACAGAGGGCACTACAAAGGACACTAATATATTTATAACAAGACAAAAGACACTTTTGATAGCCACACCCACCCATGCAATATTCCCAGGGGAAAGAAATAATTATTTACGAGGGAGGCGAAGTGGCAAATACCAAGGTCCCACCTCTATAAACTCTGGTCCAGTTGAAGGTCAAATCCTGTACAAAATTTCGAGTGCCAACTGAAAATATATGGCGTTGAACCCACTGGGGGCAGACCATTCTATCCAGCGCAAAATTTCGTGCTCCTCTGATGAACCCACGACCGTGCATAGAGTCTTTGGCCAAAACCCCCGGAGACCCTCCTTCCGTGAGGAAATGACCTTTGACCATACCGAAAATATGATTTCAGAGTTTCATATTCCTAGGGGGGAAAAAAAAAATCATTCCCCTTCCGTTGTAGGTGGTCACTGGGGTTACTATCCTGCCCAGAACGTGGCCGGGATAAACGCGTCCCTATATTCAACAATTTCGTATTCCAAGGTTATAAACAATGGCCGTGCATAATGGCTTTGCCAGGACCAAAGGGAGCCACGCCCTCCCCCGTGAGGAAACATCCTTGGTGGTTCCACGCTTTCCAAAACGTGACCAATGGGAACATCTATTAATATGCAAAATGTTATCACCTTTGCTTCAGAACTTGCCTTGGCATAACGCCTTTGTCTGGGACCGCCTAGGGTCGCCTGACTAGTGGGGGTCGGCCCTCGGGGTTCCCACCATGCTTATTACCTGGGGCCAGTAAAGCTCAATCATTGTAAAAATTCGTGTTCTTTTTCCCACCATGCTTATTATCTAGAGCCAGTGAAGCTCTGTCACTGTGTAATAATTAGTGTTCTTGGGTGAAAAACTGGCTGTGACAAACGGATTTGGATGGGACACCTGGGGGTCACCGTCCCCCTGAGAGGTGGCCCTTAAGGGTTCCAACCTTCATGAAACCTGGCCAGGGTGAGGTCATTCATTGTGAATATTTTCGTTTTCCTAACACTTCTTAGTGAAGGAGGGAGGAAGGAATGGAGGGAGTGACACAGTTAGGGACAAGCACTGTAATGACTGCCCCTTGGGTGCAGCAAAAACGTCTCGAGCGGCACTGGCTTACTTCGGAGTGAAACTGATCAAGGTTTAGTGGATAGTGTTGGTAATGAGAGCCCAGGCTGGGATGAGATGCACCTAACATATTGCAAAAACTTTCCTCTGCTAACCTGTTTTTTTTTTTTTTTTTTTTTTACTAGAAATCAAAATTAGCGGGAACATTTTTGTCATTCATTTTCCTTGTCCTTCCTGCAGAAGCAAACCCTAGTCATGACATGGAACCGAACGCAAGAAAAATAAACTTAAATAAATAAATAAATATATGAAATAATATAAGTAAATTAATACATAAAATAAAATAAATATGAATCAAGGCTCCCACTGTGCTATATATATTGTAACAGAAAGAAGAGGTTTGAAACACTGCTGCATGGCTCATTTCAGTAACCAAATATTCTAGCACGCAATGTATTAAGGATAAACAACCAATTAGTTTTGTCTCCCTCGAGTTTTAGGAACCCGCGATTAGGCTAGGTTAATCCAGTCCAGTTTAGATACTAGGCTACTCCCCTTTAAGAGAGTACATTATCTAACCACTGTAGGTCTTTTTCCTTAAATTTATCAAGATATTTGTCGTTGTACAACTCTACATTGTTTTCATGGAACACCTTCGTGACTATACTGCTGTTACGCTAACTTGCCCTAAAAATGCTATCTATCCATCCTGAATTCTGATATCTAACGATATATTATCAACTGAATGAAGAACTTGTCTTTAAAAATGTTAAGGATAGGATGCAGAGCCTTAGTATTGTCTTTCTGCTATTGAACTATGTGAAATAAGTGACAAAGGGACTAAAGTATGGGTCAAGTTAGTGTAAAAACAGTATAGCTGAATCTTCGAATGTTAGTTAACCAATTGCAACAACTCGACATTAATTATGGACAAACATCAATTTTAGGTCAAGTTAGGGTAAGAAAAATGTAGTCACCTCTTAGCAAGACCATCAGTACGACTTGAGTGTTCTACCCACTTGACCACCAGGCGTCATTGCAGCACCAGGCAAGGATGGTACAGTCAGCTAAAGAAATGAGGATAAAAAAACTCATGGAAGTTAAATTCTTTGACGTTCTCGTGACCTATTAGCATGATGATGATGATGATGATGATGATGATGGTGATGATGATGATGATTATGATGATGATGATGATGATGATGATGAGAGTAATTATTATTATTGATATAAATATAAATGTTATTATTATTATTGTTATTATTATTATTATTATTATTATTATTATTGCTTTTGACAATCTCGAGGTACATCAGAACACACACCTTTTTGCTGTATTTTTAGTAACATATGGATTGCGATCACTTTTTTAATGATGGTGCGTCCATCTGGAGAGAGAGAGAGAGAGAGAGAGAGAGAGAGAGAGAGAGAGAGAGAGAGAGAGAGAGAGAGAGAGAGAGAGAGAGAGAGAGAGAGAGACAACCAAGTGTACACTGGACTTTGGTAAGTTTACTGAGAGTCCAGCAAGAAAGCTGGGATAACGATAATTAACCATTAAGGAGAAAACAAGAATATATATCTCATACACAAATTTTACAGTTATTCAGAATCAATACACATTAAAAAGCGCATTAGGAAACATTGCCCAGGTAAATTTTCATCACTTGTATGGGTGACGATGGTCCTCTGTTGACGATACCTAAAAACTCAACAGGTCCGTGCAGCATTGATGGTGTGGTGGGGCTTGCAATTCCCCCAGGGTGTAAGTTACAGCGAGGGTTTATCTCTCGGGTGATAGACAGATATCACTTGTACATTAGGGTTACAGTTACCTGTCAGTTGGATATTTCATTGCCGTACGGTAAATTTTTTAGGCAGGTGCTATCTAACCAAAGTATTGTATTTAATTATGCTGATGGACTGAAATGAAATAATAACAGGTACATATTAGCGGGAGCTGTGTTATGAATCTTACCAATCCTCATGTACTGGGAAACCACTCTAGGATTTATGAAAAAAAAAAAAGCATTCGGGAGCCGAATGCTAATCGCCTGCCAGAATATACTGTTGGCCGAGTTACAAGTTATAAAATGCGAAGAAAGTTAGCAAAACTCTACGGAATTCAGTCACCGCGTTTCACAAATATCCAATTCATATTAAAAGTAGTTGACATTTGGCAGCAATTTTGGTGACCTTGACCTTGACCCCAAGGGCCCATTTTCGAACTCATCCAAGATTTTGGCGGTATCTTGATACCCTGATGTTTTCATGTTGATAGCTCAAGTCGTTCATGACATATAATGGTGCTGGAGGCAGGCGATAAAAACTAGTTGACCTTTGACAGAAAGATTTTGTGGCGTGGACCATGACCCAGAAAACCCTTTTCGACCTCGTCCAACATTTTGGTCATATCTTGATACCATGAAGGTCTCATGATGAGAGCTCCAGTCGTTTATGAAATAAAATGATAAATACATAGACAATGGTAACACACACAGACACACACAGACACACACACACACACACACACACACACACACACACACACACACACACACACACACACACACACACACACACACACACACACACACACACACACGAACACACACACACACACGAACACACACACACACACACACACACACACACACACACTGACAGACACACAGACGCGAAAAAAAAGAAAAAAAAAATCGCCCGCCTTTAGCAAGGAGGGCGATAGTAAAGTCCTGTGGTACTAAAACGAATATTAATGTTCAGTTTTCTCTTCTGCAGAAAAGTGTAAGTGCAAGATATTTTTAAATTCTCAGGTGGAAAGGTAAATTAAATCGTGGGAAGGCGGTCATAAGAAAGAAGTTTATATACACTACGTCTTCAGAGGCTTTTTTTTTTTTTTTTTTTTTTTTTTAAATGCAAGGGAGGACAAAAGGCCAGGAGCCCTTAAACATGTACCCCCCAAGAAAAAACAAAAACAATACAAGAGAGAGCCAAATTCAAGATCTGCACATTTCGAGATGCCTGGACACACTGCGTTTGAAAGACTGGAGATCACAGGAAGTAGGAAATATAGAAGGAGGCAGTTCCAGGGTTGATTTATATCATACATGAAGGACTGAGTAACGATTAACTCTTGCATTAGAGACGTGGAGAGAAAAGGGGTGAGAGTTTGTTGCTAGACGGGTGTTACGAGCCCGTCGTAGAGGTGGAGGGATGCAAGCAGACAATTCAGAGGAGCAGTGACCAATGAAACAGCGATAGAAAACAGATAAATATGCAACAGTGCTGCGAAGAGACAGGTGTTGAAAAGAGCCAGTAAAATGAGGAGAATTAATTAGGAGAAAAGTCTTTCACTCCACCTAGAGAAAAGCTGTATGTGGGGAGCCTCTCTAGACATGAAAGCTGTACTTTGCACCCGTGTATAAAGTCAACAACTGTGCAGGGAAAAAGAAGGTACGGAGTCGGCTTAGCACACTTAATATCTTGGAAGTTGATCTTAGAACAGATCTAATATGATCCTTCCAAGATTAATATAGGGAGAATGAAACTCAACTATGTTTAAAGATGATGCAGGATTGAGCTGGATATTATGAAACATTAGTGGGTACTCCTGTGGAAGATTTTGTCGGATTGATAGGTGTAAGAATTGAGTTAAGAAACAAGAAGAAACAACAAGATTACTTTTACCGAAGTCAGAGATACCTGGGGATACAGTGAAGCAGACTCTTGTTTTAGTTTTTATGTGTCTGATTCTGGGTATAGACTTTACCGCCAGTTCCAAAAGTCGACTTGTCCTTCTGCATACTATACATCTCCATATGTCACCACTTCGTCACTAACACCGACCGTCAATTCCTAATACATGTACATGCTAGAGCTGTCTCGTTCAGGACTAGTGTACTGTCATTAGCGAGGTTGTTTTTACGACATGTGGGCCGGTCTTACGGTTGATCAGTAACGTCTGCTTTAAGAAATTCGGATTCTTAAACTGTTCCCTGCCCCAGCCAGGATTCGAACTTAGGTCCATTAGGACTGCAGACCACCGCTGTACCGACTCAAGGAAAGCAGGACTGGGATAACGAGTAAAGTGTTGGGTTAGGTAAGGCTGATAAAATAAGAACGTTATTTGACAGTTGGATATCAATGGTAACGAGGTGGAAGGGCTGGAGGCCAAGGGACAAAAGTTCAGATTATTTGACAGCAGGTAATAACTTGCGTCACCGATGCCATTAAAGGATTACAGCCATCTGCCTGCCTCACTGGGAATGGAACCAGCGCGAAGCACATTATTTTACCCCAGCTGCTGCTTTTAGTAACTGTACCAATATGGTCTGGCACTGGTTTATGTGGGAGCAAATACAGTACAATAACATTCTTAATATATCCTCACTGCCAGCAGTTTCAGCGGAGTAGCTCCAATAAGCAGAAGGCTGTAACTTTCCTAACGTACATTCATTTTCTCAGCAGTCGTATACATTCATAATGCAGTATATTCAAAGGAAATGATGTATCAGTAATATCTAGCTCTTTCAATCCATCAGCTTCTTGGGTAGCAAGAATTTAATGGGGATTGTCCGTTAATTACTCTCAGCCTTTCCTCTCACCGCAACTCCTCATCTCACTAACTTAACCATTACCCTCCCCACCCTAACTCTTCCTTTCCCTATCCTAACCCTTCCTTTCCCCATCCTAACCCTTCCTCCCCCCACTTTAACCCTTCCCCTCCCCAACATAATCCTTCCTCTCTCATCCTAATCCTTCCCTTCCCCACCTCATCCTAACCCACCCATCCCGTCCATTAGCCACACTGTCCTTAATTTCCCCTCATTTTGAAACTCACATTATGACATACTTTGGCATTGTGAGGACATTTTTCTCTCCCTCACAGGACCATAAGGTTTTCCACAGATTTTTATAATAATGAGAAATAGATGGAAAGTAACGAAAACAATTAAGCTTCAGTGTGTAGAGAATCAGCCAATGAAAAGAAAGTAGACCAGTTAGAAAATAATCCAAGAAGTTTTTAGTTGTAGTAGTGGCTGTAGCCGTAGGTTCATCTGAAACATGAACCCGGTGGACTGCAGGCTTAAGTTACTCTTCTCCTGTGGTTTGCCATCCTTCTTTCGGAGGAGGGTAAGTAGTGGAGGGACATTTGTATAACCAGACAATTGAGCCGCCTGATTATATCGATGACACCACATGAAGGCGTCCCTCTCCATCACTTAGAGGTTTAAAGTAATCAAAATAAAACTGAAAATAAGGCATAGTTCTTTAAGTCATTCTTTGGCTCGTGAGTTACAAGATTATGAGGCCAAATAACAGGTTGGCTTTTTAGTTTTATGTTGTAGGAGACGAATACTTAAATCAGTAAGCTGTGAAGCTTTCGTTATCGTCATCATCATCATCATTGTCGTCGTCGTCAGTCATCATCATCATCATCATCATCATCATTATCCATCAGCCACCACTATCCATCAGCCATCATCATCATCACCATCAACATCGTCATAATGATCATTATCATCCCCTTTTGCATCACGGATCTTGTTTTTGGATCTGGCAGTGTACAGACCCTTCCTATTAAAAAAGAAAAGAAAAGAAAGGAGAGTAATATTCGGATGATAGAAAAGAAAAAAGCCTTAACTTCTCAGATCTTTTGAAGACGTGCGACATATGCCTTGACCCTTTATTTTTCTTCAGAAATTAATTCAAGTTAGAACTTATGATAGGAATGAAAAAGAAGAAATTAGTCCATTAAGTCTAATTAAGACAGTTTTCAAACTCTTGACTGCTGGCGGGTGGGGTGAACTGGAAGGAGGACAGCCTGATGATGGAGGACAGAATGACATGGAGGTGATTCGTTTGTGGCTTCCCCTTGCTGAATTAAGGCGTCAGACGATAACAGCAGATAAAGAGTTAAAAATATTTCATCCAGCTTTAGAATGAATACAATATCAGAGTACATCTGTAGCGATGGAAGGGTTAACACAGATATAACAATAACAATAATATTAATAATAATAATAATAATAATAATAATAATAATAATGATAATAATAACAATATTATTTTGCTCACTACCCTAAGAAGAGTACAGAAAAGAAGAGGTAGGATTTTAGAATGATGAATAAAAGGGTAAAAAAGAACCTGACCCCTGCATACTGAACACACACACACACACACACACACACACACACACACGTTTCTCGTCGGTGTGTGTGTGTGTGTGTGTGTGTGTGTGTGTGTGTGTGTGTGTATGTACACCACCGTCACAGAATCAGGTTCAACTGTGACCTCACCTCCTTTAAAACTTCCCAAGCGTCTCTGTAACAAATACCAGCAACAATAGTTGTCACAAATTTTTTCACCCAACAACTTGCCTTTGTATTCGTTGCTCCAGTGTATATTCTAAAACTCTGTCCGTCCTGGAATGTTCGTCCAGAGAGTTGGCCTTTGAACTTCTCTGTATATCTTTCTTTCTTTTAGTCTACGGTTAGTTAATTCCAGACGTGAGCAGCTGCGTTGAAGGAAAAGTCACGAGGACATTCATAGGAAGGATAAGGGACTGAATAGTGAGGCTGCCAGAGGTGGAGCAACTTAGAGAGCCGTCATTATGTGACCATGGGCAAACATTCAAGCATGTTGGGGCCTTTGTTAACGATAAGAACTAGGTGACTAGGGAAGCATGTATGAGAATAAAATAGTATTGCTTTCTTTTAATTTAATTGGAAAAGAGCTGCCAGGCTTTCAATCCAACATTTAAATAAACCACTACGGAAGGATTACTTACAAGAGAATCAATCATCTAGAGATATGAAAGATAAAATCAGAGAGACGACATCAAGCTGGAGATAAGAATGACCATTGTTTTTCATCCCTTTACAGCTGGGTTTCTTCTTTACAACGCAGGTTTCTTCTTCATAAAGGAGGTTTCATCTTCACAACGGGGATTTCTTGGTCACAACGGGAATTTCTTTCAACCTCTTCAGTAATGTTTTTTATTCCTGCTCTTGTTGCTTCCAGACGGTTTTGTTAACTCTGGAGATAAAATTTGTAGTGATGGGGTTGCAGGCAAAAAAAAAAAAAAAAAAAAAAATCGCCATTAGTCGACTGACAACCTGATTTCTCTCCCCAAGCTCTAAAAACTCATCCCAAGGCAGCAGGAATAAACTTAAGTGAAGGCGTCTATGGGGTGGACAGCTGGTCAGCGGAGGGAGATGACCGCTGGAGGCGGTGGCTGAATCGGTAGAGAGGCGGCCTGCAGTCCAAATGGACCCAGGATCGAATCCCGGCTGGGGCAGGGAACAGTTTAGGCATTTGAATTTCCTAAAAAAGCAGATTTTCCTGTACCAGATGACCCGCCGACATGTCGTAAAAGTACCCCCGCTAATACCAGTACACCAGCCCTGTATGAAACATTCCCTAGCATGTATTCAATATGGATGGTGGGTTTTTGCGCCGAAGTGGTGACATGTGGAGGTGTAGAAGGACTACTGGGCCTTGGGATAGGTGACTGCCCCCAAGAAATAGGCCCTGAGCCTTTGCCCAGAGTCAGACACAAAATAAATAAATAACCATGTTGTCCTGAAAAATGTATGTTAAAGTTGCTGAGACTGTGGCCACCTCGTTCTGGCGATCAGCATTCCATCCCCTGGATGCCTTCACTTGATTGGAAATATTAAAAGTTTTCATTTTTGTAATGAAGTACATGGAAAAAAATAAGATTGTGACTGTAATGTTTATCTGTTACTGTTGATAAATTCTAAGGCATCATTTCTTGACTGGAAAGTAACCTTTAAATTATAAATTATCTACTTTCCAAAATGTTCCTTTTATGTCAAACAAACAGGAGCAACTTCCAGTGAAAATCTGAGGAAGATTGGTTCATAATTTCACTAAACTTTTACCAGTGCTTTTCTTAGACATTTTTGCCAACTTATATCCCAAAATCAGATTGTGCGCCACCTAGTGGTCAAAAATTTCCATAAGTTTGCCTTTATGCCAACCTGAGAGGAGTTTTAAGTCAATATTTTAACAAGATTCGGCCATAAATCAGGGTTTCCCCCCCACTGTAGTGCCATAATTTTAAGTATTAGTGTAAGTTAATACGAACTAGTATTGTAAGTATAACTCATGATTAACCGTTAAGTTCTACATTTAAGTTTAGTCTTAGTTGATATTCATAATGTGAACATGATTCTGCTATTGATAGTGCTAAATCGAGTTTTGGTGTGAATATGACTATACATGTGAACCAGCCATTATTAACAAAAATGTATAAGCGCGAAATTTTAGTGGAGATTAATAGTCGCGAATGTCATCCTTCGTATCATGATCTAGAGATTTACCTGCCGAAGCTGATAAATTTCCTCTTTTGAACTATGCAGTGGTGAATTGAGAATGCCTGAAGTAAGAATATTGAAGATTGTCATATGTGAAGCACGAAATTTATGTCATTGAGTCTTGTTTACAGTCACGAAGGCATGTAACCGACGTGGGTAATAAAACTGTTCGAATTCTTAATTAATTTGGCTTCATTATGATTAAAGTCCCTGTACGCTTATTAAAAAATTTCAACATCGTAAGTCATTTTTCTTCATATCATGAGTGCAAACGTATCTTTTGTATTCTTTGAAGATCCTAGAGAATCCATAGTAGTATAAAATAACCAGTTAAAGTTTTAGCCAATTCCCGAATACTGTCTATGATGCTTATAAAAAGGCAGGGGAACAGCGCAATCGATTTTCAAAATTAACCAGCCCCGGCAGTTCCTCGTAGAGGCAGTTTGCCTACTGTAGGGACGTCCCTAAACGTAGGGACTTTTGACTGATTTTCAAAGGCGTATGGATGTAGGGACGCCCGGACAAAATTCCTAAGAAGGTAGGAATATTGGGCATTCATTTATATTTAGTATATTTTTCTGTAAAAAAAAAAAATGAAATTTTGTGTAGTTCATACAATTCTAAAGTCAATTTTGTCTGCTCTTGAGGATGATGAAAGTAATAATCATCTTAGGAGGAGGTGCCTCTCCTTTTATCAAACTGCATTTGCTGAGCTCAAAAAAAGGTTGCCTCTCTTTGATCCTCTGTTTAAGGAAATGAAATTCATATCTCCTAAGATTGCATTGGATTATGATGCTAGAAAAAATCTACCTAAACTAGCCAATTTAATGAAATATGGACATCTGTTAGAATCTCAGTGATATTCAGCAAGAGTGGGAGGATCTTCCAGCATATTTCAGTGCTGATGAACGTAGCCTACTTCTTAAGAAAAGCTGTGAAGAACTTTGAGTGTATCTTTCCAAGTTACAGTATTTTTCAGACCAGTATGTTTTTGGGAACCTTGCCTCTCTAGCTAAGCTTATCCTAACCTTGCCACATTCCAATGCAGAAACTGAGAGGATCTTCTATCTAATGGCGGATGCAAAGACAAAAAAAGAGGAATAGGATGGGACCTGAGTTATTGGACTCCTTACTCTTTATCAATTCTAATATGAAATCAAAGGATAAAAACTGTCTTGATTTTGCAAAGCAGATTGAAGAGAGGTATTTGGCACTTCATAACCAACATATGTATGACTAAAAACAGTATGTCCATTCAGGCCTTTAGTTATACTTTTGTGTTCATTATTGTAATGAAGGTGATCTCTTTGTGAATGATGAAAGTGTTATAATTTGTTTCAAAAGAGATGAGAAAGAAATTAAAGTAAATAACCTACTTTCCATTAATAAACATTAAGTTAATGGATAAAACTGTCTTGATTTTGCAAAGGGGATTGAAGAGAGGCATTTGGCACTTCATAACCAACACATGTATAACTAAAAAGAGTAAAGCTTTGTTTTCTGTCCATTCAGGTCTTTAGTTATACTTTTGTGTTCATTAATATAATGAAGGTGATCTGTCTGTGAATGATGAAAGTGTTATAATTTGTTTCAAAGGACATGAGAATAAATATTAATCCATGGAGCTTACATTATTAAACACATCTTAATTAAAATCTGCATTTCTTGTTAAAAAATAAGTTTAAGTAATGAAGGGACAGGCATAGAGACTTTGCCATTGTATGTAGGGACATGTAGGGACTTTTTGTGACATCTGTAGGGATATTTGGACCAACAATCAATTTTTGGGTTGGCAACACTGGTATAGGACGCTCCACGTCACTTCAGCTAACTCTGGCGGGCTCTCCACCCTGAGCCCGGGTCCATACTAATACAGTTGGACGAATCTTTACAACAACAACAACAACAGTGCAACAGCATTCTCGGTCGAACAGCGGAAGGAACATCTCCAGCTCCAACTCTACGGAGTTTACATCCCACGTTTCACTTACGCCTACCAAATTTTCTCACCTCCTGCCACCAGCAGCACCACACTGCTGTGACTATACACTGTTTGGGCAACCGACAGTTGTATATCACAGTCAAGCGGTTTTTCCTGCCTCCCAAACACTCCTTTCTGTAACTGCCTCCCCTCAACGTCTGCCCCCAAACATATACACACACACACATCCAACACACCACACTCTATACCCCGTCCCTTGCAATCCTTTGCCCACATCGCCGTAGGATTTCCTGTAACCCTATCACTGGTGAACCGAACCCCGCGGGAAGGCCGTTTAGGGCCACCACAAGGAGGGCTACTAGGTTGGCTGGGGAGCCAGGGGATGACAGGAAGGCAAAACGGTGTTAGGGCTAGGTTCCCCACCAGGGACAATTAGCGTAGATGTCAGGGCCCCTCCCCTCGACGTCCTTTAGAGGACGGGGGAGGTAAAAACCCGGCGCCCAGGATCACTGATATAGGTAGGCCTGGGCACCCCCTTTCTCTAACCCTATCACAATGAAAAAGACGACCAACCAACCCGAACCCCTCCCAAAGGAGGAGGAGGAGGAATCATCCCAAAAACCCAGACTACAATGCCCAAACCAATCCAACTGAAGACAGGCACAACAACCACCAGCAACATGACTAAGCTAGCTGGCCTAAACAAGAGACCAAGAGACCCCAGCCCCAAGGAGCATAGACCAGGGGCAAAAATACAAGTACCTCCAGCTATGCAACAGGACAACCTGCAGAAGGAAAACCCGCGACTCCACCCACCGAAAATCCCAGTGAAATGGACACCACTCCACCACCAGCAGAATCTTCCACTGACATAAAGGATCCCTCAGAAGCAATCACCACCATAATCAGTGACACCAACCACTCGGCCCAAAACTGCACAGCACAGACAAACGAACAAGAGGCAGACAACTCAAATACAGCACTAGACGAAGACAAAAACTTCACTGTCATCACAAAAAAGAAAAAGAACAACAAAAACCAGCAACGAAGCAATGATAGCAGCAACAACTCCCTAGCCTTGCCAGCCCCCCTGGAATCGGGAAACAACAACCCTCCTGCAGCACGACCTCCAAACATGCAACCCAGAAGAACTCCAGCTGTTTCTGTAAAGACTGCCCCACGCCCCACTACAAACCTACCACCCTTCGTGGTGCCAAAGAAGGAGGCCTTCGCCACAACAATGGACCTAGTCATGCAACTGGAAGAGGAACACCCCAACATGAAATTTCACGCCACAACGAGACGAGGCTACAGTATGATCTTAACACCACACGACCAAGACACATATGAAACCCTGAAGAATTGCAAAACAGTAGCAGGCTACCCTGCAATCATAAAGGAACTTAACCTCGACCTAGCAACATGCAACCATCTACAACCAATTCCAGTCACTAGAACCAATCCTAAAACACAGCCAGGTGGAAACCGCCACACACTGCGAAACATGAGGGGAACCGACAAGACAAGTTCTGGTAACACTCAGAGGCACCATTCCCCAGACTCTAGACCTGGGAAACTGGGGGACCTACTACATCCGCCCATACTCCCCGGAACCACTGAGATGTTACAATTACCAAAAGTTTTGACATCACCAGTCCACTTGCACACGCCCACCAACCTGCGCAATGTACAACCAACAACATGCAACAGAGTAGTGCCTCACCAGGTTCAAAACCAAACAGCCAATAAACTCAAAATGTCCAAACTGCGGACACAACCACCATGCCTGGAACAAATCCTGCCCAGCCAGGATAGAAAGAGTACTAAAAAGCATGGAAGGACAAGCCAAGTAGGTGCGTCATCTGCAGGAGTGAATATTATGATGTCATCGAAAATAACACACACACACACACACACACACACACACACACACACACACACACACACACACACACACACACACACACACACACACCTGCTTAAAGAAAAATGTTCACGTAGATACACATCCCAAACTTTTACTTACGCAAATACCCACACTTGCTGTGAACATTTTTGTGTGTGAGCGAGCTGGACAACGTGTGTGTGTGTGTGTGTGTGTGTGTGTGTGTGTGTGTGTGTGTGTGTGTGTGTGTGTTTCACGAGAATGGTAATAAATATTAACCAAATTCTTTTTCATTTGGTCTTGATAAGTCCAGGGAGTGTCAGAAAAAAAAAAAAGGCGATCGCGAGGGAGCGAAATTGTGGGAAGTTGTGACACATGAAAATGTCTCTCTGCGAGTTTGTTTGTTTCGTGAGAACGGTAACAGATATCGACATATTTCTTTTTGCATTAGGTTGGGGTCAATCCAGGGAATATAAAAATACAAAAACAAATATATATATATATATATATATATATATATATATATATATATATATATATATATATATATATATATATAGATAGATAGATAGATAGATAGATAGATAGATAGACAGATAGATATACATATATTATATATATATATATATATATATATATATATGTATGTGTGTGTGTGTGTGTGTGTGAGCTATGTTGTTTGTTTGTCCTTCAATCACGTACAAACCAAAGGCAAGAGACCACCAGACCCATATATATTCTGAATCAGGGTGATCCAAGGATGGTTTAGGGGGATTAAAATTCAGATCTGGGTCATTTGAAGTCACCGGTAGTGTGTTCACCTTTTGGCCCGGGCAACGCCGGATACCCCTGAAGCCCAATTTTTGGCATGGAGACTCACATGACTTCCAGTTCGGACTTAGGCTATGTGAGGTTGACCTCCGAGGTCATTTGAGGTCAATCGCTGGAGGTCATCTGTCATCGGTAATAGACGCTCGAACGACTGGACTCAGCAGCCCAATTTATTGCATGGAGAATCACATGATCCAGTTAGGGCAGAGGTTATGTGAGGTTGACCTCTGCAGATTTGGTGACTGTTCCTTCATTCGCTGAGGATTGTATAACCAAACTTAGTCACCATCCTTGAAGCTCACCTCACTTGGCTTGGCATCATACTTGCATTTCATCACCTCTTCTGAAAACTTGAGGGCTCCTCACACTTGGTGATGTAACTCAGCCAGCCTTTTCTAAAAGTGCTTCTCATAGCTGGAAGTGTCTGTAGGCAGCTCTTCACCAGGTGGTCTTCCCATTAACAAGTCAACAGGTAAACGTAACTCGTGGCCCAACATCAGTTTTGCAGGGTTGTAGCCGTTAGACCCATGGATTGCAGATCGATATGCCATCAGCGATGCAGGTAATTTCTGGTCCCATTCTGTTTGTCTATGCAGTACTTGGCCAATTGTTGTCCCAGGGTCCAGTTGAATTTCTCCACCATCCCATCCGGCTGTGGCCTTAGTGGGGTCGTCCTTGTCTTCTTGATTCCCAATAATTTGCAGGATTCACGGAACAAAGCAGACTCTATGATTCTACTCTGGCCTGAATGTAGCTCTTGCAGCATCCCAAAATGACAGGAAAACTGATCAACCAACACCTGAGCAACCGTTGCAGCCCCTTGATCGGGGATAGCGTAGGCTTCAGGCCACTTTGTGGACGTCATTTTCTTCAGAACCACCAGTGCCCAATGCTTGCTGAGACCATTTGGTGTCTCCCACTGACGCTCCAGTAGTCTGTTGTTCAAACGAGGAAGGTCCCACTGACTCCAGTAGCTCTTGGTTGCAGGGCTTAACATGGAAACTTCTTCCCAAGATGGTCGCACTGTACTCCGCTGCAGTCACTCTAGCATTGGTTGTAAATCTGCATCCTCCATCAGCATCCTCTTCAGGTCTTCATCTAATGCTGGCCCTGTCACTGCAGTACAGCTGCATTTCTTACTATTATTCCCATTCCTACTGCACTCCTTGCCGTCTCTTCTTCTGTCTTCTTGCACACTGTCGATTGTCATTCTCTTCCATTTTCTTGGTGGTGGAGATACTTGAGAAAAGCTGGCTGGCGGTTGCCCCTTCACACCAGCCACCATTAGTTTTCTGCTTCTTTATGGTCTTCTGCAACCTTCTTCTTATCATCCTTTTTCTTCTTCAGACACTCGAAACTGAAGTGTCCCAGCTCACCACATGTCCAACATCCATTTGTTGGAATCGTTGGTTTCCCTGCACTGTTCCGTTTTTGCTCCTTCTTCCACTTGTGGCAATCCTCCTTTTTGTGTCCCGGCTTCCCACAGAGCCAGCAGCCTCATCCGGTCTTGTGTTCCTTCTTCCACTTGTAGCAGTCCGCTTTTCTGAGCCCTGGCTTTTCACAGTACCAGCAACTTCCCTCATATTTTTCTGTTTCACATACCTGCCCCCTTTCTTGCCTTGAATCCTGCACTACGACGTGCCTGAAAGGTAGATGTACTGGACCTGACATGGGACTCAAATTCTAGAGCCCTGGCTAATGCTTCTTGGTTGTGCCTGCTTCTTTTGCACTTTCAACTCTGCACTGTCAAGAGCATCGATGAACTGGTCCCTCAGAAGAATAGCCAACAGGTTAGGTGCAGCTCCAGGGTACACCTTATATGCCATACTCTCCAAGTCATGAGCAAACTGCTGTAGGAATTCTCCTCGAGCCTGTATGTGGCTCCAGAATCTTGTTCTGTAAACCTCTGTGTGGTACATGGTTCCATATCTGTGCTCCAGCACTTCTACTAGGGACTGATAACTGTTCCTTTCCATCACTGACATTTGGCCCAGAATTTCCATTGCGGCACCCTTAAGGCTAGCAGCAAGCTGCACTGTCCTCTGCGTATCATGCCAACCATTCTGGTCCGCAAGTAACTCAAACTGTGCACAGTAAGTTTCCTAAGATACTCTACTCAAAATCCTGAGATTTCTTTTTAATTGGACCCCCATTATAGCCATGCACTCCACTGGTTTGAGGGCTAAAAACTGAGGCATCATAATTAAGTCCACTACTTAAAACTTCTGCATTCTGATTAATCAACCCTGTAATGCCGCCTTTAGATGCCTGGGATCTGTCAAGATTCACCATATACTGTCCATTCCTTTCATATGATCCCTGTACACTAACCTGAGGCTCAGCAGTGCAATTTTTCTCTACAGGCTCAATTTTCTCACTAATTACCTTCACATGGTCAATTACTGTACATACCTCAACTGGTTAGCTACATGCTGTCTGCACTCCATCACTATTTCCTCACTAATCTTTGACTGGATGTCTACATGTTGTTTACTCCATCACATTGCTCACCTCATACTTCTGCTGCTCTAGCTTGGCATGTACTTCCTCCTTAAGATGTTGCTGTTCTTCCTTCATTTCCCCCATGAATGCATTTAGCTGTCCTTGCACCCTCAGTTGTACATCCATCTGTTGCTCCTGCAATGCCTCCTGAAGCTGTTCATATCATTCTTTCTGTTCTTCTTTCTGTGCCTGCAATTGTTCTTTGATTTCGTTCCTGAGCTCTTTCTGTTCTTCACTTTGGGCCTGTAATTGTTCTTTGATTTTTTCTTCTGTGCCTGTAATTGTTCTTTGAGTTCTTTCTTCTCTGCATGTAATTGTCAGGACTCCATATTATAATAATACAACTCATAGATAGATAGATAAATAAACAGAAGCAACAAGCCAGGGTGTGAGATAGGAAGTGTGTCAGCGAGAATCAACCAAAAGGAAATGAGCTTGCAACTCTTAAGTGAAGGAATGCTAGAAATGCACCGGAAACAGTACATACACACAGACATACAAAGTTCTAGAAGCTTCCACGACAGTATAGTCCACGCGACACGACCCCTGCTAAGTGAGAATGTAGGAATCAGAGATCAGAAAGGGGCTAGCCATTGAACAGACAGGTAGTGGAGATAGGAAATAAGAAGATAGGCCTGACGGTTAGTAAATTATGTCCCTGTGTACTACATACTCTGCTTAACTTAGACTTTCTTTGAAGATAACAAATCAAGATCAACTCCCTGTATTCATCTTTAACTCCTCCTGCTCTTCGATTAGCAAAATAACTTTAACCAAAACTCAAGACTTACATATTACAAGACCAAAGAGTCACATTATTATAATAACTGGTGGCAATAACGATCGGCTCTACGCCTACGAACCGTCATTTCTACAATCAATGAAACACAATCGAGCATATAGTAGCAATGACAAGTTACGAGTGAGGATCAACAAGCTCTACGATTAACTACAAATAACAAGTCTACAAGACAACTCTATAATCTTCACGCAACTTCAAGTATCAGCAAGAAGAATAAAAACAAAACAAGTAAACGAAAAGCAAGAACAGAGTAACATGCACTAGATCCCCAACGCACTCTCCTACTGCTCCCCTACCTCCACCGCTGATGCAGGTTCACAGAGGTCAAGATGACACGGCAAATACCAGAGCCACATTTATAACGCATCTTACTCATCTTTCCTCATTCATGTTACTCATTGCTACTCATTTACTCACCATAGCTACCAGTGTGGAAAGCCGACATCACCATGTGTATCTGCTGAGACGACATCACCATGCGTGTTTCCTGAGACGACGCCAAGTCAATCAATGTGTGACTGACACCAGGCACTTCTCACCCACTACTCGTTACTTATTCTTATTCACATAGCTCCTACTCATACTCATTTATTTCCAACAGTATTGAGTGGGTATTCATCGTTCTATGGTGAGATTCGCCTAGGACTACAGCTGTTAACCACTACAGTCAACACTTAAATCATCAGGCCATAGAATTTCCGGAGTAATATCGTCCATCAACACAGCCCTAGAATTATCGAGAAAGAGATTTTCCATCAACTCTGAATTTATCTTCCAACATCGACATCTGCTGTCAACACACCTCTCCGAGTGACATCATCTGTATCAAGTGGGTGTAATTATACTTACTCATATCTTCTCAGTGCTTTAAATTAGGTACAATCACCTCCTTCACTTATTCACTCACTATCTATCATTCATTATAACTCATTTACTCATCTAGTAGCCGATGCATTATCTAGGAACCCAAAGACAATTCATGTCGCGGCATTAGATCCCAAAGGAAACATCCCAAACCACGATGAAATCGCAAAAGCACAAAGACTTGATCCAACATGGTCTAAAGTTATATACAAGTTAGAAAATGGAGATGACATACAATTACCCAAACTACATCTACCACTAGAACAATTCACAATAATCAGTAATGCCTTATACAGGATCAACCCAGGACAACCAAAATGCCGAAGAAATAATAAACAAATGGTAGTACCTAATGACATGATACCCCAAGTATTACGAACGATACACGATAGCCCACATGCAGGACATCCTGGAAAGGATAGGACATTCAAACAAGCCCAGTTGTTATATTACTGGCCATCACTGCGAAAAGATATAAACAATTATATAGACAGATGCGAATCATGTGCAAAACACAAAGGATACCCACACCTGCACCTATGGGTAATTACCCTGTGCCACATCAACCATGGGACGTTGTCGTGGTTGATTTACTGAAGATGCCATTATCATACAATAATAACCAATACCTATTCGTAGCAACGGATCATTTTTCCCGTTATGTAATTTTAGCCCCAATTAAAGATAAAACAGCAGCGACAGAAGCAAAGGCAATAATAGATAATGTAATATGTCGCTTTACTACCCCAAAGGTACTAATAAGTGATAATGGAGGAGAATTTAATTCTGATATCTTACAAGAAATATGTAAACAAAATACAGTATCAAAAAGTTTAACGTTTTAACCTATCATCCAGCATCCAATGGGTTAGTAGAGAGACAAAACAAAAAAGTATTAGATGTACAACGACACATTCTCAATGAAAATTATGCAAGCTGGGATGATTGGCTTCCCAGAGTAGAAGCCTCAGTTAATGTATCTATGAATAAATCTATAGGAGACACACCACATTTCATTATATATGGGACAGATAAAAAAACTACCATATGAAATTCTAGAAGGTGAAACTCTGCCCATATATAACTACGACGATTACTCTAAACTCCGTTTACGTGAATTCCAGGACATACATAAAAGAGTAAAAAAAAAATTAACTATGTCCAAGGAAGAAATGACGGAGGCATTTAATAAAAAGGCAAGAGACTCGCCTATCAGCTTAGGAGACATTGTCTATGGTATCATTCATACGAGAGACAAATTTTCCTTGAAATTTGAGTGTCTATACAGAGTAATTAACATAAAAGCAAACAAAGTTTTAATTAGGTCCTTGTCAAGTGGCAAAGAGAAACACGTTCATATTGACCATTTAAAACGAGTTTCAAGGGAACTATCCAATGATTATACAGCCTCGGATACCACCGAACAACCGAACATAACTCATGAAACTAATCAAGAAAACAAAAATAATTACAAAAATATATTAAGGCATATACCGAACAATCAAACATAGGTGCAACTGTTTGAAAAAAATCTACAGTACATCATTTACATGATTTAAATATCGATTTAAACTCCTTCTATAAATGAAATAACAAGCAAGTTATTGTTCTACGTTAGTCAACCGTAACGCACATCATCACTGTCATCGACCACACCATGGCCGTATTAGAAAATAATAGATTTTTTTTTTTTTTCATCGGTAGGTAACGATGAGGGGACTTATGCTATGGATTCTCCTCTACATAGCAAGAGGATATGCTCACTTAGACCCCCAACACAGTATGGCAAGGATGCCTCATACCTCCAACGGCCACGAAGTCAATCGTAAAAGATGTCATGAGTACTGAATCAGTTTGGATTACTTATACGAATTACCTTCTTATCTAGATAACATCGCCAGACCCATGAGGACCCAGGACTTCATGATAGGAGGCTATGTTTCACAACCACATAACACAAAGGAAGTGGATGAAATAGTGAAGTTGGCGAAATGGAAGATAAAACAGGCGATGTCAACTGTGCTCACCATGATCCAAGATCTCCCATCTCATGGAACGGAGGTACTGAGCGCCACGAACAACATTACACGTACTAGCCAAAAGCGTGGTTTGTTCGACCTGGGTGGTGCAATTCTTGGGAACATCTTTGGACTGGCTACAGAGGAAGACCTTCAAGAAATAAGCAACAAATTTAATAAAATAGCTCAGGTACTAACATACCAAGATAAATTCATCGCAGGACATAACTCAGCAATGAAAACAATCGTGAAAACGGAAAGCATAGCTCTCGAAAGTGTACATAAAATAAATGACATGGAAGGAAACTTAATACTTTTCTAACACTTCTCCATCATCACGGAACACATTGACACAATTCCAGTCCAATCAGACAACACTAGAGTTCGTTACAGGGCACTTACCCTATGCAAGGAATTTCGAATGCCGGTGATGGCAAGATCACAATTGACTTACTTCCAGTTCATGAGCTACGTCAGCTAATTAGTCAAGTCATACATAGACATAAATTGAAGCCTT
The DNA here is from genome assembly GCF_032717465.1 of Coenobita brevimanus. Taxonomy (NCBI): domain Eukaryota; kingdom Metazoa; phylum Arthropoda; class Malacostraca; order Decapoda; family Coenobitidae; genus Coenobita; species Coenobita brevimanus. Next base: position 15,706,009 of record NC_137034.1, read on the forward strand.
TGTTCCAAAGTAGGGATTTCATGCAATATTATCCATATTTAGAAGCAACACTAACACCAACATCAGTAGTAGTTCATGCATCATTCATAACTGACGACCTGTTCACAGTATACCAAATACACCCCTTCCCTTCTAAGACTAATAACACTTTGGTCATCATCAACATCAACACAGACACCGAACTCATCATGGCCTCCAAGAGACGGAAAATTGTCACTTTCACCAGTGAATCAACGATTGAACGAAAGTGCCGTACATCCTTACATGCCGTTCACCTTTGTCCTGCCTACATTTTCACGTTTCAGCCAACTGAAACAGTCCCTTGTGAAATGGCTATCATAAAAAATGACGACATTCATTATCACTGCAACTTCACTTTTGCTCCAGATAAGCTTGTACACCATCAACACATCGGACATTCACAGTTTTTTTTATTTCACTCATAACACATCAGTTTACATAGCCTGTCCAGATATACCACCATCTCATACTTCAGCATCAAGATTATATATAGCACCAGACTACTGTGCGGTATTTACACCATCCATGTCCACTTTATCCATCATCAATCACTATACCATCCTCAATCATACACACAAACATTTCCACCCACTACCTAATATGGACTTAAACATGAGCACAGGTATTAAGATGACTTCACCTAAGTTTGAAACTATGCAACTGATCAATGAAACAATGAAGCCATGGGAAGATTTGAGTTTGAGTATGTTCAACCCATATTATGTGTATAGCCCAGCACCTACTGTCTTTATAATCTTCTGAATTGTATTTGCAGTAGTGCTGTTTGCAATGCACAGAATGCATGCAAGAATTGCATACTTGGAGTCAGTATTTAGTGGGGGTAAAGTGCGAATTTAAGTAAACCCCCCTAAAAGAAGTGTACATATTTTGTGTATAGTATTTATTTTACACACACAGAAAAAAAAACAATGACACGTGATATAGAAGTATACCAGTATGAAATACTAATAGCTTTTACCATAATATTAACTTTGAACTTTTTTTTTTTTGCATATATACATATGACTGTTATGCATACACATCTTGCAATATAATACCTTCACAATTGTTGCCAGGGATATTACCTCCTCCAGCCCGGCTCGAGACCTTGTGTGCACACCTCCTGCTTCCATGTCGAAAGTTAGACTCACTGCAGCACTGATATTATCCACACTCCTGACACTAATGTTACGTCCCCACCCCACACTGCCACAGGCTCCAACAGCAGTAGTCCAGTAAACTGTACGAAGGACGTTGCCCAGTGAGTCGTTCTTCCTATGGTCAGCCTTTAGGTGTACAGTACACATGTTCAGCTGAGGCGTTGTAAATAAACATTGGCTTATAAAGTTCACTGTTTTTATTTTCCAAATAATTACACTTATGTTTTCCAATTTCACTTTACTGTTCTCACAAGCACCGGAGCTATACAAACTTTATTAACCGCAATTACACTTAATGCTTGACAAAACTTCACTATTTTCACAAGTACCGATGATATACAAACTTCAGTAACCTTCACTGTTCTCACAAGTACTGAAAGTATACAAACTTCACTACATTACACTCAAACTAAACTGGAAACCGACTGAACTTGTTCTCGTCTCTTATCCATCCTTATACAAGCTTGCATTGTTCGAGAATTATCTACTTCTCCACAGTTCTGGTGTGTTCTAGCGAGAGGGGACAGTTACCAATTTGGAGACAACCAAAACATGCCAGTTTTCTTACAGTACATAACTATACATTATTTACCATACATACTTATTTTCAATTACATAATTTAAGTCACATAAATAACACATTATTGAGAAAAAGAGCATAAAAATCAATGCATAACTTATGAAACAACTACACTCACAAACAGCAGACAAACTGGCAACTCTGACTCGTACCAAAACCTAATGTACGAGAAACGTCAAGAAACATCTCGGCTATGTAACTGGCAAATCTCGCTTCTTAACAATATTTACAAACACAAAAGGTCAACCTGTTGGGGGATGCTCAACTTATCCGACAGGTATAATTAAATCATACCAAACTTTAAATTACACACAGACGCACGAGTTGAACTTTGACCTTGGCCTGTGATCATGACGATTGAATGATTGTTACCTAAACATTAACCATTCCACCTACTTCCACCTGTAAACGGTCTGTTAACTCACACTCTTTCCTCTGTATGCTTTGTTATGTTGAACACCAAGTGTGGTTTCAGATTATAACATGTATTTGTTTCTTCTACAGCCTGCACAACATTACATTCTCTCTCTCACTCTCTCTCTCTCCCGTACTTGTAGCTATGTACTTACTCATCGTTGGTGCCAAATTTTCTCGTTTTCCCAATTCGTATATCATATAAAGGGATAGATGTATAGGTTAAATCTCTTCCTTTTCAGAAAATATCGTCCTTTTTCGTTTGTTTCATCTATCCCTGTCCTTAGTATTGCCTTGATTAGTGTGCAGTCTAAGCCTCTTATTCCCATCAGGTAAGGAAGCTCCCTAACACCTCTTCCTTGGCGATTTTTTGCAGGATATGGTTGGTTAATGTCATTTCGCACGTTATTTACGAAGAGTATTTCGTTATTAGAAGGGGTTATATGACACAGAAGAGGACAGTAATGTGTAGTAAAAACTAAATTGCTTAGGTAAAGGTGTTAGGGAGCTTCCTCAACCGATGAGAATACGGACTTGGGTCAGCCAGGGATGATCGTGAAATGTTATACTTAATCCATCCCCCGGGTTCTGTTCAACATTTTAGGAGGATCATTCTGCGTAAACTTTTATTTTTTCGCTTACCTTTTACACTTTTCTTTACATTCATGAGGACACTTCACATTCTATACTCTGTTACTGAGCCTTCCTTTATTACTTCTCTTATTTCCTCCTTCCTCCTCATGAAGACACTGTTCACATTCTGTACTCCGTTACTGAGCCTTCCTTTATTGCTTCTCTTATTTCCTCCTTCCTCCACTGTGCTACTTCTTTACTGTCCTGCCTGAATGGACTGAGTGTGGGGGGTGTTGTGCTGAGTGAGGTAGTTGTGGGCGGGTGAGGTATGCAAGACAGGTGTGGGGGGATGCTGAGGTAGATGAGGCAGGGGTTGGGGTGTGTTGAGGCGGGTGAGGCAGGTGTTAGGGTGTGCTGAGATGAGTGGGATAGGTGTGGGAGGTGTTGAGGTGCGTGAAGCAGGTGTGGGGGGTGTTGAGGTGGGTAAAGTACGTGTAAGGGTGTGTAGAGGTGAGTGGGACAGGTGTGGGGGTGTGTAGAGGTGAGTGAGACAGGTGTGGGGGTATGTAGAGGTGAGTGGGACAGGTGTGGGGGGTGTTGAGGTGGGTGCAGCAGGTGTGGGGGTGTTGAGGTGGGTGAAATAGGTGAATGGGTGTGTAGAAGTGAGTGAGACAGGTGTGGGGGGTGTTGATGTGGGTGAGGCAGGTGTGGGGGTGTGTTGAGGTGAGTGAGGCAGGTGTGGGGTGTGTTGAGGTGAGTGAGACAGGTGTGGGACTGTGTTGATGTGGGTGAGGCAGGTGTGGGGGTGTGTTGACGTGAGTAAGGCAGGTGTGGGGTGTGTTGTGGTGGGTGAGGCAAGGGTGGGTGTATGTTGAGGTGATTGAGGCAGGTTTGGCGTGAGTTGAGGTGAGTGAGGCGGGTGTGGGGGTGAGCTGAGGTGAGTAAGACAGGTGTGGGGGTTTTGAGGTGAGTGAGGCAGGTGTGGGTATGTGTAGAGGTTGGTGAGCAGGTTTGGGGGGTCCACTGAGGTGGGTAAAACAGATGTGGGGGTGTGTCTGGGTGGGTAAGGCAGGTGTGGGCTGTGTTGGGATGGGTAAGACAGGTATGGGGTGATAAATTGCGTTAGACAAGTGAGAGGATGTGCTGATTTACCAGGTGATTGTACCAATTTGAGACAAGTAGCAGAGAAACTGATGTTAAACCGAGGAATATTTGTGCTAATCTGAGTCAGGTTAAGCTGACAGGTAGATGTGTTAAACTAGCACACACACTTGCATAAATGATAGACGTGTGATAAAGAAAACGGTTGATAATCCAAGAAACAGTTTGGTTAAACTGGGATACAATTTTCCTAAACTTAGATACATATTTTGAACTGCGATGTACTGTACAAGTAAAGTAAACCAGAGTGCGAGTTGAAAGGAAATATATAAAATTAAATGTAAAACAGGAACACATCTTTCACTTGTTGGCCCTGTTACAAAGATCGAACATGGTACTTGCCGTGTTAGTTCATCACTGTAATTGTTAGTCCACCATAATTTGGTTGTACTAAAGCCAACAATTATTACTTAACCCTGCATCATCTACCATAGTGTCAGTTAAATCCTACTTTATCATAACAGTAAAAGACATGGCTTAAATTATTAGGTGGCCATTCCTTCCCTCCCACCCTCCACCAGCGATTGCCATCGTACCCACCATGACCCATTGTGTTGCCTACCTACACTCGCATTTATCACTTACACTGTCGCGCTTGTCCACAAGCATAACGTGTGGGGAATTTTAATATTCCACTTACACGTACCTGTGGAACATACTGATGTAACACGACTGAAAAATAATCAGTGAGAACAGTGGATGTGGTTGTATTATACAATGTATATTTATGTACAAAACAGAGCATTTAACAGTTTGAGGCAACGATACACGTCGCCGATGCTAAACAAATACTGGATGATGTAAGTGTATTCATATGTTGTGGACAAGTTAAGAGACGGATGTTAACCAGAGTGGCAACGTGGTAAGCCTAGATGATGATAAAGAAAATGGGTAAAAAAAAAAAAATGCATGCTTAACTCACGAGGGGTATCCCTACGTCTCAAGCGGCAGGTTACTCTCACCTGTGGGGACTGGGTAGCTTTTAATCCAGGGTCCATACGTTACTTATGGGACAATAAGGGATTGGATAGCAGATGGATGGACGAATAGTTCACCCATACTAATCTTTCGTTGACTTGTTCCTCTGCTACAACACTTGTGTCACATTCTTTAAATCAGTTCTTCCTCTCTACTCCTTTTTCAATCCCCCTGTTCAGCCATCCATGTCCCTCTTTTCCTTCCTCCTTCCTTCCTTCTCTCCCTTCAGTCCCTTGTTCCAGCACGTTCCTCCCTCAGCCAATAGTGCCTCACCAGCGGCTGTTGGTAATGTATTATTCACGTCGGTCACAGGACCAGCATCATTATCTTCAAATTAGGCTGCAGGCGTCCATGGTTTATCGATCGTCTTTTACCGTGGAGAAAAATTTTATATCATTATATCAAACTAGGTAGGAAGTTGATCAAGGCCAGAAAATTAGGTTGTATATGGATTGTCTTCTTGTAATTACTTCCAAAAAATAGGTTGCTGTTTTATAAATTTTTGAGTTGATGCATAAATCTAATTCTGTATTAAGACATTTATCTTTGTCTCTTATATTTTACCCATGTACTGCATTAAGTGCGTTACCACTTACGGTCAGGCTGAGCGAAGAAACTTTCTTATGATGAGGAAAGGAACTTATGTAAGATGAGCAAAGGAGAGCATTTAAGGGGAAAGCAGATCCTGGGCACTGATATTTCCACGTCCTAAAGAATTATAATTACAAAAAACGTTTATGCACATGAATTCATGATAGTCTTTACCAGGTCCCGCCGTCTGAAATACATACATTTGACTATTTAGTATATATAATAAGTCTACACCTGCTGTATATTTCCCCATACACTGTACAGTACGTAGTTGTTGGGGACGTGGACAGTGATGGGTGGGGGAGTTTGACAAGTGTTGTGTTGTCTCTTCATCCATACGTCCACACACCCACCTCATTTACTCGTGGGACGGGCGGTTCGACAGAGTAGTTAATCATCAGGTAATATCGTAACATAAATCCTGCTTAGGGGCTCTGCTAGTCAGTTTATCATACATGATCCATATGCTGTTATTCCACAGGTGATTGTTTGGTGTACGAAGGAATGAAAACATGGTAAAGGTTAATGGAGATTGTTTCTAATGTCATCAATGCCTAAAAGTCTATCCGGAGCCAAGCATAATCGTCTGCCGTTACAAGAATATACTGGAAGAAATATTTCTTGGTTCCGTAGGTGAAATAACTTCTTTTCTTTGTTTTTCGTCTCTGTCATTCACCCAAATCTTTCCTTCTAACTTTCTCCCAGCTTCCTACCACCCTTTTCCTTTTGTCTTTCCTCTTTCTTTCTTTGCTGATAGTTCGGCATGGAGAGGCCGATGCAATGAACTTCGTTTTATTTATCGACCTGTCTGTCTGTATGTATGAGTTAGGACATAGTTCATACATATTGGACGGATAGATAGAAATAAGTAGATGGAAGGATAGATACATTGACAGATAGATAGACAGACAGACAGGCCTAAAGAGACAGTGGATTGGGGGGGTGGGAGATCTGCAATACATCCACATCAGCATTACTCCAGGCAAGGTGTGGAAAGCCAGTGCTAGGTTACACTAGTCCACAGATTTGAAAGGTAAAATAATATCTAGTGTTCCTTTGAATACAAAATAATTCTGAAAACATATACGAGGGATAATAGCTCTTGATTTGCTGCAGTGAGTGTCTTCATACATATATATATATATATATATATATATATATATATATATATATATATATAATTCTGTTCCCTCACCAGAAAACTCTCTCTCTCTCTCTCTTTCTCTCTCTCTCTCTCTCTCTCTCTCTCTCTCTCTCTCTCTCTCAATATATGCTGGTGTCGGCCCAAGGATCAAAATAACACCAAATTTGACAGCACCCCAACCTGCACCACCACACTCGCTATCCACAAACTTGTTATAACTTTCTCACACTTCCCATTCCTTTGTTACACCCACCGTTTCACTTTAAAGACGCCTTTCTCCATCTTCCTTTCATCTTTACCTAGTAGCTTCCCTATCTTTGCACCTTTAGGTCTGACTTCTTCCAAAAAATGATTCATCTTCATGTGTCTTTGACTTTATTTTTCTATTAACCCCTTCAGTGCGATGGCCAGCTTTATATCTCGTGATCGTATGCTTATATAATTAATCACAAAGTGGAATGCAAACCTCTAATTTTTTACTGACATTTAGGTAACGTCTGTGGTTATTAGGTGTCGTCAACCAGCATCACACTTAACAGAATGCAGTCAACAACAATATAGGATGACTATACATGCTCCATCTGACTCACTTTCTTCATAAATCATTGCTAAATACAATGACCCTTCCATTCCACTTTGTGATTACAGCCAACCGATTTTACTTGAATTAAGGGAGGTCTTTCATTGTGAAGAGGTCAGAACTATGCTCATTTCACCTTAACTTGATCCAGATTTCTGTTCTTTGCCAGCCTATTTCACGAAGCTTGGTGGCAGAATAAAGCAATACCATGGCCCTACATGTTTTTCATAGCCCTTCTTCAATACTGGCATAATTTTCTAGTGTTACTCTGTTGTTACGGCTTGGCGTTGAAGATACAGTACACAGAGGACAGTTTTAGGCCGGGTTTATATAAAATGAATATAGTCTCCTTTAGGCTCTTTAGTATGACAGCGCCATTTTATTTTATTTTTCTACCGCCAGCCAAAACATTTTATTTACCTAGGCAAGCAGGTATATATTTTACCCTGCGTTGGTTGGTTGGTTTGAATTCCTGCCTGTCTGTCTGTTAACAGGATTACTCAAAAAGTTATGAAAGGATTTTGATGAAATTTTTTGGACGGGTAGGGAATGGTCCAAAGAGCAATCAGTTAAATATTGCTTGTGATATGCTATTATTTGTCTGTTTGTTCACATCATATTCCAAAAGTTTTCAATGAATGTGGAAGGGTGGGCCATGGGCCCCCCCAGCGACAGCAACAAAAAAAACATTTTGCAGAGGATCCGGATCCGGACCCTACCGCACATTATCTCCAAGAGTTCTCATTGAATTTCAATGAAATTTTGTGGAAGGGTGAGCCATTGCCCAAGAAAGGATTCTTTAACTTTTGGGAGCTGATCCGGATCTTTCATTGGCGGAGATATGCGTTTGTGATTGCTCCTCTAGTCCTTTATAGATGAAACCATGACGAAGGAGTTAAAGTATAGGACTGTAGTTACTCTATTTACTTTATGTAGCAAATAATTCCTTCAGTTATATTAATCCACTTGTAAATTTAAATCTAGGTCATATAACAAGGGTACTTATTTTTAAAATCTTAATTTCTCAAACTCTCAGTCAGGTCTTTTGGTCTTTCTTTAACCCTTTCCTTATTTAATCTCGCTGCCTCCATTCCTTCTCGTTTATCCTACCCTCAGTCACGTCTTGCTTTACTGACTTGTCTCTCCCTGGCTTTCCACTTTCCTCGCCTCTCACTCCCTTGTTTTTCATTTTCCCGACCATCCTTGATTTCTTCTGTTTTCTTCACATCCGTCTATTTGGCATTTACCTCTCTCTCTCTCTCTCTCTCTCTCTCTCTCTCTCTCTCTCTCTCTCTCTCGCTCGCTCGTTCGCTCTCTCACACACACACACATTCCTGTGTTTAGTCTGGGAAAGGTTTTTTTTTTCTTCTTCTTTTCACCGCATTTCATTGTATCTTAGTTCAATTTCCACCTTTTGGTTACGATGTGCGAATTTTGTATGTTACTGCAGGTAATGTCAGATGATCTTAATTAGCTCACAGAAACCCATGACGTGAAAAAAAAAATAAAAGTTAATATTTATTCGAGACTAACCATTGGGCCAACATATGAGACGTCTGTATTGTATACCCCCTAACGCAAGACTATTTATGATTTAAGAAACTCACTGCAGCCAAAGGAATATAGGATCTAATTACCCTTCCCCGCCCCGGAGGAGCTTGGGGACGGGTATTGTTTTCACTCGGTTTGTCTTCTTGTACGAGGGTGTTGTGGTACCGACTGCATTATATGGGGCTGAAACATGGAATATGGGTGTAGCAGAGAGGAAAAGTTTGAATGTAATGGAGATGAGATGTCTGAGGAGTATGTGTGGAGTGACGCGTATGGATCGAGTGCGAAATGATGAAGTGCGAAGGAGAACTGGAGTTGTTCGGGAGATGGCTGGTAAAGTTGAGCAGAGGGCGTTGCGATGGTTTGGGCATATGGAGAGAATGGATAATGAGCGATTGGTGAAAAAGATAACTAGATCTGATGTGAGAGGTGTAAGGCTGAGAGGAAGACCACGAATAGGATGGATTGACAATGTGAAGAGAGCGCTGGATGCGAGAGGGATGTCTGTTGAGCAAGGAAGAGTGGCTGTGCGTGACAGAAATAAATGGAGAGAAATTGTGAATGAATAAGTGATGACGCAGCCCTGAGGGGATATTCTCCCGCATTTGGTCTAATCAGCTAGTCAGGTCAGGTGCGGGGAAGGGGATGGGTCTATTATGATGTGGCAGGGGTAAACCAGTTCTGCTGTCGGGTCCTGCTGCGGATGTCACTGATTGCATTGGGCAGTTGACCCTTGCGCGGTGTGGTGCAGTGAGGATCTGTCCGTTCTCCCCTTTGGGGCTAAGATGCGAATGAATGTGTTTGAATGGATGAGTAAATGGAGAGTGAGTCGTCCTGTCTCGGCTACCTCCCTTTCCTTGGGGGAAGCAGCCTAGGTATATAGATAGATAGATAGATAGATAGAGTGTCTTCCTGGTTGTCTCTGTCTATCTGTTAACAACGTTTCGCGAAAACTACTGGTGCAATTTTGACTAAAATTACAGGGATGATGGGCTATGACCTGATCACCTGATTAAATTTTGGGCTAAACTGGGCCAATACTCAAGTTAACCCAAAATTTCTAAAATGCAAAAATCACTATCTCGCCATTACTCCATTCAAATTCGTCATATTGACATGAAACGAAAAACTAAAGGTGCATCTTTCAAATCTGCATCCTATAACATGCCTCATTATATCAGGGGGGGTCACCCCACGGTTAGAGGTAGGGGGGGTCAGTGTCAGGTGGGCCAGACCTAAAATTTCAAATGGACATATAATCGTCAATTTTTATCCGATTTACCGCAGTTTGATATGTGCCATCATTGACTAGATATTCTGTTATGTTTATACATCAGCACTAAAATGACTGCCGGGGACGGGTTTGCTGTGCCTCGGCACCGCTTCTTGTTTTATCACTGTGCTTACTGACGGATATTATAACACTTATTTATGCTTCATGAGGCTTTTAAAATGAAAATAAAAAATAAAAAACCCTCCAGCCCGCTTCCTGTTTCCCAGTCTGTTGCCCCGTCCCCCTCCACCCTGTCCTGGCTCATTACTTACACTATTGACGTGTAGTTTGTGTGGACGTAGACAACAATACTCCAAACCATGACAAACGTTTGTATCCAAACTTAACATAAATAACCACTGGGGTCCAACAACTGACTTGCTAAATTTGGTTTAGAGTCACGTCCTCTGTGGGTGTATTTTTGCTAGTTTTGTGCTCCCAGGACGTGTGTGTGTGTGTGTGTGTGTGTGTGTGTGTGTGTGTGTGTGTGTGTGTGTGTGTGTGTGTGTGTGTGTGTGTGTGTGTGGGTGAGAGAGAGAGGGAGAGAGAGAGAGAGAGAGAGAGGTGGGGGGGGGGATGAGAACACTGGTGTCCTTCGAGGGAGTGTTTTGTCCACGTTTTTGCTATTGGGATGGAGAAGCGGCCAAGCCATTGGCAGGACAAGTACGCGAAGACTCTTATTACACTCTGTGCATCCTTCTTCTCATCATCCCCACACCATTCCTCCCAACTCCACGTATCTTCACTCTCACCTCTAACCCCCTCTGCTCTCCCTCTCCCCACCATATCACGACACCATAACATCCACATCCACCACCTACGCTATAGCCCACTGCGCAATATCGTATTTTGCAGATGTTTTATGGCCAAAGTACGTGGTTGGCTTGAGCAACGGGGGACTCAAATGAAGTATAACTCCGCAGTGTTCTGTAACCCAAAGATGGCGTTAGAGTCTTAACTACCATTTTAAGAATCTTAAGGATGGCCTCTCGTTTGTAATCAATATTTAAGTTTTCCCTAACCCCCTGACAACAACAGAAGCAAAATCACTTCCTTGCCTCCTCCTCACTGTTGTCCTGTTGCCTTTGCCATACAGTTACAGTCTGCCTTAAAGAGACCTGGCATCGCCTAAGCAAAGCTAAACTTATAAAGAATACTGGCTATTATGTATTCCGTTGTCAAAATGGTGGCAGGCGCAAGTTGGAGTGTCAGGAGACTTAAGCGCATCAGTTCACATCTCTGAGGGCACGGCCACACCCGCCCCAAACAAGCGATCGACAGGAAGAAACGTGGCTCAGGGGTCCGACCAACGTTCAGACTGACATTGCAGAAGCTTTGACCCTGTGCTTCGTTGCAGCTTTGACCCTGTGCTTCGTTGCAGCTTTGACCCTGTGCTTCGTTGCAGCTTTGACCCTGTGCTTCGTTTCATGCGGTCGATCATATGTTTTGAGCGAGTGGGGTCGCACCCTAAGGGGCAGCTGGTGGATATATGGTTCGATAATGCCACTATAGTCGCGGCGCACGATTCTGAGGTTGTCATTATCGTACCCTGGCAACCTACCACTCAAAAGAGCGTTCGATTTCGTATCAGTGTATACACGAATAATATTATGCAATAATATATTATACACGAATATTATTGTACAAGAATATATCGCACACGAATTATATGCGTCCCATACACGAAATCGGACGCACCCTTGAGGGGTAGGTTGCCAGGGCACGATAATAACAACCTCAGAGTTGTGCGCCGCGACTTTAGTTCCTTTGGCCGGTTGCCTACCCCTTACATGTTCTGTGTTAGCCTCGCGCCCTTACACCTTGCATGGGATAATAAATAAAAGAAAATAGTCTTAATTAATAAATATGCCAAAAAATGTCTATGACCTATCGGAGATAATTTCAGTGATGGTGGTGGTGGTGGTGGTGGTGGCAGTGATGATGGTAGTGATGGTGATTTTGATGATGATGGTGGTGGTAATAATAATAATAATAATAATAATAATAAAAATAATAAACAATAAACAACAACAACGATACTACTACTACTACTACTAGTAATAATAATAATAATAATAATAATAATAATAATAATAATGATAATAATAATAACAATAATAATATTCAGCATCATCATTGTCATCTGTCTATCTGTCTATCCATTACGAGATGTCTTAATCCCGTAAGAGGTGGACACAAACAAATCGCCTTCATGTCGTCCTTTCCTCCGCCATTTCACTACCCTACCTCCAGCTCACACATTCTTCTCTTATGTACCGCTACACTCCATCCTTCCATCTTATCCTTGGCCTCCCCATCCCTCTCCCCCACTCCACCTCACTCACATATACTCTTCTTGTTAAACTCTCGCTCTCCATCCTCTCCACATGGTCAAACCACCTAGTATATTTCTCCTAACGCATCTATTACATCCACAGCCACATCACCACACTCCTCCACTTTCTCATTTGTCAGTCTGTCTCTCCATGAATTTCCGGATGCTCCTTTCAAATAACTCATTTCCACTGGTCTCACTCTTGACTTGTGTCCTTCCAACAAGGTCCAAGCTTCACATCCATATGTTAGAGTCGATATCACAGTACCGTACTATCATGCAGCGCCTTTTTTAATTCCATGGTCACTTCCCTATTTCTTATCACTGATTTCAAAGAACCAGCAACCTTTCCTCCTTGTTGTACCATTTCAAGCATTTCACCCTCTAAACTTTCTTCCTTACTCATCACACTACCCAAGTACTTAAAGGCACTCACATTTTCAATTTTCTCATCATCCAACCTCACTCTACATTCAGTGACTTCATTTCTCTCGAAGACCACAATTTTAGTCCTTCCTACATTCACATTAAAATCCGTTTCTCCAAACTTATTCACCAAGCCTTGTAGTTCCCTTTCGTCTTCACTTAGCAATACAGTATCATCTGTAAACAACAGCACAGGAAGTTTCCAAACGCTAGCTCCAACATCCACTGCCCAACCTTGTATCTTTTTTATAACTCCACCCACATACAGACTCATCAGTCATGGAGACTTGACACATCTCTGTTTCAGTCCGACATTCGGATAGAAAAACTAAGTCAGTTCACTATCCACACACACACTGCAGCCGTAGCAACGTCATACATACTCATCACGGTATTTAGCAACTTTATTTACTCCATATATTCTTAATATTTTCGACATATCCCTGTCTATTCAACCTGTCATATGCTTTCTCGAAATCCATGAAGGCTGCATACAACTTCTTTCCCTTCTCTAGAAACTTTTCCACTAAAGGCTTAAGGATGAATATCTAATGTACATAACATCATCCCTTCCTAAAACCTCCTTGTTCTTCTCCAGCTAATTCCTTTGTTGTTTCCCTAACTCTGTCAATAAGTATCCTATCATATACTTTTCCTTTTACACTAAGAGCACAAATGCCCCTATGATTAGCACACGCTCCATTTTCCCCTTTTCCTTTGTTCTAGGGAATAATGATGATGATGATGAGGATAATAATAATAATAATAATAATAATAATAATAATAATTATTATTATTATTATCATAATATAAACGATAGTAATAATGATAATTATAATGATGATAATAATAATAATAATAATAATAATAATAATAATAAAATACTAATACTAATACTAATACCAATAACGATGATAATGAAAATGACGCTAATAATAACCATCCATCCATCCATCATCCAGTCCTATGCTGCCTCATGAGAAACAAGTTGGTCCTGACATTTAAGTCGAAAGTGACCAGCCTCACTCATCCCTGAGTGGCATTAAGTGATCAGTAAACTCCAACCACCAGTTGGATATAAACCTACACAGGCTCAATCCGATTGGAGCGCCTTAATTAACCACTAAACCACTAGATGCCATAATTTGGTTTTATGGTTACCACCCAGCGTAGTAAATGATTTCATGGTGTACAGGAAACCATTTGGCTTGTCACTCAGTGTAGACTCACCCATAAGCAGAAGGAAGAGGAAAGAACCAGGGAAAGAAAGACAGAGGAGGGAGTGTAAAGTCACCCGTAGACAGAGGGAAGAAGAAAGAATGAAGGAAAGAAAGACTGAAGAGGAAGGAAGGATGAGAGGAAATGGCAGACACCCAAAGGAGCACTACATCGAGTGAGTAGATGGTGAGCGCCCCCACTTACCGCAATATATATAACAATACATAGTGATTATAATATAATAATAATAATAATAATAATAATAATAATAATAACAATAATAATAATAATAATAATAATAATAATAATAACGATAATAATTAAAAAAATAATAGTAATAGAAATAATAATAATAATGATAATGATAATAATAATAATAATAATAATAATAATAATAACAGTAACGGTAATAATAATGAAAAAAATAATAGTAATAATAATAATGAGGATGATGGTAATTCCTGCCACCATTCAGGATACCGTACACGGGAGAATACAGTGTCGACAAAACCAGTCACAGTGCAGTGCTAATAACTGCAGTCCTTTCCCAGGCGTACACGTGATGTAGTTAGTAAATCCCCGTGCAACAAAATGCTGCAGTACTCTGAGTCATCGCTTTACTTTCCTAAATATTATTCTTACATTCCACTCACATGTAAAGTCCCTGTCAATAATTCTTTTACACGTCTGAGTCTCTAGGTAATAAAGATATCCCAGTCCATTTTATTCTATCTATCTATCTATCTATTGCCAGACGCCTCAATCCCGTTTGGGGTGGCCACAAACAAATCGCCTCCAAGTCGCCCTGTCCCCCGCCATTTCACTGCCCTGCTCCCAGCTCACACACCCCTCTCTCATATACCTTTCCACCCCATCCTTCCATCTCATCCTCGGCCTCCCCCTCCCTCTTCCCCCCTCCACCTCACTCACATACACTCTCTTCGTCAGTCTTTCACCCTCCATCCTCTCCACATGGCCAAACCACCTCAGTGTGTATATAATTTACTTATATATTTATTTATTTTAAAAGAATGATTGCATTAGTCTGGACTCGATTTCTTGGCAGTGTAAATAGACTATTAACCAAACTTGTGTACACAAGGTAAACATCTACTCTCTCTCTTTTACCCCTCTGCTACTAGGAGGCTCTCTTTAAATTACACAAAAATCATTTGATATTAACGAAAATGAAGTAAAGGTTATGTCATCATTCTGGAGGCATGACTGGTGACTGCAAGAAAAGTTTTCTCTACGAAGGCTTTAATAAAACATTTTTCTTCAAAGGTTCTTGCCTCAACTGAATATTTTGCTTACCTCAACTGAATATTTTGCTTACCTCAACTGAATATTTTGCTTACCTTAAATATTTTGCTTAGGGGCTGCAAGAATATATAAGAAAAGTGGTAAAATCTTGTAGGGGTTAAAGAAGTATATTTCTTTCCTCTTCAAAGGCATATCATTCTCAAATCCTGGGTGATACTGTGTAGGGGGACAAAGAAGAAAAAACTGTCGTTGTATTGACGAGGCTATTATTGCCTTTTACGTATAATAACTATTATTTTTATCCTAAACAGTCTCAGCATTAATATTTACCTGTCCTGCCCTGTCCTGTACCGCCTTTACCTGCCCTGCCCTATCCTTCACCACCTTGACCTGCCCTGCCCTGTCTTCCACCATCTTTACCTGCCCTGACCCCCATGTACAGTTACCTCCACTTCTAACGAGTACAGCGGGTAATGTGTTTGGTGAAATGTGGCACCACTGTGTTTGTTTACATCGTAGTAATAGTAAGTGAATGGGCAGGCCCGGCAGAGCTTCCCCTCCGCTACAGTATCTAGTACCAACAGAAAAAATGTTCTATCAAGTCTTACTCTGTCTGCAAATCCAAGTATTTGGCACGTATGTATAGTGGAAGGTGTAGAGAAAAACACATAGTAATGGCATTGGATCCCATTGCATCTATGACAGGAGATGACTGTGAGGAGAGGTGGAACGGAGGGGAGGGGGGACAGGTGGCCGGGGTGCATGTATCGAAACTTTGTCGTGTTTCGTTTCGAAAGCTGAAGGGTGTGATTATATACTGTAGTTGTTCTGAGGTGATCTGTACTGTAACTCCGTATGCAATAACGTGTATTGGATGAATGTTGGAGTCTTAATGTTCGTCATACGACGTGGTGAACAAGTGTAGTTGAGCATGAATGTTAGAAGGTGTGATGTCCGGTGTATCGAAACGTGGATCACCTGAGTCTATTGTGTATGTGACTCAACTGCTGTAACAATTTTGTGGCTGAACCAGGGTGACCATAAATGGTTCATGATCAAGCATGTGACACAACGGTCAAGCCATGTTGTGCATCATTCAGTCTGTTTTATTGTGAGGAAAAACAATCATTATAATCCCAAACCACGGTATAAGTAGGTGTCCTGTTGCACAGTATTATAGCTACTTTGAGTGTAGGACAGCTATTGGCTTGTGCGAAAATGTTGTGCAGTCATCATCCTGGTGGATCACGCGGAGGTAATTGAGATACTGTAGTTGCATACTGAATGCATGTCTTGTATTATAATAATTGAAATAACGGTGCTCCGGATGTTCAGTCCACAAATCCTGTCGCTTTATTCGAGGTGCTATTTCAGTAGCCTGGATAGCTGTGACAAAACATCCACAAACATTGATCATCGTATACTATATTCTCTTTAAAACATTCATACATTAGTTTTCATACAAGTATTATACATTCAGGCCCTCCTTAGCTCCAGACGAATTTTACTATTTAATCGTGTGTCTACACTCACACACAGTTCATCCAGAGGGAGCAACATTTTCTTTACCATGCATGTCTGTCCTTTGTCTACCATTATAACACAGGGGTTTAGTATGTGGCCACGGCTACACAAAATATATCAGTGGAGTGGTGCTGCTGGAGAGTGTAAAATTGCGTACAATCTACGTGTGTTTGTGCATGGAGTCTGGTAATACACTTCACCGATTTATTCACATTTCTGCCAAGAGAGCAGCCAAAGTCGCGGGGTTGGTGACTCTGCTGACTGAGCACTGAACACTTACCTCCCAGCAGTGTGAATGAGATCCTGTTTTCAAGCAGCAGAAGCATTAAGTAGTACAGTGACCAATGCAATATTGTATAAAATGTAAGGAGTGTTTTATGTACGGTGTCATCATACAGGCTTATACAGTATAACACAGCCAAGGTTAAGCTGGACCTACGGTAGGATGAAGGTTGAGTGTTGCTGGAGCGTCCAAGTAAACGCAAGCAACATTGGTGCACCAGCACCTGGATGGTAAAACCCAACCACCGCACTTTATGCAAAATACCCCCGGGTTCTGAAGCTACTCCACGTCATCCATTAGATTTACACAAGGACATTGTTGAGGCTCCAATCTGGTCGTAGTGATGCGATATGATAAGGAAGTCAATATCAGGTCTCGTTATCCATTATACGAGGAAGGGCCGAATTTTGTGTGTGTGTGTGTGTGTGTGTGTGTGTGTGTGTGAGAGAGAGAGAGAGAGAGAGACCCTCTCTCTCTCTCTCTCTCTCTCTCTCAAATAGCCTGTAAACAAGGAGGCTTGTTATGCTTACACTGTCACAGGTGGGTTCTGTGAGGCTACAGTCACTGTAGAAAGACACCCAAGGAGACAAGGACCACCCTATCCTTCCCTGGGTCTGTTATGTCGTATTGTAGCGACTTGTAATGACACCATGATTACACCAATCTGTCGGTCTGTGTGTTTCTCTCTCTCTCTCTCTCTCTCTCACACACACACACACACACACACACACACACACACACACACACACCACACAGACACAGACACACACACACACACACACACACACACACACACACACACACACACACACACACACACACACACACACACACACACACACACACACACACACACACACACACAAAATTCGGCCCTTCCTCGTATAATGGATAACGAGACCTGACATTGACTTCCTTATCATATCGCATCACTACGACCAGATTGGAGCCTCAACAATGACCTTGTATAAATCTAATGGATGACGTGGAGTAGCTTCAGAACCCGGGGGTATTTTGCATAAAGTGCGGTGGTTGGGTTTTACCATCCAGGTGCTGGTGCACCAATGTTGCTTGCGTTTACTTGGACGCTCCAGCAGCACTCAACCTTCATCCTGCCGTAGGTCCAGCTTATCCTTGGCTGTGTTATACTGTATAAGCCTGTATGATGACACCGTGCATAAAACACTCCTTACTTTACATATATAACTGCACTGTTCACTGCACTACTTAATGTTTCTGTTAGCTGAAAACAGGGCCAGACTGGTGGGAGGTGAAAGTGTTCAATGGTCGCTCAGTATAGTCACCAAAACCGGGACTTTGGCTGCAAAATTTTTTGGCATGAGTGCCAATAAATCGGTTAAGTGTATTACCAGACTCCCTGCACACGTAGACTATACGCTGTTTTACACTCTCTCAGCAGCACCACGCCACCGATATATTTTGTGAAGCCGTGGCCACATACTAAAACATTGTTATAATGGCAGACCACTAATATACATAATGTTGCCAGTGTTGCAGTTCGTTATATATCCGTTTATCACACACAAACGTTGCAGACCTCATCTACTGTGTTAACATGGATCTGGATTGGCCAGTTGCGTTACTGGACCCATGGACAAACAAGGCTAGACTACGCAATTTTCCTAGCAAAACCACACCACCGAAGTGCCTCTGTAACAGTGAATACTGACCCGATATAGAACTATCCTTGCAATTTCATGAGCATGGAAGTGAAAAAGTTACTACATGACAGTATTGTGATTCCAACTTTAACGCATGGACGTGAAGCTCGGACCTTGTTGGAGGGGCAGAAGTCAAGCGTGAGAGCAATGGAAATGAGTTATTTGAGAGGTGCATGTGGAGTCACATGGAGAGACAGACTGACAAATGATGATGTGAAGGTTTTGTGGTGTGGATGTGGATGTGATAGGAAGCATTAGGAGAAACACACTGAGGTGGTTTGGCCATGTGGAGAGGATGGAGAGTGAGAGACTGACGAGGAGTGTATGTGAGGTGGAGGAGGGGTAGAGGGAAGGGGAGGCCAAGGATGACATGGAGGGATTGAGTGGAGGGGTATATGACAGAGGGTGTGTGTGAACTGGGAGCAGGGCAGTGAAATGGCGGGGGACAAGGGCGACATGGAGGCGATTAGTTTGTGGCCACCCCGTACGGGATTAAGGAGTCTGGCAATAGATAGATAGATAGATAGATAGAGACAATGGACACGCACAGTATATCGATCATGGGACAAAGGGAAGTCTAAAATATCATGATGTGTAATGGTTACCGGGCACTGGGATGGTAGTGAGTGTAGAAGGGAAACGGATCTTCTTTATGGTATTGTTGTTTAGAGCCATCATACGAGATTCATAATAATCTCAAGTTCGGCAATAGATTTTGATGTTACGGACATCGGTGATGCCGTGACCAGTGACGCTGAAGACTGAAAACATTCCCAAGCCAGAAATAGAATAGAATATTTAGTAGGTCTGGGGGGACTTGAGGAGAGGTTGGTCAGTGGGATGAGGTATTAGAAAAGAAATGTTGCAGGAATAGAGAGGGTGGGTTGGCTTCACCACCCTTCTTGGTGGCAAGGTGTGTGTGGAAGTGAACTGTTGTGGAGTAGGAGCTAGCGAGGAGGTGGGCATGTGGGAGTGGGGTCATCATCAAAATATGTGATGTTTGGTGTTGGTATGGGATATATTGCTCCCTCTAGATGAACAGTGTGTGAGTGTAGACACACAATTAAATTATAATCCGAATGGAGCTAAGGAGGGCCTGAATGTGTAACACTTGAATGAAAAATAATGTATGAATGTTTTAAAGATAATATAATAAACGATGATCAGTGTTTGTGGATGTCAGAAGTATCCCGACTACTGAAATAGCACCTCGAATAAAGCGACAGCATTTGTGGACTGAACATCCGGAGCACCGTTATTTCAATTATTATAATACAAGACATGCATTCAGTATGCAACTACAGTATCTCAATTACCTCCGCGTGATCCACCAGGATGATGACTGCACAACATTTTCGCACAAGCCAATAGCTGTCCTACACTCAAAGTAGCTATAATACTGTGCAACAGGACACCTACTTATACCGTGGTTTGGGATTATAATGATTGTTTATCCTCACAATAAAACAGACTGAATGATGCACAACATGGCTTGACCGTTGTGTCACATGCTTGATCATGAACCATTTATGGTCACCCTGGTTCAGCCACAAAATTGTTACAGCAGTTGAGTCACATACACAATAGACTCAGGTGATCCACGTTTCGATACACCGGACATCACACCTTCTAACATTTATGCTCAACTACACTTGTTCACCACGTCGTATGACGAACATTAAGACTCCAACATTCATCCAATACACGTTACTGCATACGGAGTTACAGTACAGATCACCTCAGAACAACTACAGTATATAATCACACCCTTCAGCTTTCGAAACGAAACACGACAAAGTTTCGATACATGCACCCCGGCCACCTGTCCCCCCTCCCCTCCGTTCCACCTCTCCTCACAGTCATCTCCTGTCATAGATGCAGTGGGATCCAATGGCATTACTATGTGTTTTTCTCTACACCTTCCACTATACATACGTGCCAAACACTTGGATTTGCAGACAGAGTAAGACTTGATAGAACATTTTTTCTGTTGGTACTAGATACTGTAGCGGATGGGAAGCTCTGCCGGGCCTGCCCATTCACTTACTATTACTACGATGTAAACAAACAGTGGTGCCACATTTCACAAAACGCACCACTCGCTGTGCTCGTTAGAAGTGGAGGTAACTGTACCTGTTTCCCCACTTCGACCTGTTTACACCATGGACCTATTTACATTATGGACCTATTTACGCCATGGACCTATTTAGCCCATGGACCTATTTATGCCATGGACCTATTTACATCATGGACCTATTTATGCCATGGACCTATTTACATCATGGACCTATTTATGCCATGGACCTATTTATGCCATGGACCTAATTACATAATGGACCTATTTTATGCCATGGACCTATTTACATAATGGACCTATTTATGCCATGGACCTATTTACACCATGGACCTATTTACTCCATGGACCTATTTATGCCATGGACCTATTTACACCATAGACCTATTTACACCATGGACCTATTTATGCCATGGACCTATTTACACCATGGACCTATTTACACCATGGACCTATTTACACCATGGACCTATTTATGCCATGGACCTATTTACACCATGGACTTATTTACACCATGGACCTATTTACACCATGGACCTATTTATGCCATGGACCTATTTACTCCCCAGTGAGCTGCTTTCTTCATTACCAATTTACCCACCGACCAACCAACCCACATACCCACCCACTCACTCGGCAATAGAATAGCGACTCAATATTTCCCCCCCCCACCCTTCTACACACACACACACACACACACACACACAGACACACACACACACACACACACACACACACGTATATAAGATAAACGGAAACCTTCCTCTGACGCTAAGGCGTTCCCAGGAGCAATTTTCATGTCACAGTTCTCATATCCACCCCCACCAGCACCACCACTCTCGCCATTAGCCACTCTGTGCTGCTGCATAATCAGAAGGAGGCAAAAAGTGATTAAAAGTTTGGTGAAAATAATGTGGTGAGGACTTGAAAGTTAGGGAGGAGAGGTGGAAGGAGAAGGAGGAGGAGGAAAGAGTACTTGGACAGAGGGAAAGATGGAAAAAATCGAGGGGAGGGAGATAGGAGTAAACAGGAGGGGATGAGTGACTAAGATGAGAGAGAGAAGAGGACTGAAGGGGAAGAAGGGATAGGAGAAGATGTTTAAACCTGGAATAAGGCAGGTGAGGGAGGAAGGGAGGTATAAGAGAAAGAAGAGATGAAGGGCAGGTGGGAAAGACGAAAAGAGATTGAGATTAGAGGAAAGAGAGAGGGAGAAAGAAAGAAAGGGGCGGAAGAAATGGTAGGAAAAAGAGCAGTACACGGACAGAGAGAGAGAGAGAGAGAGAGAGAGAGAGAGAGAGAGAGAGAGAGAGAGAGAGAGATGATGGAGTGAATGAGATGAGGAGGAAGAAAGGTGATGGTAAGAAAGGACACAGGATGAAGGAAGACAGGAATATAGGGTAAGGAAAAGTGAAGGAAGGGAGGAAGATGGATGGAAGGAAGGAGAGGAGGAAGAATATAGGTGGAGGGAGGAAGGGAAGGAGAGAGAGGGTGGTGGGGAGAGGTAGTCATTAGCGAGAGTTGGACATCTGGTGTGGACTGAGTTACTGCCTCATTAAGCATGCAGGGGTCAAGCAGGAGGAAGGGAAGGAGGGACGATGATGCAGGGAGGAAGGGAGGGAGGATGTGGGACAGAGAGGGAGGGAGAAAAGGAGTGGAACGGGGAAGGAGGCAGTGGGACAAGGAGGAAAGGAAGGGAGGATGTGGGACAGGGAAGGAGGCGAGGGAGGATGTGGGACAGGGAAGGAGGCGAGGGAGGATGTGGGACAGGGAGGAAGGAAAGTAGGGAGGATGTGGGACATGAAGGAAGGCAAGGAGGGAGGAAGGTACAGGGAGGGAGGAATGAAGGGAGAGAGTGTGACTGAGAGGAAGGGACGGAGTGGGACAGGCAAGGAAAGAGGAGGGAGTGGGTCAAAGGAGGGAGGGTGGGAGTAGGACAGGGAGTAAGTGGAGTACAATGGAGTACAAAAGAAGGCAAACAACAACATACCTAATGGTCCTTTCGAGGCTGCTTGTTACAGAGAAGACTATCAATACGATATTTAATTCTATAAGTTGAAGGTAAGGAGAGTAAAGCACGAAGGAGGGAGGATGTGAGACAGGGAAGGAGGGAGGAAGGGAGGAAAGCAGGAGGCAGGCAGGGTAAGAGGGGCAGCAGACGGGGAGACAAGACAGTTAAATGTGGGTGTTGTGGGCAGGAGAAGAGGTAGACGGATTGTGAGCAGAATCAGGAAAATAGTGAGACTAGTAGGTATATGAAGCAGACAGGGGGAGAAGGATTAGGCAGAAAGTTAAGCAGACAGGGAGAGAGAAGGAGGGTAGGTGGCAGGAAGACAGGTGGACAATGGGGTATGTGGTAGACAAACATTCTAGGTGCAGGAACCTGAGCCTAGACTGTTAAGCCAGAATATTTGTGGTTAACTATCCTTCGCCTAAGCGTTCAGAGTTTGTGTGTGTGTGTGTGTGTGTGTGTGTGTGTGTGTGTGTGTGTGTGTGTGTGTATTCTAACCTCTTAATAGTTCAAAACCATCATCCCGATTATCGCTTCAGACCACATGGTCACCAGGCAATATATCAAGTCAAAACCACACTTATAATACGTACGTTCCTCTCCACATTTACGGTGGCTCAATAGACATAGTTGTAATATTCCGTAAAATTCCTAGGAATAATTTTATTGCAGGCATATTTTTACATCTCTTTAATCCCTTCAGGAGCCAAGTGGTTCGTGTGAAAGTTTTGGCACTCAGAATTTGAATGTGACAAAGGTGAAGGACAATTAATTCGCAAAGAGTGAGCTAAATCACTCATTACAATGGCGTCTGTAATTCTATATTCTTTCCTCGGGGTTATGTTCTGCACCTTGGACAAACTTCTCGTAGTGAAGGGACTAGAAGCACATTCCTTGATGATGATGATGATGATGATGTAGATGATGATGATGATCCATGCTACTGCTATAGTTTATATAGTTGGGTAGAATTGCTTGTACTCAAAGAGTAACATCTGAATCAGCACTGAGAATTGATTGTGCCCATGTGTGTGTGTGTGTGTGTGTGTGTGTGTGTGTGTGGTTGTACAGTGTTTGTCTGCCTGTCTGTTTGTGGGAGTAGGAGGAAAAGTAGCAAAATGGAGAGTGAAGATCAAAGAAGGATGTGGGAGAACAGGGACATGACATCCGGTAGAAGAGGTGATTGGAAAGGCAGGGGATTATGTAAGTTATTGGATTAACACACACACACACACACACACACACACACACAGCAAGACTTCACGTGTTATGTAAACACTGATCATCAGCAACTCTGCCGTCTCCGTTTTCACTTCCAGCAGTTAAAGTAGATGACGGTGAATGGCTGAGGTCCTTATTCTCGTCGGATAAGGAAGCTCCCTAACGCCTTCTAAGTGATTTATTTTGCTTTGTACATCTTGCCGTCCTCTTTTATGTTACATAAATCCTACCCCCTGGGGGTAGGGGGGGTTTTCAAGAATACTCCCCAAGTATCCCTGCTTGTCGTAAAAGGCGACTAAAAGGGTTGGCGGAGGGTTAGTGCCCCTCCCCGGAAAACAACTAACTAAAAAAACAAACAATAATCCTCGGACAAGGAGTGACCAAACGATGACGACCAAGGACCGGACAAAGGACATGGTAATTGGAACTTGGAATGTAAGGGGAGCGAATGATGAGGTGAGAGAGAGATTGTCCAGGTGCTTGAGGGTGCAAAAGTGGATGTATGTGGAATAACTGAAACAAAATGGTGAGGAGAAAGTGTGAGAGAATGGGAGTATGGATGGGGTATATGTGCAGAAGTAGGTGAGAATGAGAGGGCAAAGGAAGGAGTATGTATAGTTGTGAGTAAAGGATGGAAGAGGAGCATAAGACAGTATGGATCAGTTGGGTCAAGGATTGTGTGGGTAATGTTGAAAGTTGGAATACAAATGTGGGCGATTGTGTGCGTGTATGCACCAACGAAAGATCGTGCTAGAAGAGTGAGAGAAGAGTTCTGGACAAATGTAGAAGTGTGCATGGAGAAGTTTGGAAGGAATGAGAGAGTGTTTTTGATTGGTGATATGAATGGTAAAGTTGGGAATGTGAAGGTGGATGGAATAGTTGGTGAGTGGGGTGTGCCTGCTGAGATAGATGAGAATGGGAGTGCGTTAGTGGACATTTGTGCTGGGAGGGGGTTGGTGATAACCAATACCCTCTTCAGGCATAAAATGATCCACAGATATACATGGCGAGTGATGAGAAGGGTGGATGGTGAACTGAATGAAAGGAAGGCAATGATTGATGATGTGTGTGTGGATGAAAGGATGCGAAGATGTGTAAAGGATGCAAGAGTGTATAGAGGTTGGGGGAGTGGACTTTCTGACCACTACTTGGTGGTGGCCAGAATTAGAATGCAAGTAAGATGGAGGAATGGAAGAAAGGAAAGACGAGAGGAAGGAGTAGTTGCAAGGAGAGTAGAAAGGTTACAAGAGGATGAGAAAAAGGCAGAGTATAAGAGAGAAGTGGAGGAACGATTGAGCAAATATGAATTGGAGCAGATTGGAGAAGTGGAAGGTGTGTGTAAGATATTTACAGAAGAAATATGTGCAGCATGTGATCTGGTGTGTGGAAGAAAGAGAAGACGGAGGGGGGTGCAAGGAACAGCGTGGTGGACTGAAAAGGTGAAACAGGCTGTGGCACAAAAGAAGAAAGCATACAATGAATGGATGAGAAATAGGAGCGTGGAAGAAGTTGAGAGGCGGAAGAGAGAGTTATATGTGGAAAAAAAGAGAGAGGTGAAAAGGTTAGTAAGAGAGAATAAGAAGAGAGTGGATGAGGAATTTGGAAGGAATTTGATTTTAAAGTGGAGGGACTGTAAGAAAATGTTCTGGAGAGAGGTGAAAAGAGTAAGACAGGGTGGAAGTGAAGTTAGCAGGGGAGTGAAAGATAAAAATGGTAGATTACTAGTGGAGAAGGGAGAAAAAGTGAGCAGATGGAGAGAACACTTTAAGGAATTGTTGAACATAGAGGATGGAAGTAATGCGAGTATAAGCGGCGGGGGAATGGCTGGGAGAAGGAGGGGGATGAGAAAACAGGAAGAAATCAGTAGGATAGAAGTTGTAGAAGCAATGAAGAAAGTTTAATCGGGGAAAGTCCCAGGAATTGATGGAGTGTGTGGTGAAATGCTGAAGCATGGGGGAGAGATAGTAGTAGAATGGATGTGGAAGATGTGCAGATTGGCCTGGGAGGAGGGTAGAGTCCCGGAGGATTGGGAGTCAGTTATAATTATTCCCTTGTACAAAGGAAAAGGGGAAAAAGAAGTGTATGGTAATCATAGGGGCACTTGTCTTCTTAGTATAATAGGAAAAGTGTATGGTAGGATACTTATAGACAGAGTTAGAGAAAGAACAGAGAAATTAGTTGGAGAAGAACAGGGAGGCTTTTGGAAGGGAAGAGGTTGTGTAGATCAGATATTCATTCTTAGATCTTTAGTGGAAAAGTTTCTAGAGAAGGGAAAGAAGTTGTATGCGGCTTTCATGGATTTGGAGAAAGCATGTGACAGGGTGGATAGACAAGGATTGTGGAAAGTGTTAAGAATATATGGAGTATTTGGGAAGTTGCTGAATGCTGTGAAGAGTATGTACGATGGTCCGAAGGCTGCAGTGCGTGTGGATGGTGAACTAAGTGAATTTTTCTCTTTGAAAGTTGGTTTGAAACAGGGATGTGTCATTTCTCCATGGTTGTTCAATCTGTACATGGATGGGGTAATAAAAGAGGTACAAGGTAGGGTAGTGGATGTTGGAGTGGCCCTGGTGAGAGAGGATAGTGTTTGGAAACTCCCTGTACTGTTGTTTGCAGATGATACTGTGTTGTTGAGTGAAGACGAAGGGGAGCTGCAAGGCTTGGTGGATGAGTTTGAGAGAGTGTGTAAGAAACTGAACCTAAAGGTGAATGTAGGGAAGAGTAAAGTGATGGTCTTTGAGAGAGGTGAAGCTAGTGAATGTACAGCGAGGTTGGATAGTGAGGAATTGGAAAATGTGAGTACGTTTAAGTACTTGGGTAGTGTGATGAGTAAGGATGGAGGTTTGGAGTATGAAGTGCTTGAAAGGGTACAACAGGGAAGAAAGGTTGCTGGTTCTTTGAAAGCAGTGATAAGAAACAGGGAAGTGAGCATGGAAGTGAAAAAGTTACTACATGAAAGTATTGTGATACCAACTCTAACGTACGGAAGTGAAGCTTGGACATTGTTGGAAGGACACAAGTCAAGAGTGAGAGCAGTGGAAATGAGTTATTTAAGAGGAGCCTGTGGAGTCACGTGGAGAGACAGGCTGACGAATGAGGATATAAAGGAGCATTGTGGTGTTGATATGGATGTGATAGGAAGCGTTATGTGGAACACACTGAGGTGGTTTGGCCATGTGGAGAGGATGGAGGGTGAAAGACTGACGAAGAGAGTGTATGTGAGTGAGGTGGAGGGGGGAAGAGGGAGGGGGAGGCCGAGGATGAGATGGAGGGATGGGGTGGAGAGGTATATGAGAGAAGGGGGTGTGAGTTGGGAGCAGGGCAGTGAAATGGCGGGGGACAGGGCGACTTGGAGGCGATTTGTTTGTGGCCACCCCAAACGGGATTGAGGCGTCTGGCAATAGATAGATAAATAGAAATCATTCTAATGTCACCATACTGAGCATAAATAACGTACAAAACGACAATAGCCAGCCGTATCGAAAAATAGGTCGCTAAGGAAAAGGTTTTAGGGAGCTTCCTTAAGCGCCGAGACTACGAACCATAATGTTCCATTGCATTGCCACTGACGCATCAAATCCTTCATGATACATAATTTACTCCAGATTATTTGACCCACCAAAAGAAATAATCACACCAAGAGATTAAAACGTAACAGCCTCACGTTTGACAGCCTGTAACTTTCCATCTCGTAGTGCAAGTCATCACCAGGGGCCGTATTCTCGTCGGGTAAGAAGGCTCCCTAACGCCTCTTTCTTAACGATTTATGTTCTAAATTACCTATTAATGTCCTCATTTGTGTCTCGTATATCCTTATGATGTCAGCACAGATTCCATGGAAAATAAGCATAAACGGAGCAATGGCACAATCTGAATTAAATCGATAAGACAGAGGTGTTAGTAAGCTTCCTAACTGTACCAGAATACCGCCCCAGGAGTCAGGGTAGCGGTGCAGCGCGGTTTATTTATTTATTTGTTTATTTATACATATATTTATTTTCTTATCTGGATCACAGCATTTGTTTTGCATGCGGTATCTGGTTATGGCTTTCATTTTATTTTTGTCTAGATATGGTGTTCATTACTTGAAAGACATAATGCTGGAGGCCCTAGTTCTTCAGTTTATTTATGTATATCCATCATTAATGCCCAAAATCGTGTTAAAAATTATCATGCATTCAGTCTGAGGACTAAAGAAATTGATACATTTGTCTTTGTCTTGAACTACAATAGTATCTGTACATTCTATATCGTAAGGATCTGTAATGACACTTGTTAGCCATTTGGTGGGTTGTTTATACACATTTATACTTTAAAATGAAAAATATTATGTATGTTTAACCTTTATCGGGATGCAGTTCTCAGCAGTCTCATTGGGACGTTGTTACATCCATCTTCTCAAAAGAAATATATGCATAAAAAATATATACCCAGCAACATGTCAGTAGTTAGACAGATATACAGATAAATAGGTAGGTAGTTGGTAGGTAGATGGGTATGTATTGATACACAGATACATACCGTTAGTTAGCTCAATAAATAGGTAGGTAGGTAGGAAGGTAGGTATAGGTGGATAGGTAAGTGTAAACAGATAGATACATAGATAGGTAGATAGATATAGATATATTAAAAAAAAAAACTGTTGAGAAAACTAAAGCGTCTGTCGCGAGGCTCTCGAAGAGAGAAGTTAAGTGAATAAATTTGTCAGTATCTCATAAAATTAATAAGACACAGTTTGATCACTGTAACGGGCATTAGCGGTGTAGAGGTATATTCTCAGTAAACATAAATTTATCCCAGAACAGAAAATACCTTAAGTTGCTGATTCGAATAAAAAATTCTCTAATATGTCAAAATGAGTATAATATCTTGGGCAGGACTGATTTTCCCCACTTTACAGCTTGTTGTGGATGGGCAAGGCACGGCTTGTCTCAAGGAGGAGGAGAAAGAGGAGGAGGTGGTGGAGGAGGAGGTTTTACAGAAAAGTGTTGCAGTGACCAATTTTAGCGCTAATTGTGGTATTGTTACACATATATTTTTTACGGCAGACTGTGGTGTTGTTTGCGATTGGTGACAGTTTTTAGGATGTATATATTTTCCTGCTGTGGGTGAGGCTGTATAGTTTCGGTTTGCTGGTTATATCACTTCCACAGCGCCTACCCCATTGGATTTAGTCAGCGAAATGTAACATATTATATCTTGGGATCTTTTAATGATTCAGAATAACACTCACATGACCCAATCATAGTATGGGGTTGACATGAGAAGAATATCCTCCATTGTGAGACATAAGAAGAGGGAATGGTAACGTTGGAGGAAAGGGAAAATAAAGAACAGCCTACCAAGAAAACGAGGAGTGAATACGAGGTGACTGAGACTAAAATAGGGTCAGGGAGAGGAAGGCAGATGCACGTGGAGAGGAGGGGTGGAGGGCAGGTAGAGGAGGGATGGGGAACACATTGGAAGAGGAGGGATGGAGGAGCGGAGGGATTGATGAGGAAGGGATGCAGGAGGAAGAGGAGGACGAGAGGTGAAAGGAATGGTGAAAGAGGAGGGGTGGAGGGATTCTTAGAGAAGTTGAGGGAGTGGTGAAGGAGGAGAGAAGAGGTCGAAAACCTGGTGGAGAAGGGGTGGAGATGCTAGTGGAGGAGAAGTGATGGAGTGGCTATCTGTCGTGAGGTGTCTGCAAATATACACGCTTCCATGCAAGATTTCTGTCAGGACTACAGATAGATGGTTTCTGGTGCCACTGTTACTCTGCTCTCTCTCTCTCTCTCTCTCTCTCTCTCTCAAATTTCTGAATACGAGGTATACGGGTATATCATTTAATGTTAAGACTGCACCACCTAGAAAGATTGATATGGATTATGTGATCTGTGTATCAGTCTTATGCCTTCTGGTTAACACACTTTTTCTCTTTTCGTTGCCTCTCTTCTCTTTTCTTTCTCTTCCTTGGATATCAGCGACACCCGCGGTGCAGAAACTGATTGTGCTAGATATGAATACATAAACTGTGCAGTGTGGCAGGGTGAGGCAGGGTGGGGGTGTAATGGCTAGGGTGACCACTGTGATAACTGCGGCAAGGACTGATGGCGGTGGTAGACATTTTTTTTTTTTAAATAACAGAACAGAGGAAGGAAAAACAAATTAATAAAAAAACTAATCCATATACCAGATTACTGGTGTCCTCTGTTCATAAAGTATCTAACAGTTAGAGATTGAACAGCTGTAGGTTGAAGTTTTGAGGGAAACAACTTTGGGGAAGCGAGTTCCAGAGAGATGCAGTTCGGGGAATGAAAGAATTCTGATAGGCAGAAGTTCTGCAATATGGGTGAGTGACATTCCGGTCATGAGCGCTACCAGATGCCCGTGTAGCACGAGGGAAGGCATGGAGAGGTGGCACGATGGACCCAACTTCGTCTGAACATTTGCTATAAAATATCTGTAAAATAATGCAAGGGAGGCAACATTCCTTCTTACTTGTAGGGGAGGTAGTTTATTAGTAATAGCAGGATTATTAATAATCCTAACAGCTTTGTTCTGAATTTTGTCTAGTTGTTTTAATGCAACCTCTCCACAGCAATTCCTCAAGGATGAGAAATATTCAAGCTGAGAGCGCACATGATTTATAAATTATAGCTGACTGCTCGTCAGTGAAGAAGTTACGGACTCTGTACAATAACCCAAGTTTCTTTGAGGCGGGTTCAGCAAGTGATCTGACATGAGAGGTCCAGCTGAGGGCATTGTTAAGTGAGACACCGAGAATTTCAATACTTTTGGAGATGGGAACATCTGTACCATTGAAGGTAACACATGAATCTGGCAATACCTGTCTATTAATAAACTGTATATATTTAGTTTTACTAGCATTAAATGAGACAAGGTTGTTTTGTCCCCATTCACTGACTGTAGATAGGTCTTGATTTATGGAGATGGCTGTACTAAGTTGAGAGTTAGAGATACCAGACTTTGTAAATGGGTGTCTGAGTGTGAATGAACTACGAAGTGTTGAGCCATCTGCATATGAATGGATGGGATTGTGGGTGATAGATAAGATATCATTAATATGAACCAAGAACAGGGTTGACGCAAGAACTGATCCCTGCGGCACGCCAGCGTTAATTGTGTGGAAATTGGAATACACATCATCTACTTTTACCCTTATTTTTCTGTCGCTGAGATATGAGGAAATCAAAGGAACAAAAGACTTTGGTCCATAGCAAGGTAGTTTAGACAACAGGGAATGGTGCCATACTCTGTTGAAAGCTTTAGAAATATCAAGGGCTACTGCATGAGTTTCTCCATGTAGGTGAATTGATTGATGGATGGTATGAGTTAGGAGATTGAGTATGTCAATGGTGGATCTTTCGTGGTGGTGGTAAAGGTAAATGTTGTTGTTTTCATAGGTTCATCTCAGTGTGAACTCAGTGGACTGCCGGATGAAGCTGCCCTCTTCCTACAACCCAGGATCCTTCTTTAGTGGGATGAAGAGGGAGCTGAGGGACGTTTGTATAGTCAGGTAGTGGAGCAGCTCAATTATATCAGTGACACCACGTGAAGGCGTCCCTCTCCAGCACCTGAGGGTGGTAAGGGTAATAGTAAATTGTGGCAACTGGGGGAGATGGTGGAAATTGATGGTATGTATGGTGGCACTGAGGGTGGCAAGGGTAGAAGTATAAGGTGGTAGGTACGGGGATGGTGGTGGACAGGGACGCCTTCACCAAGTGGCATCAATATAGCCGGGTGGTGGAGCTGCCCGGCTATTCAAACTTCCCCCAACTCCCTCCCCATCCCCTGAAAGGAGGACGGTGGACTGCAGGAGGGGGACATTTTCAACCTGCAAACCTCTGGGTTCACATTAGGATGAACCTTGGTCTACATCAACAACAACAACAACAACTACTACTACTACTACTGCTACCACTACTACCAATACTACTACCACCACTGCTGCTGCTAACAGGGATAGAAGGAAGAGCTGTTGGCGTATATGACTGCAGCTGTTAATACTGATTTACTCTTATCAAACACAAGACTTTCCATATCTCATGTTTAGGTGCAATTGATGGATAGTGAAATACGAAGTTAGCTATAAATAAATAAATATATATATAGACAGAAGATAGATATAGATATAGATAGATATATAGATAGATAGATAGATAATAAGAACGTTGTATTATCTTCATTTCCCATTAAATATGTAAATCGTCTATAAGTGGACGCACATGCCAGGCACGACCAACCAGATTACAGTAAACAGATGGAGGTAAAAGCCAAGCGTAAACTGACACTTCCTGTTTCACATATAAATTCATATAAAAAAACGCACATGGCAACTGCATATCTTTTCCACATAAAGAAAACAGATCCCAGTAACGTGTTAGTTGACCAACTCCTTCACTCTTGGTCAACATAAACCTCAAAGACACATTTTTAACTACCTCCGACTCCAACCTAAGGTCGACGGACGCACTGGGACTGATTAGTTTTACTGTATATTACGGCAACATGTGTTTCGCAGCTTCGTTGAGGTTATTAAACACACACACACTCACAC
Source organism: Coenobita brevimanus (assembly GCF_032717465.1). Classification (NCBI taxonomy): domain Eukaryota; kingdom Metazoa; phylum Arthropoda; class Malacostraca; order Decapoda; family Coenobitidae; genus Coenobita; species Coenobita brevimanus. Next base: position 15,738,629 of record NC_137034.1, read on the forward strand.
ACACACACACACACACACACACACTACCATAGACTGCTATATCAGGCGGCAGAAAAATAAAAATCTATGTAGCCTCCTTCTACAGCACTCGACTCCGTGAAACGTCGAGGCTCACAGCAAACGCAAAAAACACTAGCCTTTAAAAGATGTATGAAACAATAGCATAGTTAGCCCTAAAACAGTTTTCTATTGTAGAACGTTCCTGAGAACTTGGCAGTGCTTTCTTTATAAACCTCCTCTATGCTCCTCCTCGTCATCCTAGAAAATGGGTGTGCTTTGTCTCCTCGCACACGGGGTGGGGTGGGAAAAAAATAATGTCATGTTGCTGACGCTGCAAGGAATGCACAGGATTTACAGGCAACTATATCACTTCGTATTACAACACTGCTTCCCACAAACAAAGACAGGGAGGCCTGGTTGCTGGCCGTTGCTTAAACAATAAAGGCATCAGTTACCGCGTACATGTTAACCCGCCCCGTCCCGGCCACTTTTCGACCACTGGTACCCCCCAATCCCGGGCAATTTTCGACCTTTTTTTTTTTTGCTAAAACTTTCGCTTTTGGTGAGAAACATCGAAAATTCATAGAGAAATCGCTCACCTGAGGTTTAAAATACTTATTACAGGTAGGAGAGCCTCCTTACTTTACTGGGTTTTCTATCAGGCTGGCGCCAAAGAAAACGAGTTCTATGGGAGGATAACTATTTCACACCACTCATAAATGATATTTATTTATTTACTGTTACGAATTTATATGTAGTACAAAAGTATATTGGTTTTCAAGCAGTAATATAGGCATTATAAGCATTGTTTCACTCACTAATACCTGACCTTTTTTTGCCACATTACCTGATCATCATTTCTAACTGTTTCTTCCTCTAATGCTATGTAAAGTTTGTCCTCCACATTGTCATTGATTGGGGAATCACTCTGGCCCTGAATTTCGTACCGTGCCATGACATGGCTATACTGGCCAGGTCACTGATAACAGGTGAATTGCTGAGAAAAGGGCATGCAGGGGGGGGGAGGAGGTCATGCTGGGTAAGGCATTGTCTCTGCCTGGCATCTTGTTGAGGCAGGTGTCCCGTGTATTCGTACCAAAAATGACTCGCGAAAATTGAAAATTGTGGAAATTATGAACCTTGCAATTGCAGGACGTTGAAGTACGTCCTCGGGATTAGCTGTGACAAAACGTGAGGACGTGGAAGTACGTCCTCGGGACGGCGCGGGTTAAATCTCTCTCTCTCTCTCTCTCTCTCTCTCTCTCTCTCTCTCTCTCTCTCATTGTTTAAAGTTTGTTACATCCTTTTGAATATATAACATAAAATATAACCATGCGCGAGCGCACGTGTGTGTGTGTGTGTGTGTGTGATCATTTCACGGAGCACTTTGTTGACAACTTTTCATTCACGCTTTTCTCTTTGGTATTTCGAGATTCTACCTCACTTATCAAAGAGCATTAGGAATATAGATAGATAGATAGATAAAGATAGATTTATATACCGTATATATTAATGATGGAGACAATGATGGATAGATTTACTAAGGTTTCTTTGATCTTGCTTACGCTGAATCAGTGATGATGAGGCTAGGTTAAGATGAAGTACTTAAGGTTAGGTATAGATTGGTTCATTTCACTTAAATCGGGGAAATTATGTCAACTTTACATTCAGTTATGTTAGATAAATTACTCTGTCACTTATGATAAGCTTAGATTACATTAATCTTCTTTAGGTGGGTTATGTTTGTTACCTTATGGTAGGTCAGATAGACTTACGACTACACAGTGTGCAGTATGTTACTATAAAGAATGGTGTCTGATACCCAACCTCTCGTAAAGTTTCTCTGGTTTATGTTAGTGGTGTGTGTGTGCCGAAGGCGGACGAATCAACACACACACACACACACGCCACTAACATAAACCAGAGAAATTTTACGAGAGGTTGGGTTGCCAAGTCATGTGGGCGGGTAGAGATTGAGTTGCACTGGTTTACTGTAGATGGCGTTCTCTGAGAAAAAGAGAGACAGAGTAACGACGCGATGCAAAAAAAGACCACAGATACGAATCGGTTGCATCTAGAGACAATAATACTTCCAAAGATCATTTGGCTTCCTAAGTATCACATGTCATTGTTTCAACTCTACTTCCCTTATAATTTTATGATGCATCGCCCATCACCACAGACAAAAAAAATACAAACAAACAGCTTCACAACATTGCACAGGAAGCCTTAATAGCATCCCTTTTTTCTACCCACCACTTTACTTCACAAACGTACAGTATACATGTGCACATAACCACCAAGGTCATACAAACCTCAAGCCATGCATCCATCATGAAACACCCCCAGACATTCACCCCACATGAACCCAGACAGACACGATGCAGCCACCACCCGTTCGTAGCTTCAGTATCAGCACAAAATATAACGCACATGATTCACTGTGCTACCACAGCAATATATCCCCCCCTTCCCCACACCACAGTACACTGATTCACCTCATGCACATGGTCTTTCAACGTAACTACTACAAAAGATACTAAAAACGCTTACCTGAAGTTGCCGGTTTCCTGCTGTTCATTGGGTTCACGTCCGGAAGAGCCTGGTCTTGGAGTAGCAACAACAACAGCATCAATAACAAACAGTAACAGTACGTGGGGCAACAGGAGTGTTTATGGGGAGAGGCAGGTTATGTAGGTGGAGGTGCCTGATATGTCATGGAGAAGGGAGTGGTGCAGTCATCAAAAAGTATCATTACCCATGGGCTTAATGAAAATGGTCTTTAACAACGTCGCTTCACTGGTTTCATTCTTTCTCGAAATATTGAGGCTAAGGTAAATTGTTTATTTGAAAACACAAAACAAAAAATATTTTATCGTAATTGAAACAGATCTGACAGAACAGTAATTCGGTGTTCTTGCTCCTGCATTTCAGATTGTTGAGGAAGGAGTAACGAATTTTTTCTTTGTTGACCAAGCTGGGCTGCAGGGGATCACTATATTCAAATAAGCTTGCCATATATATATATATATATATATATATATATATATATATATATATATATATATATATATATATTAACCGCCGTTTTCATTGTTTTAGCACTTATTATCTTTTGTGAATATGTAACACTTATTGTTTACAAACATGAGAACTAGGAGCAACACTAACACTGTCACATCTACAGTACAGTACACCTCGAAGGGCCTAGATTTTTACAAATTATTATTTTTTTAAAATTAACCTTTGTAAAAGATAGGGCAAACATTCAGGACAGAGTTCAAAATTACACTTCCAAAAGGTTCCTCAAAAAGACTGGGTGAAGTGATATATGCATGGTACAGGACATAACATCCGGGCATTACCGTAGGCAGGAGGTTCGCGTCTCTTATGCTGATTCTCCAGCCTCATTCAAAGGGGCAGGGAGAGGGAATTTAAAGGTGAGGCGGCAGTAGGAGGCTTTTCCTTCTCACCTTCATTGATTTCACATCTCTCCCTTTTCCTCTCCCCCCTTGTTTTATCACCGTAGTCTCCTTAACTTCCTTAATATTCTAGCTTACTATTTCCTATCTCTCAACTTTCTTTTACAATTATTGTTTAGCAGCAAATTCAGGGAACACGTTGTGTGATGTAGTGCTTAGTGTACCTGAAAATGTTGGTGCTCATGGTATTGTTACATAGGTTGTAAATAACGGAAGGAAGATGAAGATGGTTTATATTTCCCGTGCATGAGACATTCTTCATTACCCTTTATACCAGATAGTGCTTAAGTAATGGCCTTTCCATCACAAAATGCAAGCAATCTTATCTTTGTTCCCATTCTGTTACTGAACCAGCAATGACCAATTTTGATTGAACCAACAGTGACCAATTTTGAACAAAAAGTCAAGAAAACGATTTTTGCATATTTTTTTGTGTGCAATTTCTGACAACTTTGCGCCGTCGCGTCGTGTACGATGACACCTTAATTTTTTGGCACTCCCTGGACTACTTCACCTAACGCAAAAAGAATTAGGTCGATATCTTATACCGATCTCGTGAAAGAAAGGAACAAACTCACAGACACACACACACACACACACAGCTTGACTTTATTATTTAGATGACTGGATTTAACTGTTCTTCCTACCCATGAACATTTATCTACTAAGGGGAGACTGCTTGTAGTGACAAGTGTTATGTGCATCCCACCATGTGTACCATAAAAACACCAACTGGGCAATTCTTAAGGTTTTAGTGCTAAAGAGTGCCACCTTTGCGTGTGCGTCGTCTGAAGCACTTAAGTTTAAGACTCGACCGTGCACAACAGTTGACTATAGTGGAGAAAAATGTAAATTATAATTGTTATAGGATGGCTTTCTCAGGCTGTCATAGTTTTGTTGTCTGTTGAAAGGCGTCACCGACAAACACATACAGTTTCACGTGAGATGAACTCATTTCTTCTGGTTTTCTTGGCAGTAGATGTAAGTTCAGTGATGCCGGGCTCTGGCCTTGCCATTACATTCAATATGGTGTACAATTTTGATTTTTTTTTTGTGTGTGTGGTCGGGTTTAATATTTGTTACGAACTCAGCTGTACTGTAGATGTAGGTCTTTTGCCGTTAAAAATGCAGAGGAGAGAGCAAAGAACTTAAACTAAAGATTAGAAAGCAGTCATCTCATGCTATGTTGTATATATATGTTTGAAAAGTATGTCATCCAACATTCTATCATATAACTGCTGTGCATTCTTTGCATGGTAAGCAGTGATATGTGGACTGCATCAAATAACACTAACAAGCAGGGTATTTTATTTAGTGTTATTTAAATTTTATGTGCAATAATACAAATAATTGATTTATTCTGAACAGCCGTGTTGTATAATGACTGAAAACGCCATTCAGGGTGAGCCATGTTGTGTTCATGTACTCTGAGACCCAGCAGGCTGCTGATAGTTTTCTGGGTCATGTAATGGCATAAGGGGTGCACACTCAGTCACCTACCCTTAATTGTTCTGATACATTATCCTAGCCTCGGGCCTCTACACTTGGAAATAAGTATTGTGAGACTAACAGTTACAGTTTTACTCATATTTAGCTCATGGCTAATTTCATGTGGCTGTTTACATTGTCCAAATCTTAAGTGATATAAATCCATTGGTTACAGATTGTAAATCTGCTAAATGCTGGGGCATGTGGACGTGATATTCAGTCATCAGCGAGGTGAGTTCTTTTGCCAAGTTATATTTAATACCAGGTGTCGGACTGTGATTGTTTTGTTATTTTAGTTTATTTTAATTAATGCTCGGTAACTATATTTATTGCAGAATAACTTTTATTCATTGAAATCAATATTGTTTACTACAATGTCAAAACTTAACACTTGTGGCTAGTGTATTAGATTTTATTGTATATTATGAATTATGTTCAAAACCCAAGATTATAGATGTCACTCCCTTGATGGGAAGAACGTCGTTTACTCGTACTGTTAATTTTTTCGTGGTATAATAGTCAAATAGTGATGGAAAAGATGTGAGGCAGATACGCAGTTGAGTCAGGGAATAACTTGTGGATCTGAATGTCATGAAATCACTTGAAACTGACCTACCCAATGACCCATCGACGTAGGGGAAAACTCGCTAATTCAGTTTCAAAAGCCCTCATTCTTTCAGCCTGAACGGATCGATATTTGCGCCCAGGTGATGATCTGTGAATGTATATGTTGCCATCTGTTGCATGTAGGACTGCTGCGTCTTAGTCGAGTACATAGAAACTGGACTAAAGTTGGACTTCAAACTTTTGGTTGGAAATTCAGGTGTATAATACTGACAACCGAAGCTCAGGGGTTACGAACATCGCAGGAGACATAATTGGTTACTGTACAGACACACGACTGCATTTAACTCTTCACTCTCCTTAAACCAGCCTCAGTAACTTGGCTGCTGCGATGATAATAACAGTGAAGTATAGTCCTGTAGTGCGGAGGCATTTGATGGAATACCCTTAAACTTTAATAAGATTCTTTATTGTGATAATAGATGTGTGTGTGTGTGTGTGTGTGTGTGTGTGTGTGTGTGTGTGTTTTGGTCATGCTAGATCAGTAATGGTTAGCTTAGGTCGATTTTGGCCGAGTTAGTTTGAAAGAAGCATGGTGAAGTTTATGTCATTCCGGTGTTTAGTAGCTTCTTAAAACGGCTTTATTACAAAGTTTGTGTTTAGTTATACTCTTTTTACTATGACTTGGAATGACTTGGCCTATATTTTCCATCTTCTCATCTTGAATGCTGAGTTGTAGCAGTAGATTAGCACCAGGATAAGCTACTCACTAAAATATGCTATGGGAAGGATGTAGAGCTTCAGCATTATCTGATTCTGCCATTGATCTACTTGAAATAGGCTGCCAAAGGAAATAAGTCTCTTCTAAGTTAGGTGATATAGTACAGTTATGTATTTTAACGTCAACCATCCAATAATACAATAGCACGATATAAATCAGCAGCATTCTCTCTCTCTCTCTCTCTCTCTCTCTCTCTCTCTCTCTCTCTCTCTCTCACACACACACACACACACACACACACACACACACCATAAACAAGGGTGTGGATAAGAACAGTAATAATAATGAGGTGTTTAGTGCACCTGTTGTGATAAGAGGCCCAGTTATCCAGGTGTACACTTGGTAATGGCATATTGGTAATTGTCTGTAGCATTCCCTTGATCCCTTGTGTGTGTGTGTGTGTGTGTGTGTGTGTGTGTGTGTGTGTGTGTGTAGTTAATGAGAAATGCATGGTTAGTAAACATGAATGTCTGCATATGATTATGTGCGTAGTTTTTGCTTCTAAATATATATAGCATGTGAGTGTGCGCGATTTGTATGTATGTTCGTGTCTCATGTCCATCACTCTCCTGTCTGAATGTGCATCTCAGGAGACAAATCTTTTCCTCTTCCTCGTTCTCTTCCTCCTCGTGCCTCTCACACTGAGCTGACTCAATAAACCTGCGGACACTGAAGCCGAGGTGAGTTATGGCACCAGTATATAGTAAGTTTTTGATCTGAGGACGGAGGGGTGACCGATGAGTGCCATGTGTGGCAGCCTCAGTTAATATTATCATTATCGTCATCGTGATCAACATCATCATCTTGCTTTCTCTTATTTCCCTCTTCCTACTCCTCCTGATCATCATCACCAGCATCATCATCATCATCATCACATTACTTCCCATTCATAAACGTGATATAACTGGCAGCTGTACACACTGATCTGATCTTAACTGGTATTGTTAGTAAAGAATGACAGCAGAGGGAGGCATGGTAATGAGCATTTTTCCCGTGCATTTACTACGGAAGATCTCTTAAACTGAACGTAGTCGTATGACGGCAGAATTGAAAAATTCACACATACATACATATCCATACATACATACATAGACATACAGTACATTCACTAATACATACATAAATAGAGACAGGAAAAGAGTTTGACCGTGCAGCAGATAATGATGGAAATAACTTTAAATAAATATTGTTTTTGCTTTACTACGAGGACCTCCCGCTGAGATGAATAAAGTTACCCGGCCGTACTAAAAAATAAAATCAGTAACACTCACCGAATAGAAAATTTTGAAATAATTACGGGGACTGTAACAGAAAAAAAAATAAATAAACGAACATTTGGAGAGAGGCGATAGAGCGAACAGGAAAAAGTAATAAATAAATGAGAAAGAAGATAGTAGGAGAGAAGAGAGACGGATCATTAGGGGAACAGGGAGAGAAAGATGTGGAGGAGGAGATGGCGGAAACAGGATTATTTACCTTGAATGAGGGTTAATGAACTGAATTCTTCCCTTCAGTTCGAGGACTCTCTCTCTCTCTCTCTCTCTCTCTCTCTCTCTCTCTCTCTCTCTCTCTCTCTCTCTCTCTCTCTCTCTCTCTCTCTCTCCTGTGTGTGTGTGTGTGTGTGTGTGTGTGTGTGTGTGTGTTAATTCCATAAATGGATTTGATTAAATTTAGGAAATACTCGTTGTAGCAAGTGATTAGACTAGACGATTTTACTGAATTATCGGCCACAGGTGTCATAGGAGGCTTCTTAACACCTCTTCTTTAGCGATTTAGTCTCCACTGTATTCTGTATACTTCTGCATCCTATCGTCTGTTGAGTGAAAACTGTGTCGATATCAGAGCAGTTAGGCAACATAAAAGGAATATCATCGTGTAATGTGCAAAATAAGTCGCTTAAAAATAAGTACCGGTATTACGAAGCCTACCGATGCCCCTTCCTTCCGGTGCCTAGAAGGCAGGTGTGTTGGTGGGGGTTGGGTGGATGCCGTGTCAGTGCATGGCGTTGTTGTGGCTTAAGTGTTGCTTCTGCCACACGATTTCCTTCACCTCTTGTAATGAAGAGGTTAGAAATAGTCTGCATTAAGCCCTTCACCACTGCCATGGCTATAATTAGGCTCCTGCACCCATTACATTGACACTTTCAATATGAGGACGACTCTTGCGTTTTATGATTGAAACCGTCACATAAATTCTATTCAATTAGGGAATGTTGTCTCTTAGTAAAGGGGTTAATTAAGACTGTACCTTACCCTTCCAGTTCGAAAAGTCTCCGCAAATGTAAAAAGAATGGTATGAAGGGACAGTAGTTTGAACTAATGAAAAACCTACATCATGGAAGTGAAGGGGTTAAGCTTAAGATGGAAGACTCGAAGTGAAGTGGGCGACACAACAACAAAAAATTATAAAAAAAAAAAAAAAAAAGAGGTGAATATAGGCTATTGTGACCCCAGGCTTATCTGTATATGAACCCAATGGACTGCAGGCTAAACTGACCCTTTACCTGAAGCCCACCGTCCTACTGTTGGGAGACAGGGAGGACGTTTAAGATATCACCATAACCGTGCGGAAGAGCCGGCCGGTTATATCAGTGCCGAAGGCGTCCCTCTCCAGCACCCTAAAATAAAAGAGAAGATAAAACTGATAACTCAAGGGGTCATTATTATTATCGTGTGGTATACGGCGAAGTGTAAAAGTAGGGGGAGGCGGTGGCTGAATCGGTAGAGAGGCGGCCTGCAGTCCTGATGGACCCAGGTTCGAATCCCGGCTGGGGCAGGGAACAGTTTAAGGATTTGAATTTCATAAAAGCAGACTTTCCTGATCTACCATATGACCCGCCGACATGTAAAAGTACCCCCGCTAATACCAATACACCAGTCCTGTATGAGACAGCCCTAGCATGTATTCAGTATGGACGGTAGGTGTTAGAGCCGAAGTGGTGACATGTGGAGGTGTAGGAGGACTACTGGGCCTTGGGATAGGCTACTGCCCAAGAGATATAGGCCCTGACGCCTTTGCCCAGAGTCGTATACATAAAAAAAAAAAAAAAAAATGTGTCAGTACAAACACAGCTGCATATACTCTTGTGTGTAGGATGTAAACATTTCAATAAACATTATATCTAAGTAACCTAACCTACAAGACAGCCTCGGAACGCCATGTACAGTCATAGGTAGAAATAATACTAATAAGGAAAATGTACAGTGGAGTTTCCTACTTCCACAATAATCTATGTTCCTTGATGATGGAGAAAGAGGTAGAGAAATTAGAAATATAAAGCAAGAGCCAACGGAAGGAAAGAGAGATTGGGAAGTGAAAACAAAAGATAATACCAGAGATGGGAAGCTGTACTATTAAAGTACCGATGGTAGCGACAGCGGTACTGGTCGAAAACAGCACCGGCGGTAGCGATAGCGTTACAACTTTTGAAAAGTACCGGGGGTGGCGATATCGGTACTTCCTGGCATTATTTTTATATTAACTATTTGAGTCTGCCCTTAACCACACCAACTTGTGTGTGTGTGTGTGTGTGTGTGTGTGTGTGTGTGTGTGAGAGAGAGAGAGAGAGAGAGAGAGAGAGAGAGACAGACAGACAGACAGAGACAGACAGACTGAGAGACAGACAGACGGACAGACAGACAGACAGACAGACAGAGACAGACAGACAGACAGACAGAGACAGACGGACAGACAGACAGACACCGGCCTGGAAATCCCCTCTGTATTTTTTCCGTTTTCAGTATTTCTTCCCCACATCAAAAATTTCACTCCTTATATTCCCCTTAATCCCATCAGATTCCTCAGCACAGTTTCTCCTATACCCTTCTTCAGCAGGCTTGAGGGTGTTTAATTTCCATTGCTCGTGGTTTCTGGCGTCTGTCGTTGCCATAATGACAAGAACAGGTCGTTTTCGGTCTCCTGGTCGCCCCTGTAACACCAGCCGTCGATATGACACGGTCTGTTCTTCTACCGCAGATTTTTCCCACGATTTGGCAGTCTTGTCTGCATCCATAGTGACACCATCCAAGCTTTCGTTCTCGTCCAGCAGTCCTAGGATAACTAAATTTGTTCCCCTTTCTTTCCTGTTTAGCATTTAGAGAAACTGTTGCTGTCTCTTGATGAACCTTGCTTGCTTGTTTAGCTGTGCTCCCATATCATCAAATTTCTTGTTCATATTGCCGTCACACACACACACACACACACACTATAGTTGTCACTCACCTTTTCATTTACTCCACAGACAATACACACTGCTCTTAATCAAACTCTCACTCGCTCACTCACCTTGTCACTTTCTCACTGCCTACACAGTACACACCTCTCTCACATATTCTTTCAATTTCAAACGTACTCACAAACCTACTCTCTCACTCACTGTCTCACTGTTTCACTTTTTCACTGACGATTTACATGAGGTTACTGGCGTGCGGAGAATTCTTGGGATATATCCATAGACTGTGACTGCTTCACTGGGAAGGCCTTTGTGCTTACACACACACACACACACACACACACACACACACACACAGTGATTATAAATTTCCTTCAGTTACTGGTTTCATAGGTATTAGCGTGTTTAGCATCAGTAGTAGTAGTAGCAGCGGTGGTGGTGCTGGTGGAGAAATTGTTTTTGGTCGAGTTTGTTCGTTACCTCTCCCGGACGGAGTCCAGCGAGGTATTGTTTTTGGTCGAGTTTGTTTCTTTCTTTCTTTGTTAGCAGTATTACGGAGAAACGGCTGAATGAAATTACATGAAACTTTCTGGACATGTGGGCACTCGTCTCAGATGAAAGTGATTAAATTTTGGAGCTAATCGAGTGACCCTGAAAAGTCAAAATCAAGGTCACCGATTTTCAGAAGGCTATAACTGCAAACCGGTTGAAAATAAAAATATTTACTGTCATCAAAATATAGAAACTCCCATATGGGCTTTCATTTGGCACCAAGATGTTTGACTCTGAGTGACCTTGAAAGGTCAAATTCAAGGCTGCGGATATTCAGGGGGCTCTAACTCGAAACTGGTTGCAGATAGATATTTAATATTATCAACATATAGGAAGTTATATATGGACTTATAACTGGCACCATGACCTTCGACCTTCAGTGGCCTGAAAGGTCAAATTCAAGGTCACGGATATTCAGTGGGCTATAACTCAAAACTGGTTGAAGATAGGTATTTACTATCATTAACTTGTAGAAAGTCACATATGGGTTTTTGATTGGTACCATGGCCTTTGACCTTAAGTGACTTAGGAAGGTCAAACTCAAGGTCACGGATATTTAGGGGGCTATAACTAGAAACTGGCTGAAGATAGAGCTATTTACTATTATCAAGATATAGGAAGTCGCATATGGGTTTTCATTTGGCACCATAACCATTGACCTTGAGTGGTCGGACTAGGTTTGTTTTGCCTGGCACCACTTGTTATAGTACTGGTATTTGTAGTAGTAATAGTAGTAGTAACAGCAGTAGTACTAGCGGTGGCGGTTGTGGTGGTGGTGGTGGTGGTGGTAATTATATTATTATTATTATCATTATTATTATTATTATTATTATTATTCGTTATATTGGTGGTGGTGGTACCATCAGAAACGGTGGTCTGAACGTGTTTCAACTGGTTTGGGTGTACGATGCCTTTCAGCAATTCGTCGATCATGGGTGGCATCCATCAGAATTCTCTGTCGCCGTCAGACACTTTTTCTAAAAGATTCATATTCTCACCAAAAAGTACTGATTATTGCTGCCGCAAAGAAAATAGCCCCCCCCCCCAAAAAAAAAAAAAGTACCAGCGGTACCAGTAGCGGTACTAACCCAATAAAGTACTGCCGGCACCGATAGCGGTGCTATAAAAGCAAAGGGTCCAGATGGATGAATGTCTACCGATCTGCATATAATTTTTGTATTCCAAAGAGATCAGCGTAGGTTCTTCGGTCGTCTAATAGCACCAGAGAAGTAAAACCATCTCCCTCCCCCAACCCTTTCGTCGTCAATACTTACTTTTCTTTTTTTTTTTTTTTCATTTGACATCGGACGATTTTATTGTCTCACGAAAAAAAAAAAAAAAAAAAGAGCATCAGAAAGTTAACGCAGGACGTTTTTGATAGCCGCTCTCACTCCTGATGTATTATATGGGTATAGCTACTTATATGACACTGATCAGGTTCACAAGGCGTCCCAGTTTAGTTAAATGCCCTGCCCCTCTGTATCATTTACGGCTATTACGACACGACACAGGTAGTGGTCGACCAGATGCACATTACACGTACCCCAGACACAGCCCAGACACACAACAAACACTCCACCTATACCCTCCATCCCTCAGCCCCCCCCCTACCTCCTCCCGGCCTGGACCCCCTCCCTTCACAACGGTTAAGTGACCCAGTGAGTGCGTGCGTGGGTGAGTGAATGAGTGACACTGATACAGTGGGTTTGACCCTTCTCCCCTCACCCCGTGCGTGCGGCAAAAACTCGGGATAAACATTTAAGTCGTGAATAAAGACCGTACTTAACCCAGCTTACATAAGCGTTTTGTTATTTAGTTCATAGAAACTCGGTGCCGCCAAAAAGATGATGCCCTAGAATAGGGTTGCCTATTATAGGGCCACATACCCTACAAGGGGTAGAATGGTGCTATTTTTTGAACGTTTTTACAAATTGTTGAACCTGAAACTACGACAAGGAGAGAGACAATGCAGTGTTTAAATAATGGAGAATACTGTGCTTAAAAATAACTAAACACACACACACACACACACACACACACACACACACACACACACAAGGAATAGCACATACACACACACACACACAAGGAATAGCACATACACACACACACACACAAGGCATAACACTTACACACACACACACACACACACACACACACACACACAAGGAATAGTATGTAACTCCATATTATAATTATGTAACGACAAACGATTGCATTATGAACAATTATGTAACGACAAACGATTGCATTATGTTACACTTGCTACAATTATGTAACTACAAACGATATGTAACAATTATGTAACGACAAAGGATTGCATTATGTTACAGTTGCTACAATTATGTAACTACAAACAATATGTACCATTTATGTAACAGTTGCATTAACAAGATGTAACTTTTATGTAACTTTAACTACAATTATGTAACTACAAACGATATGTAACAATTATGTAACGACAAACGATTGCATTATGTTACACTTGCTACAATTATGTAACTACAAACAATATGTACCATTTATGTAACAGTTGCATTAACAAGATGTAACTTTTATGTAACTTTAACTACAATTATAAGGCCAAGACACTTATGTAACAGTTGCATTAACAAAATGTAACTACAATTATAAGGCCAACACAATTATGCATTACCACAATATTTTGTAACAATTCATAAAAGGTTACAATTATGTATTACCACAATGCTAGTACAATATTATAAGTCATACAACTATAGCACAATTCTGTATTACCAGTATCATCATACAAGTTAGGTGAAATATTAGACATTACTAAAGGGATAACTCAATATACCTAGCAGTATTACCATTGCACAATTATATGCGTATGTCTGTTATACATACACATCTCACAAAATGTATACAACTTGTTTAAAATGTAATATTACTGAATAATCACTATTTACTATAAATATTATATGTATACAGTATTCATACAATTATGTTACTTTTACAATATTATGTATTTCACTTAATTAGCTTATAAGTTCATTATAATGTGTATATAATATGTATTAATATGTTATGACTATTAACTCTCGATGGTACGCCATTTTCGCGTGACCGAGCAATATGTTAGGACTCCATATTATAATTATAAATCATAATAGATAGATAGATAAATAGATAGATAGACAGATAGAAGCAAGAAGTCAGATGATAAGGTACTGTGTCTGCAAGAATCGAGCAATGCTAAACATGCTTACACACTCTTAACTCAAGGAATGCTTTATAGGCACACGACAGCGCCTAGTGACCATACACATACATACACACATACTCACACACAGGCTTCTAGAACTTTCCATCCACAGTGGACACACGTGACACAACCCCTGCTACACCAGAATTTAGGAAAGAGAAGTCAGAAGGAAGCTAGCCATAGAACAGACAGGTCGCAGGGAGAAGGGCTTAGCAACTTGAGAGAGAGACAGAGAGAGCGAGACAGAGAGATAGCTAGCAGGACTCTATACTTCGCTCTGTGTGAGAGACTTGTTAATATTTCCAAGACAAAAATAGTCCCATACTATTCTTTACCTCTCCTGTCACTACATGACAAATGGGAAAGAAGATTATCTACTCACGAAGCTACTCAAGTATAACAACCGCTCGTCCACAAGTCTAATATATATATAACTCCACTACAAGTAACTATAAAGTCTTTTATGACAATGGCACTTACACACACACACACACACACACACACACACACACACACGAAAACGTTTCTATTCCCTGTTTATGGAAAGAAAATGCTTTAGGAATTCAATACCCTTGTGAACAACGCCTCTGAAATATATATATGAAACTCCAGCAATCGAGGTTTATGGATCTGTGTGTGTGTGTGTGTGTGTGTGTGTGTGTGTGTGTGTGTCTTTCGAGATTGATTTTTATTTTAATACAGAAAATATTAATTGTGTGCTGCATTGAAAAGAAATAATAAAGTGGTAAAGAGATGCCACTGATACTCCCAAGGCCCGTGTTCTCCACGGTATAGGAAGCTCACAAACACCATTTCTTAACCCTAGATCAGCAACCACCGATCACATCTGGACAGACGAAGTTTAAAAGCTTGGCGGCATGGCGCCATTTTGAGAAGTCGGCTCACCATCCAGGTAGCTTCCCCTTTTGGCTTGTACTTTCGATTCTAGATGTGCCTGGGTTGCTCGTGTTTTTTATTTCTCTAATATATTGAAAAAGGCCACATGTGGCTATGGTTGCAAACAACGTTTGTATGGTCATTTTTTTTTTTTTTATAGTTATTTCTAGGCATTAACATGACCATCAAGGGATGTCTGGAATCAACGTATCCTTGTCGGCAACCCTTGAGAAGGCTGCAAACAAAGTTATAGCCAAATATGTTACGATAAGTGTAATTTTGACAGGTTTTTAGTGCCTTTAGAAAAAAAAATTACAATAAAAAAAATTCCATACTTTTTCTATTTTTTTTGTGCCAACATTTTCATTAGTCTTTACGTGTGATGAAATTTTTATAAATATGCAATGCATATAAGTATGTTTTTTTTTTTTTTTAAATTCCCAAATCTGGCCACATGTGGCCGGTGGTTGCTGATAGCGTTAGTTGGGCATGGTTGCTGATCCAGGGTTAAGCGAGTTACTTTAGTTGTTCCACTTAGTGCCCTGTCCTATTATATAAATCCTTCCTGCATCACCATACTTTGCATACATAACGTACAAACGAATTTTGACCAGCCATATAAAAAAAAAAATCACTACGAAGGAGATGTTAGGAAGCCTCCTTACCGTAATCCTAGGAATATAAGGCCATTATGACGGGTACACTCACTTGGTTGATGTCTGGCTGCTGTCCACGATCATACGAAACGAAATGTAGCGCAGAGTAACAAAAATATTGAAAAAAACTCTAGCACAAAATCAGTATTAAAAGTGACTGCACAGGCTCTTTACATACATTTTATATTGCATTTAAAAAGTACGTTCAGTAGTAACGTATTTTAAATCACATATAGCCACTGTTATGCTCAGCAAAGCTAGCAACGTTAACACAGTTTAGATTAAGAGGTATTAAGTAATAAGAGGGATAGTAAATCTTTGCCAGTCTTGTTATCAATACTTTCCTGCTTCTTTTTCCTCCTCCCCACCCTCCTGCCTTCCCTTATATCCTAAGGATGTGTCTACAAGTTTAACTACAGGGGAGGAAAGGGCATAACTTTGGAAAATGATACATGAGGGAATTCCAAGCAAAAAATTCTAAATCAGCCTGTGTCCAAACCTCAGCCGTAATGGAGCTACAGTTCCTGATAACCTTATGGTATAAAATGGTCTGCTTTATATTTCCACCATAAGGTCCTCAGTATTTGCAGCCCTATAACGGTTGAGAATTGGACCCATGTTGATATATTTTTTATTTATTTATTTATTTTTTTTGCTTAGAGTTTCCACATTTATCATTTTCCAAAGTTATGCCGTTTCTACCCGGAACACCCTTTGCACTATATTGATCTATGACCAGATTTCCATTTGCAGACATAAACTTTTATTCCGCACCACCAGGAATGATGAAAGAGAGAGAGGGAGAGTATGTGTCACAGTTCGTATATTTGTCATTTTTGTGAATCAACAGGATAAAAGATAAACAAGCGTGTGAGAGGACATAGTACAAACACCCACTTTAAATGTCTGCCTCCTCATGTGTTTTGAGTCACAGACTAGACCATTCGCAGACTGAGAGATGAATGTTATATCACTGAGCCATCGAGGTTCCTCCAGTAATACATTTTGACTGAAGTCTGCGATTTCAAGATCACTGAATTTGTACTCTAGCCACTCGACCACATCTCCCCTTTTCACCAGTTAGGCCAGAGGTCAGTTCCGGAAGAGTATATAAATCTGTTTTACTTATAATTAAACGTCTAGATAATATCAAGAAACCAAACTGCAGACATGAACATTGCAATCAATCTGTAAATATGTGCTTGGGTGCAGGTGTCCTGTGGGCTGACTGGGGCCACGAGAAGTTACGCTGGTTGGGTGGTGGAGGACTGGAGCGGTGGACAGCAGTACAAAACTAGACCAGACTTTAACACCCAAGATTAAGGATTTTAACTTTGCCCGGACGAGTTTTCCTTCCTTATTTTTGCCCAGTTTCCTTAAAAAACAATAGTAAGATAAATAATAATAATAATAATAATAATAATGATGATGATGATAACTAGAGCTCTGTAACTGTCCTGCAGACAGTCACTAATCTACACCTACTGTTTCTTTCAATGACCTTGACCCCACTGGGGGGATTTGGAATTTTCTTCTATCAACAAAGACCCATACCAGGACACATAACCTGGGCCATTCAGATACATTACGCAGGTCATACTGATATCTCCAGTAGACACAACCAACTTATCTCGTTCGCAAAATAATATTGATATGCCTCTATCTTACATGTCCTTCCACTGCACGTAAAGGATTTGGAATTTTTTTCCCTATCAGCAATGGCCTACACCATGACACATAACCTGGACCCTTCAGATTAATTGTGCAGTCCCTGGTTCTCCTGGAATCGTCGCGAGACTCTGAGGCCGGAATGATAAAAATACCAGCAAAAACATTCCTCTCCACCTACATAATTGGTGGATACTAACTAGAACTCTGTAACTGTTCTACAGTCAGTCACTAGTCTCCACCCATTGTTTCTTACAGTGACCTTGACCCCATTGGGTTGACTTGGATTGATTTTTCTGCCAATATGATCCATTCCAGGACACAACCTGGGCCACTCATATTCCTTGCACGGCCTCTGCTTCTTCTAGAATCTTTGTGAGAGACTGAGACCGTAATAATAATAGAAGCAAAAACGGTAGTCTCTACCTTTGTAATAGGTGGAGACTAATAATACCTGTGAAAACAGCAGTCTCCACCCATGTAGTAGGTGGAGACTAATAAGAAAACGAAATAAACTCTTAAGGAATCGGTCGGCCAAGTTTCTTTAACTGTCCTTCGGACAGTCACTAGTCGCCTGCTACTGTTTCTTACAGTGACCTTGACTCCATTGGGGAGATTTCGATTTTTTCTATCAGCAGTGGACCATGTCAGGACACATAACCTAAGCCTTTCAGATTTCTTGGGCAGTCTCCGGTTCTCCTGGTATAGTTGCGAGACTTTGAGGAGGGAACAGTAACAATACCAGTGAAAACAATAGTCTCTACCAATAAAATAGGTGAAAACTGATAGTAATAATAATAATAATAATAATAATAATAATATGCCCGAACCATTAACCAGTTCTGAAGTTCTAGAAATAGAGAAATATTACAGAATCGCTTTGCCTGATGTTAACTGTTTTTCATTTCGTCTTTCTGGAGAATTTTACTGTTTGTGGAAAAGTTGCGGGGAATAGAGGGTACAGACTTTTTCAGCTCCTCAAACACGACATTTTTATTCTGTTCCTACCAACGTCAGACTATTTCCTACAGCTCAGGAGAGACAGGTCGAGGAATTAGGACAATTTGAGTGGACCCTTTCAGTAGTATGTTTTCTTCCTTAGCTTACTTTTACTACCATCGGGTGATATATTAAGTTGCAGATTAATGTATACTCTATGCTCAAACATGCAAAAGCCAGTAGTTTCTTTAAACCTTACAGAAGAAAGATGTTGGCTTCCAGTAAACCCTTCTGTAATATCAATAAATTCCTGTTATTAAAAAAAAAAATGCCATTCATAAGCACTCAGTAGTAATCCTGATCTACTGTAGATACATTATCATGGACTCTCAGAATGGGTAAACTTATATTATAAACCAGCTACCATCAGCTGATTATATCCCGCTTAAAAATTACTTTTCTCACTGATGAAATTAGATACATTTCCATTGCCCCGTCAGTAAATTGTGAAGTTTCTTTTTTTGATATATATGTTTTTGCTAGAACCAACGGATTTCTTTCAGCGTACAAAGAACCTCATACAGTAAAAGCGTTATCTTAGGCCAAGAGAGGGAGGACGGAAGATGACAACTGGATGGTGAGAGCGTGAGGTGTGAGCCTTTAGAGTGGTGTTGTGAGAGGCAGACCAAAAAAGACCCGGGACAGTCACAGAGTGTGACCTCAGGGATAAGGAACTGAATAGAGAGGCTGCTAGAGATCGAGCAGCATGGAGAGCCGCCATTATGTGCAAACATGTTGGAGCGTTTATAAAAAAAAAAGAAGAAAAAGTCAAGTTTGAGTGTTTTGCGTACAGTCAAACAAATTAAAGTTCTAATAGATATTGCTGTTAAAAAATGATATGTGTATATCAGAGAATAAAAATATCATGTTCAATTCACTACCTAAAAAAATTCACTGCAGAAAGAACTATCCACGAACAGCCAACAAAATAATGCTTGTTAATCGTAAGCTTGAAGTTAATGGGGCTAAGCGATGTATACCTATGCATTTCAGTGTAGGTACAGGTATCAGCAATGGTTACCCCACAGGCCTCTGCCAACACTGAGTTTACTCACTGTGATTAACTTCATATTCGGGCTAATATCATATTCTGTTTTATTTCGATAGGTATTGCAGTATAATATAATTCACGATTCCTAAAACAGAACATCATAGCAATGTTTCTGAGCTTCTTGTCAAACGTTTCAGAGTGTACGATTAAATCATGAAAGAGTAACCGGTATCTTTTTGCTCATTGTCCAGTGGTGAATATGGACGACGATGATTATTGATGAAGATGATGATGATGATGATGATGAATGTCCCTTGCCTTGTCTTCCGGGTGTCAGTCTTCGTGTTAATTCTATTGTAACTTCTCTCCATTTCGATTCCCTTCCTGACTTTCATCTACTACATTTTACATCCTTTCCTCATCCCTCTCCTTGTTTTCCCTTACATGTTCCTACCCTCCTTCCCCTCTCCAGCTCGTCCTCTATTACAGAATTTATCATTCTTCAATTTCCTCTCTCTTCCTCATTGTCACGTTTATTGCTTTTCTTTATCATTCCTTTTTTGCTGCATACCCTTCCTCTCTCCTTCCCTTCCTTAATTTAATTTGCATAATCTTACACTCATCGTTCTTCTCATCGTCAACCCTTCCCTTCCTCGGATTTCCTCGGATTTATCTACTCAGGTGCCCTCTTTGAGCTAAAAGAAACCACCTGTGTGTATCTAAAATAATAATCACAGACCACCGTACTCAAGCGGTTAATATTTCCCACAATATTATAATAGAAATTATGTTCATAGTGGAATAATGCTCATGCAGTACTTTACAAGGAGTTGATAAGGTTTAATGACTAAAATTTATCTCGAGACTAATTGACCCCTAGAAACTAAGATTGAGAATGCGATCCTTAAATGTGTTCAGATGTATCTGTTGCTAGAAATTACATATCTTCATTAATATGTTACGTTGTTCACAGATAAAATGTAGCTTGGTCTGACTGATGTTTGTTCAGATCGACGTATGTCCGTTAACTCTGAACACAGATTCAGACTAATGTCATATTATTTTACGTTGGTAGATAATATGATGGGAAATAGTATATGGTTACTGAAAGAGGATATACGAGTATATATTAGTTTTTAAAAAATCTTCGTCATATTGGCTGAAGATTCTCCAACAGGAAACTTGGTACTGGCTATAATGGTGGACAGCAGAAACAAGGTTGTGAGGAACATATTTATTCAAGGGAACAACGTTTTCAACATGCAGTGTGTTTAGTCTCATGTTAAAATATGTGACCATATATTTCCATGTATTAAGGGAATTACTACTAAGGCCAAAAATACCCTGATAAAGTCATATGTTTCAGAATATAACTAAGGGTGCAAGTAATATTTTTGTTAAGTAATACTGTGCCTTATTTAATCAAGCAAGAAAATTAATTGTCTGTAGCAGGAGGAGTCTTTCATATTGAGGGCGAAAATAAATTATATCTATCTATCTATCTATCTATCTATCTATATATATATATATATATATATATATATATATATATATATATATATATATATATATATATATATATATAATTGCTAATTGTTATGCGTGGTTAGTAGAGATTGGTTAAAACCATTTTCCTGAGATGTCTCCAATTTTACTGATCGGTGTCAAGCCTGAAACAAAAAGGACGGCTGTGTACTAAAGCAGTTATTTAGGCCGGTGTTTGAGGTGGTGGTGGTGTCATGGGTTGTGGTGGTGTCAGGGGCAATTGTGGTGTCAGGGGTCGTGGTACCATGGGTGGGTGATGGTGTCAGGGGTGGTGGTGGTGTCAGGGGTGGTGGTGTCAGGGATGGTGGTGGTTACGAGTGGTGGTAATGTCAGCAGTGATGATGGTGGCTTTAGGGGTTTAGGTATAAGGGGTACTGGTGTTAGGGACGGTAGTGGTGTCAGGAGGGGGGGGGGATGATGGCAGGGGTGGTGGTTGTGAGGGCAGTTAAATATTGGAATGATGTGAAGTAGAAGATATTATGTCCGGCAGAGGGAAGAAAGAGCTTGCCACGAATGTCGCCAAGTAATAATGCACCACACCGACTTCACTTAGTATGGGATCAGTAGTGAGGCCAGTATTTAGAGACAGATTTATATTACCGAGAAAACCGTACTTAGCAAGTGTCAAAGTTCCATTACATCTGTGATAGCACAGCACAGTATAGTAGCTTAGGGCGGGGAGCGAGAAGTGATGGCAGTGAACAGAATTAGCAGAATCTGGTTTTGGCAGACGGAAGTTGGTAGGAAATGTTGGTAGAGTCGTGGGTTAAGAAGTATATTAGTTTATTTTAAGGATCCTTCAGCACAGTATTATAATGATTACTACAATGTGCACATTAAAACGTTTCCCCAGGACTTCATTGGTTGGTGCTATCTTTCCACAAGGTTTACTGCAACGTAAACTTTACATTCATCATCTTTTCCTGTGTTACATTTCCAAGACCCAAAAATCTCTCACGTATTTCTCTGCCAGTGCTGGTGAGACTAATACTGTGTTGGCGCCTGGCCTCCCTCCACAACCATCCCGCTAACACAGTCTTCTGCATTTGCAGTTCGTCATCAATTTCCTCTTCAACTCTCCGGCCTAACCTGAATTAACCTTCCCCTTCCTTCACTGCTGCTCTCACTCTCACCGTCACATCTTCAACTTCGATCCCACTACTACACGTCTTACATCAGTGGTTGTTCTTGTGTTTCGTCCTTCTTTAAATAAATAAAGTTTGGAAGGGTGTGTGAAAGGAGGAAATTGAAAGTAAATGAGAATAAGAGTAAAGTGATGAAGTGTACGAGGTTGGTAGATGGTAGGGGGATGAATATAGTTTTGAATGGCGAGTTGCTTGAGGAGGTAGAGTGTTTTAAATATCTAGGGTCACATGTTGCTGTGGATGGAAGAATAGATGCAGAAGTGAAGTTTAGAATAAATGAAGTAGGAAAGGTGCTGGGAGGAATGAAAAAAGTGTTTAGATGTCGTTCGCTTAAAATGGATGTAAAAAGAAGGCTGTATGAGGGTGTTGTGGTACTGACTGCATTGTATGGGGCTGAAACATGGAATATGGGTGTAGCAGAGAGGAAAAGTTTGAATGTAATGGAGATGAGGTGTCTGAGGAGTATGTGTGGAGTGACGCGTATGGATCGAGTGCGGAATGATGAAATGCGAAGGAGAACTGGAGTTGTTCGGGAGATGGCTGGTAGAGTTGAGCAGAGGGTGTTGCGATGGTTTGGGCATATGGAGAGAATGGATAATGAGCGATTGGTGACAAAGATAACTAGATCTGATGTGAGAGGTGTAAGGCTGAGAGGAAGACCACGAATAGGATGGATGGACGGTGTGAAGAGAGCGCTCTATGCGAGAGGGATGTCTTTTGAGCAAGGAAGAGTGGCTGTGCGTGACAGAAATGGGTGGAGAGAAATTGTGAATCAATATGTGATGACGCAGCCTGAGGGGATATTCTCCCGCATTTGGTCTGATCAGCTATTTCAGGTCAGGTGCGGGTAAGGGGATGAGTCTGTTATGATGTGGCAGGGGTAAACCAGCTCTGCTGTCGGGCCCTGCTGCGGATGTCACTGATTGCATTGCGCAGTTGACCCTTGTGCAGTGTGGTGCGGTGAGGATCTGTCCGTTCTTCCCTTTGGGGCTAAGATGTGAATGAATGTGTCTGAATGGATGAGTAAATGGGGAGTGTGTCGTCCTGTCTTGGCTACCTCCCTTTCCTTGGGGGAAGCAGCCTAGGTATATAGATAGATATAGGTAGATAAATACAATCATTCTTATTCTCTTTGTGGTTTGGTAGTTAGGACATACCATTCTGAGGGGCTGCTTTGTTGCATATGACAATTTAGGACAAGGTTAGGTTTAGTTTGGTTATGATAGGTTAGTTAAGTTAGTTAGGTTCGAGTCGGATCGGATTTTAACGTACGTCGATCGATTTTCATTTTATTCCATATCTGACTTCTGGCGATTTTTGTTGATTTTAATCCGTATCTAACTTCACACTCCTGTAGGGGTAAGTGTCAGTTGCAATAAAATTGTCTCAGATTTGATCGAAATACACAAAAAATCGTTAACGAAAAAGTCAAAGTAAAAACCGAAGGAAAATTAAGCCCAAGGCAGGTTACCTCAGGGAGAAGGTGTAGTTCAGGCGCGATCAGCAGCCTCGGTACTGCTGGGGATGGCAGCTATAGCTGGGTGAAGGTCGTGCGTCACGATCGGAGAAATTACTTATGGGACGATACTGAAACCTCCATAAAGACACATTTGTGACGGCAGTGCCATAAAGCAGACCCCCAGTATTATGGGATACAGTGTCATAGAGCACACTGAAATAACTGACCGTTGTGGATGCACCTCTCCATGCCTTCCCTTGTGCAACATGGGTATCTGGTAGCTCTAATGACTGGAATGTCACACCCATATTGCAGAACTTCTGCCTATCAGAATTCTTGACCCGAACTGCATCTCTCTGGATCTCGCTTCCCCAGAGTTGTTTCCCCCAAACTTTAACCTACAACTGTTCAAGTCCAACTGTTACAGACATTTCATGAATGGAGGATGCCAGTAATTTGGTGTATGAATTATTATTTTTTATCCATTTGTTTTTCCATCCTCTGTTCTGTTATTAAAAAAAAAAAAAAAAAACATGTAGGTGGATGGGAAGGCAGGTAAACTATTTGCATAATTAATTACGTCATTACAAGTAGTCAGGGTGTTTGATAGCCAAGGCAACTTTCTCCACCATCAATTTACATATCTAATGACTGAAGCAAAGCCAGTGGACTTCATCACCTCACCAGTTTTTATAAAAGTTGCCCCTTCAAGTTCGATTCTTTACCATTTTCTTCCACTAAGATTATTATTAAGATGATGAGGATGAGGATGAGGATTTTCAATGATATTGCTATTATTATTATTATTATTATTATCATCATTATTTTTACTCCGTCACCCTTTGACTCCAATTTTCATCATACTTATTGAGGATGCACAGTACCATGAGCCTATTATACAGACTCAGTTTCAGTGACCTTGACCTGATTTTCAAGGTCATAGGTCCAGAAATGTCCAGAAATCATGAACTTTGAACCTTAGTTTACTACAGAACTATTACAGATACATGAACGTGGAAGGAAATCCCGAGATTATAATATTTTCCCAACATCTGAGTGGAAAAACCTAAAAGTCATTGACGTGTGATATTACAATATTCGGTACATCCTCACATAAATGAGGCACTTCATGGCCCTACAAGTTTTGTCTGTCCTGGACCAGGTTTATATACTTTTTCGTGGCAGTTTGATCAACGGTCAAAAAACGTAAGTTGTGCCTGTCAGCAGTATCTTCATAGGTGGAGATAAATAACTGTCTCGGACAGTTACAGTCTTCTACATATTATTATTATTATTATAATTATTATTATTATCATTATTATTATTATGCTTGTTCAGTATATGCAGTGTATGGATGGGGTGATTAGAGAAGTAAAACACGACTTATGGAGAGAGGGATGGCGTTGGTAATGAATGGTGATGGTTGGAACACATCAAATTTGTTTTATGCTGATGATTCAGTGCTACTTACGACACCGGACAAGAGCATGGTAGACTAGTGTAGAGTTTTGTAGATGTCTGTGAGCTTCGTGCCTTGAGAGTAAATGTAGAAATGAGTAATGTAGTTGTTGAGAGAGAGGGTGACTCCCAGTATGAAGTTACAGTGAATGGAAAGAGACTGGAACTGGTGAGAGAGTTCAAATACCTGGATACAGTGATAGAAAAGAGAGGAAAATGTGTAAAAGAAGTGAGAAGTAGAGTATCACAAGGAAGGAAAGTAGCTGATGCAATGGAAGCCTTGATAAGAAACAGAGGCTTGTGTGTTGCAGCTGCGCGAGGCTTACATGAGGAGTGTTAGTGCCAACTTTATTATATGGATGTGAGACTGGTGTGGCATGAAAATGAAAAGTCAAGAGTAAGATCAGTGGAGATGGGACTGCTGAGGAATGTATGTGGAGTACGGAGTGGATAGGATATGGAATGATGTGATGCGTGAAAGATGCTGATTGAGGAAGTCTGTGGATGCCAGAATCGAAGAGATTGTATTGAGATGGTTTCGTCATGTGGTGAAAAAGGTATATTTGAGTGAATGTGAAGTAGGAAAGAGGCGAGGTAGGCCAAGGAGAATGTGGAGGAACATGGTGGATGAGTGTGTAAGGAAGAGAGGTATGGAAGTTGGTGAGACACAAGAGACCAAGTAGGGTAGATGAATTTTGTGCGGAGCACATAACCAGGGATCTGGCACCCCTTTTTAACGTGATAACGTTCGGATTGGCTCTGTCAGAGAGGTATAGATAGGTATATGTGGTGATTACCCCCCCCCCCAATCTGATGGATCCAGGATTTTGAGGGTTTCAATGATGAGTGAATGGAAGCTTGGCCCACTAAACTGGGCAAACGTTTACCGTCTGGTCGTTGCTACTCCTCACCGAGCCCTAGGGTGGGAAAGGAGGTCAGGATGATGATGATTATTATTATTATTATTATTATTTTGTTATGTATCATTATTATTATTACTGTTCATAATTTTTTTCTGATACGTTCAGTTCTTGACAGGTTTTAAGACAGTCCCCCTTCTTTTCAACTTATTTTTATTTATTATTTTTTTTTTTAATCCAGGAAAACTGCATCTGTGCTTTGGGGTTGTGTAACAATAACCATAAGAGCCATATTGTCCTGAAACCTTGATTTTAGGAATCCATTAGTAGCAAAGGAGTTTCATCACTATTTGAAAGGAAAGTGAACAAATATATTGTCTTGTGGTTATATGCATGCTCTGAAACAAATTAAAAAACAAATACTTTGCCTTATGGTTAGAGCCGAGACGTAAATCAACACAATGATGAAGAAAATCCAACAAAAGAAGATAGCTTGATCAATTATTAACGTGTTTAGGTAATATCAAGGTAATATACAGTTCCATCCACCTGTTACGAGATACATGAACCATGACTTGCCACTGCACTACATAACATCAGTATGGTAAATGACTGGCCTTCGTCCCTGGTGGCATTACATGACTTAAACATTTCTAGCCTCTTTTGGAGTTCAAACCTGACATCTTTTGACCACTGCACCAAAAATAAAAATTGTTGGGAAGATATGATTATAAACAAGGCCGCATTTACTGTGAATGTGTCATCTATCTGCGCACCATTATAATCCTCAGTGCGAAAGACAGTGAACACCAAGGCAGCATATTGGTCGGGGAGAGAGAGAGAGAGAGATTTGGAAGGAATTTGAGCGTGAAGTGGAGGGAATGTAAGAGAATGTTCTAGAAGGCGGTAACGAGAGTTAGGGTGATAAAGAATTTAGTAGGGCAGTGAACGATAAGAATGGTAGATTGATAATGGAGAAGTGAGAAAACTGAGCAAATGGAAGGAACCCTTTGAGGAACTGTTAAACATAGAGAATGAAAATAACGCGAGTACACGTGGCTGGGGAATGGCTGGGAAAAGGAGGGAGGTAAGAAAGTAGGAAGAGATTTGTAGGATGTACGTAATGGGAGAAATAGAAGAAGTCAAAATGGTGAAAGCCCCTGGAATTGATGGAGTGTGTGGTGAAGTGCTGAAGCATGAGAGATAGTTGCAGAAAGGATATGGAAAATGTGCAGATTGGCACGGGAGGAAGGCAGAGTCCCGAGTGATAGGAAGTCAGATATAATTATTCCCCTGAACAAAGGAAAAGGGGAAAAAGGATTGTGTGGTAATCATAGGGGCATTTGTGTTCCGAGTGTAATTTGAAAAGTATATGGTAGGTTACTTACTGACAGAGTTGGGGATATATCAAGAGGAATTAGTTGGAGAAGATAAGGGAAGTTTTAAGAAGGGAAGAAGATTGCATAGTTCAGATATTCATCCTTAGGTCTCTAGTGCAAATTTTTCTAGAGAAGGGAAAGACTTTGCACGCAGCCTTCATGGATTTGGAGGGAACATATGACAGAGCTGATAGACAAGGAATGTGGAAAATATTAAAAATCTATGGAGTAAATGGGAAGTTGTTGAATGCTCTGAAAAGTATATACTGTATGAGGGTGCTAAGGCTGCAGTGTGTGTGGAGAGTGAACTGAATGAATTTTTCTATTTGAAGGTCGGACTGAAACAGGGATGTGTCATATCTCCATGGTTGTTCAATCTGTATATGGATGGGGTTGTAGAAGAGGTACAAGGTTGGGCAGTGAAAGTTGGAGCAGGCCTAACAAGAGAGGGCAGCGTTGGAAACTTCCTGTACTGATTTCTGCAGATGACACTGTATTGTTAGGTGAGGACGAAGGGAAACTACAAGGCTTAGTGATTGAGTCTGGATGGGTGTGTAAGAAAGAGAATTTAAAGGTGAATGTATGGAAGAGTAAAGTTATGGTATTGCAAAGAAATGAAATCACTGAATGTATAATGAGGTTGGATGATGACGAAATTGAAAATGTTAATGCATTTAAGTACTAGAGTTGTGTGATGAATAAAAATGGAAGTTTCGAGGATGAAATGCTAGAAAACGTGCAACAAGTAAGAAAGGTTGCTGGCTTTTTGAGAACAGTGATTAGCAATAGGGAAATGAGCATGGAAGTAAGAAAATCTCTGCAGGATATTACTGTGTTACAAGCTATAACGTATAGAAGTAAAGCTTGGACCTTGTTGGAAGGACACAAGTCAAGAGTGAGAGCAGCGGAAATGAGTTATTTAAAAGAAGCATGTGGAGTTGCATGAAGAGACAGACTGGCAAGTGTGGAAGTGGAGAAGCGTTGTGGTGTGGATGTGGATGTGATGGAAAACGTTAGGAGAAATACACTGACGTGGTTTGGTCATGTGGAGAGGATGAATAGTGAGAGACTAACTAGGAGAGTGTATGTGTATGAGGTGGAGGGGGACAGAGGGATGGTGAGTCCGAGGATGATATGGAGATATGGAGTGGAGAGATATGGAAGAAGGATGTGTAAGCTGTGGGGAGGTCAGAGAAATGGCGGACGGCAGGGCGACATGGATGCGATTTGTTTGTGGCCACCCCTTACCGGATAGGTTAGTAAGAGAGAGAGAGAGAGAGAGAGAGAGAGCAATTGTAGCTCATATCTCCCATTTTCTTCATAATCCCTTCAAAATAATGACCAAGTTTGCATTGTTTTCACTCTGTTGTATTTTCCAGCACAAAGATTACTGTTATATTTTCCTTAACCACTAGGATTTTGAATCAGTAGAGATGATTGCCTTCTCAGTTATAAGATTTAAAGAAAATATATGCTACTTTTTTTTACATACCCAAACACCCTACGGTTTATTCATCGTCTAATTTCCTCAAAAGACAAATAATGTCTTCCAAATAATAGATAAAAAAAAAAAAAAGAGGGGGCATTGCTACTTCCAGCCTTCATACTGTATTCTTACTTATAGCACTGAGAAGAATGTTGATGTGACATGTGGCAGGGTTCTGTGCTGTGTGGTATGCCGTTGTGGTGTGTGATTTGGGGCTGTGGTGTGTGGTTCGGGGTTGTGGTGTGTGGTTAGGGGTTGTGGCGTGTGGTGTGCAACTGTCCTTTGAATTTTATATTATACTTGTTATTAAGAAACTTATCTAATATTCTAATATGTCGGTCTTAAAATTATATAAAATCGTTATCAACTAGAAATGTTTGTTGCTCAGATACCAGAAAGCAAAGCTAGTGTCGTCGACGGTAGGGAATTTTAATATTTTGCCCTTATATTAAGGTACCGTACAAGGGCACAGCTGAGGCTGCCGTTTGTATGGTAGAGGAGGGGGAAGAGAAATATTACATGGTGCTTAGAGTAGCATTTGTAGGTTGTAATAACGGGCAGGAGAGCAGAAGAGTGAAGGTAATATCAACATTCCTCGGCCTCATCCACCAACGACAACAATAACAATGATATATATATATATATATATATATATATATATATATATATATATATGATGCCCTTTCGTTCATACTAAATGTTAAAGGATGTCGCAATAGTCAGAAGGAAGAAAACTGAAATAATTGCTAGACAAAAGAAAGGATTAAGGAAGAAATGGAGGGACTCAGAAAAAGGAATGAGAATAGAAATGACTAAGGAGGGAAAGAGAGAATATTTTCTTTAAGGCGTCCTTTAAGGATCTATATTGGTTAGTCTGGATTTGGAATGTCTTATTATATCGCAAATTGGCGAGCAAGCGCGCTCGCGCGCGAGAGCACACCCACACACACCCACACACACACACCGCTCGCTGGTGCAGTGGTAACGTTCTCGCTTGCCATCTGGTAGAAGGGAGTTCGCGCCTCGCTCAGGTTGCGAAAAGTTTCACTGACGAAGTGGGTGGTTACTGTCCCCCTTGAGCAAGGGGACGGGTGTGTGGGTGTGTGAAGGTCACAGCCTTGCCCTTAGATCGGACTATATGAGCTCTCAGCTCCCTTCCGGTGAATTACACGCACACACAATATCCATTAACCCCGCTAGCACAACTTTCTTATGTTATATTCCTGCTACCATTGGACGGGTTTAATCAAACACTGCTATGTATACGTTTCTTTGCATAATATTTTAATTAACGCCAGGTAATTTTATTTTGATTTGTGAAATGTAGGGCATGGAAATAGTGAAAACGATTGTAATTAACGTTATGATCGAGACTGAAGAACTTTTTAACTCTCTAGCATGTGAAGGACGATTTCATTCTGTTCATGCAGTGTTTACGGAGCGAAAAATTAATATACCAAACATCCAGCCCATTTCAGTAGTTCTCCACCATTTCTCACCCTGCTCTTCTCCTGTTGCCGGAGCTCTGATTTCCTCTCACTTCAACTCTCCTTTCACCTCCCAATCTTCCTCTCTCTCAGATTTCCTCTATACTCCCACCTCTTCTCTCCTCTTCCCCTCTCACCTCCTTATCTTCCTCCCTTTTTTCCTCTCTAATCCCAAGCTTCTCTTCCCCCCTCTCCCCTCACCTCCTCATCTTCCTCCCCTTCTTCATCTGTACTCTCACCTTTTGTCTCCCATTCTTCTCTTCCTTTTTCACACATATCCACTCTGTTCCCTCCTTTCCCCTCTCTCAGCTAACAAAGTTTAGTAAATAAAATAAACGCAGTAAGGTAATAGGCTAACCTTCCCTACTCAGCTGACATCCATGGCACATTCTCCTTTACCCTCCATTACGGAGAGTTTTAAAATAATCAGCAAAATTGACAATATCTTTGGTCAGTCAGGTCACTTCCAGTCACTCCTCGTATCTTGATAAACTTATGTTTTTTCCATATCATCTGCCAATTTGTCTCTTAATTATTATTTATCTATGATCATTCTCACCGTCTCGCCTTTCCTCCTCATCTTTGATTAACATTTAGCATTCAAACATCCTTCTTTTATATTCATCAACTATTATCATGAAATTCACTTTCCTTTAGCCTTTTTAACCCCTACACCGCTGGCATGTTTACCAATGTTTTGCGTGTCCCGCGGGGTTATTCGGGCTCCGACAGACTCTCAAAAAATATTTGCCAAAAATCAGTTATTAGCCCTAGAATATTAAAATTACATATGCTTATGGCACATACCTTCAGCTTTCTCCTGGAATGTTGTTGAGCCTTCGTCGTTACCGTAGGACTTGTGGAGACCTCTGAAGTTGGGTAACGAAGTCTCTACTTTACACTTCCCGACAACCCGTAATATGATTACCACAGCCAGATATAAACGTTATAAACACTACTCTATGATTTTCAAGTAGTTTGGGATCCATACTCCAAAAAAAAAAAACACTGTGAAAGCAATGGAAATTACGAGCGCGTCTAATCATCGCACTTGCGCTAGTTCGCTCTTGGTACTCTGTCATTTATTATTCATAAAACCTCTCACACTTTATATTTCTATTACTATATCACACTTATATATATATATATATATATATATATATATATTGTTACGGAACAGAGAATGATAACGTACACTTTAAGTGAGAATACGAAGAGTCACTACTGTCCCGTAAAGTTCCAGGTTCAAAACAAAAGAGTTAGGTAAAATTACAAGTTAAAGTTTAATGCACAAACTAACAACAAAACATTCAGGACTCATATGGATAATGTAATGGCAAATAAACAGGTTAAATATATGGTTAACTGCAATAGCCTCTATTAACACGAAATTAGCAAGAGTAAATTTATCTAAGTCAGCCCTGATAAAATGAGATACCAGATAATACTCAGTAAATTCCAGATAAATTATTAAAGATACAAACTATTATCAAAAATGACTGACATAAAGAACCCTACATGAATTACAAAAACTTCACCAGGCCTACAAATTAAACTTATGCTATACAGTACAAGAAAAAATGCAATAACAGTTATACTCAAATTACACACAGCTGCTAGATGGTTGGAGACTTCCTGAGAACTCACAATAATAATAACTGTACAAGGGAGGACAGAAATGTGAACAAAATGAGGAGCAGATCTAAGTGGCAATGATGCAGAGACTGAGTTCATTATATAGGGGCTGGCAGAGCTTGATACAACTGGTAAGAGGGACGCGCAAATGAAGCCATGGGGACAGAGAGCTGAAAATCCCGCAAAGTATAACAGAGAGAACGACTTACTCTACTATAACGGTAGAAGGGGGGGACTGAGGCAGAACACGCTCGTGATCAAACATGCAGTAACTGTGCGTTAAAATTACACAAAGGATGATGAAATCATAGGCTATGTAACACCTCCCCACAAAGAAAAAGAAATTTACAAAGGAAATTTCTTATTACTCTAAAACAATCTGTACATGGCATTACAGAACATGCAAATGTCTTTCCTAGTGTTACAAAACATGAGATCTCCCTAGCACGTTCAGTCATAGGTACTTGCCAGTATCCCTTTAACAAATCAAACTTACTTATGTACCTAGCCTTTCCGATCTTGTCTATGCAATCTTCCACACGAGGGAGAGGGTAAGTGTCTGTTTTGGTTATCTGATTAACACGTCTGTAGTCGATGCAAAGCCTCTGTGACCCACCTGGCTTAGGGACTAGAGTGACAGGAGAACTCCACTCGCTCTGACAGGGCTCAATCATCTTGTGGTCCAACAGGTAGCCAAGCTCCTTCTGGATGAGAGGAACTTTCACTGGGTTCACACGGTAAGGAGGCAATTTAATTGGCTTTGCGTCTTCAACATCGACATCATGCATCAACACAGTGGTTCTTCCTGGAGTGGCACGGAACACTTGCGGGTACTCCTGCAGTAATGCCGAAAACTCCTGCCTTTCCTCGGGCGGTAGGTGAGAAAGCTTAGTCTGGAGATCATTCATGATATCAGGATTCTTCCCCAAACTATCACTCAAGCTCATACTGCATGGGAGAGCTTCACTTGCAGACTCGGGTGAAACAGCTACAGTGCAGACTGGATTATTTTCGTCCCGCCTGTGATATAACTTTAGCATGTTGATGTGACATAGTTGCTTGCTCTTTCTACGATCTGGTGTGGCGATGACATAGCTGACATCACTGAGTTTCTTCTCCACGAAATAAGGGCCACTAAACTTGGCTTGAAGAGGTTGCCCATGAACTGGTAGCAGAATCAAAACCTGATCTCCTGGCTGAAAGTGGCGTAACCTGGACTTCTTATCATACCAAGTCTTCATCTTCTCCTGAGCAGCTCCTAAATTCTCTCTCGCCAGCTGTAAAGCAGTGGACAGCCGTTCTTTGAAATTCATCACATACTCCAGCAGGTTGACGTCATCTTCCTCCAACAGCCAGCATTCCTTGAGTAACTTAAGGGGTCCTCTTACTTCATGGCCAAACAGTAGTTCAAAAGGTGAGAAGCCCAGTGATTCATTTGGAGATTCTCTTGCGGCAAATACAACAAATGGAAGACCTTTGTCCCAGTCTTTCTGATGTTCCAAACAGTATTTCTTGAGCATCGATTTGAGTGTTTGATGATATCTCTCCAACGCTCCTTGGGTCTGGGGATGGTAAGCTGAAGACGTGATCTGGGTGATGCCCAACTCTTTCAGAGACTGCTTGAAAACATTTGACATGAAATTACTTCCCCGGTCTGACTGTACCTCCTTGGGCAGACCAAACTTTGTGAAGAACCCTAGCATTTCCTTAACCACGTTCTTTGCTGAGATGTTTCTAAGTGGAATGGCTTCAGGATAACGAGTAGCCATATCAATCATGGTCAACACATAAGAAAATCCTGAAGAAGTCTTAGGAAGAGGGCCCACAATATCCACCAACACACGGGTGAAAGGCGCCTCAAAAGGGGGAATGGGAACTAGAGGTGCAACCTTTTCGGTCTGATTACACTTCCCCACAACTTGACAGGTGTGACAAGACTTACAATACCAGGAAACATCCCTGAAGATACCTGGCCAGTAGAAGTGTTTCAAAATGCGTGCCACAGTCTTCCTCACTCCAAGGTGTCCTGCCAAACTGGAATCATGAGCCACTCGAATGATATCCTGCCTACAAACACGAGGGATGACAACTTGATGTACAACCTCCCATTCACAGTCGGCTGATGCTGTTGGGGGTCTCCACTTCCTCATAAGTACTCCTGACTTTACATAATAACAAGTAGAAGCACCAGCTGACTCTTCCTCACTGCAAGCAGAGTTAGCTAGACCTTTCAACTCAGGGTCAGCAACCTGCAACTCAACCAACTCTTGACGAGACAAATTATCAACACTACGGGGTACTGCCTCATCTGGTGAGTGGTCCAAATTAGCAAGAAAAGTGTCAGCTAGGATAACATCATCATCATCATTATCCTCTAAATCACCAGTAACTTTAGACTTAGCCCTAGTGACAGCACATGCAGGGAACACATCAGGGACATCACAATCCTGGGACGCAGCCACTGGCTCACTAGACAACTGAGGAGCTGGACACACTTGACTTCCACCAATATCATTTCCAAGTAAGAAAGTTACACCTGACATTGGGAGTGTCTCAACCAACCCAACCATAACAGAACCATTAACAAAACCAGACTCTAAATTCACTCTGCACAGAGGAACAGAGAAGTAATTATTCCCTACACCTTGTAAGATTACAGTTTCATCAGAGGAATTAAAATTAGAGCCTAGAACACTGGTCAGCATAAGGGTTTCGCAAGCACCTGTATCACGATATATTTTAACTGATTTCCAGTCATTACTGTCCAGAGAACTGACAAAACCATCAGACAGGAAATTAGCACATGAACTCTTGAGAGTGTCACCCACGTTACTGCTCAAAAGAGGAGCTCCATCATGAGAATTTAAGTTACCCCTCAAAGCAGGTTCAGTTAACTCAGTTAAAGAATTCTGGGAACTCTCAAGAGTGGACACTAGACCAATTGACTGAATATTTAAAGACTCCTTTTTGTTCACATCACGCTGTCTCCTGAAACATCTCTCCGTAGTATGACCAAGCTTACTACAATAAGTACATTTACTTTTCTGAAATCTAGAGGTGAAGCTGGTATTTACTTCCTGAGAAACATCATCCTTATTCTCTTTCCTGTTACCTGTACTCTGAGTAGAGGCAACGTACTTACTCTCAGCTTTCCCTTTTTCTTTAGAATATCTCTTGTGAGTGAGAACATATTCATCAGCTAAAACTGCAGCATCAGACAAATTATCTATTCTTTTCTCATCAAGATATAGGCTTACATCTTTACTAATACACCTTTTGAAATCCTCCAGCAAAATCATCTGCTTAAATTTACCAAAATCAGAATCCACATTCTTAGAATTTAACCACTGCTCTAACAGATCTTCTTTGATTTTTGCATACTCAACATGGGATTGCTTATCTTGCTTATAAGTTGTCCTAAATTTTACTCTATAAGCTTCAGGAACAAGCTCATAGGCCTTAAGAATCAAGCTCTTAACTACATCATAATTATCAGATTGATCCTGAGGCAAAGATGCATAAGTTACTTGAGCTTTACCGGTGAGAACAGTTTGAAGGAGTACTGGCCAATACTTTTTGGCCAATTAAAACCTGTAGCTACCCTCTCAAACAACTGAAAATACTTTGTTAAATCAGATTCATTAAAAGGAGGGACAAGTTTAACATTTTTAGCCACATCAAAACCATCAGAGCTAGATGATCCAGTTCCACCTTGTTTCATGCGATACTCATGGTCTGCCTGAATCCTAGCAATTTCAACTTGTGCCTCAGCCTGTACCTGTGCCTCTTGAATACGAGCCTGAGACTCCGCCTGCTTAGCATTTGCCTGAAATTCAGCCTCCTGAATACGAGCCTGAGACTCCGCCTGCTTAGCATTTGCCTGAAATTCAGCTTCTTTAGCACGAGCCTCCTGCAGAGCTAGCTGTAACTTAGTTAATTCAATCTGCGTTTGCTCATTTGGAGGAGTTACATTAAACAAGCTTTTATTAATCATGCCAACAATTTGATCTTTAGAATGATGAGAGTGAACTGCAATTCCCAATTGTTGAGCAACAATCTTAAGTTCATTCTTTGTTCTGTTTTCTATATCACACACTGTTTGCACATTTGACAAAAAATCTTTGGCTTCATCAAGTGTAGAAATAGTAGCCATCATGAATATATCACAGTCACAAAATATCAAACAATATCCTTATGATAATATCCTGAATATCCTGATATGAGGTCGCCAAATTTATGTTACGGAACAGAGAAAGATAACGTACACTTTAAGTGAGAATACGAAGAGTCACTACTGTCCCGTAAAGTTCCAGGTTCAAAACAAAAGAGTTAGGTAAAATTACAAGTTAAAGTTTAATGCACAAACTAACAACAAAACATTCAGGACTCATATGGATAATGTAATGGCAAATAAACAGGTTAAATATATGGTTAACTGCAATAGCCTCTATTAACACGAAATTAGCAAGAGTAAATTTATCTAAGTCAACCCTGATAAAATGAGATACCAGATAATACTCAGTAAATGCTAGATAAATTGTTAAAGATACAAACTATTATCAAAAATGACTGACATAAAGAACCCTACATGAATTACAAAAACTTCACCAGGCCTACAAATTAAACTTATGCTATACAGTACAAGAAAAAATGCAATAACAGTTATACTCAAATTACACACAGCTGCTAGATGGTTGGAGACTTCCTGAGAACTCACAATAATAATAACTGTACAAGGGAGGACAGAAATGTGAACAAAATGAGGAGCAGATCTAAGTGGCAATGATGCAGAGACTGAGCTCATTATATAGGGGCTGGCAGAGCTTGATACAACTGGTAAGAGGGACGCGCAAATGAAGCCATGGGGACAGAGAGCTGAAAATCCCGCAAAGTATAACAGAGAGAACGACTTACTCTACTATAACGGTAGAAGGGGGGGACTGAGGCAGAACACGCTCGTGATCAAACATGCAGTAACTGTGCGTTAAAATTACACAAAGGATGATGAAATCATAGGCTATGTAACAATATATATATATATATATATATATATATATATATATATATATATATATATATATATATATATATCTGGAGTCTTTCTCCATAAGTTTCCTTCAGTAGTATTAGTTTATTGTCACTGAAGTCATTCAATTTTTCATTCAGTAAAATACTTAGAGAGCCACGGATTCACTTTCACTATTATAACATAGATTATTTGTACTCATATTCTTATATTACTAATTACTTACATTACTATTTACATTTTCTATTCTATTTTCAATATTTACCCTTCTATTTTACTTACACTATGTTATTCACTGTCACTTTCAGTAAGATAAAACTATAATACACAGTTCAATCATATGTACTGAACATCCATTGCTTTCACTTGCTATTTACACATTATTTACACATTATTTCCAAATTATTCTCCTTTCACACTTGCACTGTTAGAACTGCTTCTGGCTGTGGTAATTGAAGAAGCAGGTAACACAGAGGGGAACCTGGCACTCAGCGCACTGCCAAGAGGTGCGTTTGTGCTCAGGTGTGTGACGGGTGGTATGTGCACACACCTAACACCTGCGAATCGCAGCCTTCCTTTTCCCTGTGGCAGGCATAAGCTCAAGTCTGTGCCGATCCATATACACCCTCTGTTCAAGTCGGTCGGGAAGTGTTACTGGATGGCGCCTTGGAGTTGCTGCTGTCACCCTACCATATCTTTCCAACAGCTGCTGGACATAAGTCCTGGCGAACAACCTCAGGGAGAAGGACTTGGGTGGCTTGACCTTCATCTTGTACAGGATGAAGGCGTTCAGCATCGTCATATCTATGAGATGCAGAAAAACTTTCCTGTACCACCTAGTATTCTTCCTGAGGCAGTCGATCTCACCAATCATCATGTCGGACTTGTCCGCCAGCCGCATGTTGATATTGTAGTCCAACACAGCATCAGGTTTCATCACAGGTTCGCCTGTCCTACGGTCGACCTTCCCACTGTCTGTCATCTCCCCCTTATGTACGGTGGTGAGCATGTGCATGACCCTCTTGTCATGCCACCGTATTGCCAGCATCTTCTCAGACTTGCGTAGGTGCATGTCTCCTCGCTGCGAGGTTCCTGCCTCTGTGAATTTGGGGAAGTGGGCACGATTACTTATGAATGTGCCGCAGGAGCCAATGCCGTGCTCAGAAAGGTATTTGGCAAGTTTCGGTGCTGTATAGTAGTTGTCTGTATTCAGCACATGATTCCCACCAAAATACTTTTCAAGGAGCACTTTCACTAAACAGCCTGAGAAGCCAAGGGGGTGTGTTTTATCCAGATCGACAGTGCTGGCTGAATAAATGATGAAGTCAAGGATGTACCCCGTCTTACAGTCGGACAGTACAAAGAACTTAATTCCAAAGCGATGGCGTTTGCTTGGAATGTACTGAACAAACCGAAGACGTCCTCTGAATAAAACCAAGGATTCATCAGTGACAACCTTCTGAAAGGGGTGGAAGAATGACATAAACTTATCCTTCATTTTGCTCAGAATCTCCCTGATCTTCCAGAGTGGGTCGGTTTGGGAAGGTACATCGTTGTCAACAAAGTGCAGATTTCCCATGATGTTCCGGAAGCGATCTCTGGCCATGTACTTATTGAAGGTGGGTGAGGGTAGTAAGAGGTCCATGGACCAGTATTCTTCCAACTCATGCTTCTTGGAGTGTGGCATGAGAAGCATGAGGGCAAAGAACACATACAGCTCCTGCACTCCCAGCATGGACCACTGTTGCATCTTGGCTGCACCTGTACCTGTTGGTCTCATCACATATGTGCTGCATGACTTCGTCATCTAGGAAGGCCAAAAGGTATTCCACACACTCAGCATTTTCGTCAATAGTGAAGGCAGGCTGAACTCCTGAGGAGCTCTCATCAAATACTAAATTTTCAGGCACAAAATCTGACCCTTCCGTCCACGCGAAGGTGTCCAGGATTCCCTGTCGTGGCGGTGTAGGGCGGGTGGTGGTGGTGGTGGTGGTGGTGGTTGACTGTGAGGCAGATTTATCTTGTTCAAGGTCACTCGCACTGACCCTGGGTTGCCGTACAGCACTAGCAGCCCTTACCCTACTAACAACACTACTTTCCACAGCCCTTGATTTACCTCTTCCTCTACGGCCTGCCTTCACTGTTGATGCTGGTGGTGACTCCGACGATGAAGACTCCGGAGATAACTCAGCTGACGATAAGGAAGAAATGAATGAAGTGGGGCTTGGGGAATGGGGAAGTGAATGCACTCGGGACTCATGGCGGGCTAGGTCACGCAGGGGCATTGTTCTGGGGCTAACACACCGCCTTTTCACTCCCTTCCCAAATTCCTTGCCTTGCTGCACTAACGGCTCCTTTCCCTTGGAGCTAGAGACTACTTCTGACACTGAAGCATTCGTTGTAGCAGTTTCTGGCACGATAACCTCACCCGGCTCATCACACGATTCACCCAAATCGTCAAAATCACTGTCCATCATCACCATGGACAATTCTGCAAGTTCACGTGCCACTGCAGAGTCACTAAGTCCTTTCCTGCTTCCCTCACTACTTTTCTTAGGGGTAGAGATCACGGGGCCCTTTGCAATGGGCGCAGAAGCGGCAGGAATGGCGGGGCGCGAGTGCGACATGGTTTCACTACAGTAGAGGACAAGGAACTAAATGCCGCGGCTTATCTGAGAAGGGAAGGGTTGACAGTGACACTGAGGCTGACTGCTGCTAACTTACATGCTAATTTTTTTTAGGTAGAAAATCTCGGCAATACATAAAGAAATAGGTAGTTCTAGGTGAATGTAAATGTCACTTAGGCTTCTCCCTTCCTTTCTGATATATATTTTTATTACAGACATCGATTACAAGGCATAATTCAAAGGGGAAATGACCGTGGTAATGTAGCGAATGAATGCACCTGAGGTGTTGTCAGGTGATAATTAGCCAATTCCTGGTGTATAACACTATCACTTACCTTATTTTTTTTTGGTATATATTATTTTGTATAAGTATAGGGCATAGGGCTTATTTCAATGGATGAAATCTGTGGAAAAATCCGGGGGAAATTTGCGTAGCGCAGCGTGGCGTGGGAGGTGAGAGGACAGGGTAATGGAGGGCAGGTAGGGAGGGGAGTCACAAAGGGGGTAAAATCGCTAAAATGTCAACAATGGATGGGAGTACAGATGAGATTTGGAGTGCTGACTAGTGTTGGACATTGGCAGTACTGATAGATGATACAAGCCACCACTTGAGAGCCCGTGATAATTCAAAATAACACAGAATCACAAAAGTGACACCCCGCAGTATGATCCATTGTGGCCAAGCATCATGAAAGTGACGACCTGCGGTTAAGGGGTTAAATGGCATAATCGAAATTATCTACGTGTTATCTTTGCATTAGGTATTTAACAATCCGTCTACATTATGTAAAGTATCTTACCTAGAATATATGCCTACAAAGTGCAATACTTGGACCTTATCTATTTAACTGTCTGTATATCTTTCTATTTATCTATCTACAATATTATATGGCTTAGTGAAAATGCTTTTTAATCCCTGTAGTATGAATTCACCCATTTCCATACTGGAAATAAAAAATGGAGGTGCCAAAAGTAGCTTAATACTCATTATATCGGTGTCCTGATTTCGCAGTGCCATGAAAGATTGAATGATATAAACGGTCTTGTACTAAAAGGGTTAAACTTTTCCTCAGTTGAATTCAAGTGAACTGCTTAATGTGACTTCAGCATGACTACTCACAGAAGTCAAAGTGTAATATACCAATGGCAAGCCGCGTGGGAGGCACATCACTGGCTTATCACGCTACCTGTTCTACAAAATTATCACGTGCATGATATTCGTGCTGTAATACATGCACCGTCATGCAACAAGGTCATACTTGTCAAGGCAGAGTTGCAACACACGTATTCTAATTATTATGGTTCCACGGATGCACGTCGTTATTATTAAGGGTCAATAATATCTATAATTGCACACCAATGAAGAGGAGTTAAATTATTCTGTAACTATGTAAGATAGTGTTAAAAATAATCTGCCTTCATTGTTTTGTCCATTGTTCTCGTAGTTTCATGCTACATTATCATTGTCTAATTTTAAACAAGAAAATAAATATAAATCAATAAAGTAAACTGTGACAGTATGATACATTACCTCATTTACTGGGAGATGATGAATAAAATTAGATAAATTATGTTGCTTGCCATCACGAAAGAAAACAAATGTTCCAGATGTGACACACACACACACACACACACACACACACACACACACACACACACACCGATTGATTACAGCTCCTCCGCTTGCATGGTTTGCATTTACATACTTTATTCATGATAACACTATGGGATTTAATTTAGCAAGAATTTACATACTTTATTCATGGTAACACTATGGTATTTAATTTAGCAAGAATTCAACCAGCGAGATGGTTAACAGGATACATCTTTACCTCCGTAGCTTATTTATTAATTTATTTATTTTAGGCTAAGCTCAGCCAAAAGTATCCAGATGGTTTAATCACCTTCGTT
The DNA here is from genome assembly GCF_032717465.1 of Coenobita brevimanus. NCBI lineage: Eukaryota > Metazoa > Arthropoda > Malacostraca > Decapoda > Coenobitidae > Coenobita > Coenobita brevimanus. The sequence goes on from NC_137034.1 coordinate 15,780,122, forward strand.
ATATCAACTTTCACACTCTAACAGTAGGATATTATATTTTTTCTCTTTCACTGTAGGTCACGTCTCGCTGGGTCCACCTGGCCAATTCTTGCAGATAATAGAAACCTATTTTTATTTCGGTGATGCCATTGATAGAGCAGCTGATGCTGTATACATTTACCCTTACACTTGGTGCTGGAGAGGGACGCCTTCACGTGGTTGCACCTATATAAGCAAGTGGCTCCTCTTCCTGAGTGTAAATGGGTCCCTCAACTCCATCCCTGTCCCCAGATCGAGAAGGGCTGGAGTACAAAGAAGTACAAAGGAAAGCAAACAACATCAGACCTAATGGTCCTTTCGAGGCTGCTTGTTATAAAGAAGACTATCACTATGATAGCCAGTTCTACAAGTTTAAGGTAAGGAAAGTAAAGCAAGAAGGCTTCCCCCACCCATCAAACCCTCCAGTCGAAGCTGGCCGGATAAAAATGAGAAGGACCACCATGCAGCATGGAGAAACTGACATCGAATTTTCTTAGGAAAGCCTGAAACATGGTAAATAATATTCTCTCCTACTATATCTATACACTACAAGTGTCAGTAAGATACATTTATCAAAAATTACATATTATTTCCCTGCTATAGTTTCATCACGATCTGAAATAGAGAAAAGTAGCTAACATAATTATTCAGTCACGAAGGTGTTTAGCTGGTCAGTTGAAGCGAGATACTTATCCAAGCAATATTTGAACGCCACCACCGTACTGCAATCATCGACATCTTAGGGCAGTTTAGTCCAAATGTTAACAACCCTGTTAAAAGAAAAAAAGTGCTTGGCTACATTAAACTGGAAATGCTTTCCAGTAATCTTAAACCCATTACCTCTAGTAGGCCTATAGTTCGAACGATCAATTGCAAAGTACTTGTCAGCATCCATAATATCAGTTCCTTTAATAATCTTGAATACCTGAATCAGAATCCCTCGTAGTCTGCGCTTTGATAGGTTAAATAACTTTAGCTAATTTAATTGCTCCTTGTATGATTTGCTCATCAGTCTGGGTATCATTTTTTTTTTTTTTCACTGCACTCTCTCTAATTTCTCTATATCTTTCCTGTAATATGGTGACCAGCACTGCACACAGTACTCTAGATGTGGACACACTAAGGAACTGTACAGGGTAAGAATTTTATTATCCGATTTGAACTCAAATGATCTACCTATAAATAGAACTAGTTTGTTTGCTTTATAGCTTCTGTGCACTGTTTACTTCGCTCCAGATCATCTGTTACAATTATTCCTAGATCTTTTTCATTCTCTACATTTGTGAGTTGAGAATGATTCATTGTATAACTAAATTTTTCATTTTTACTTCTGATATTTAGAACTTTGCATTTATCAATATTGAAATCCATTTGCCATTTTCCAGCCCAATTAAGCAATTCATCAAGATCCCTTTGAATCAATTTTCTTTTTTTCTGAGGTATTTGCGCAGTCACCAATCTTCGTATTGTCAGCAAATTTTGATATTTTACAAAACATTCCTTCATCAATGTCATCTACAGTATTTACATGAAGAACCCTGCCCCTGGGTGGGAAAGGGGGTTCGGATGATGATGATGAATGATGATGACAATGTAGGACCCTAAACCGAGCCTTGAGGTACTCCACTTATAACATTTTTAAAGTCTGATTCCTTACCATTGATTACAACTTTTTATTTCCTATCTGTGAGCCAGCTTTCAATCCATATTAGTACACTGCCACCGATACCATGGAGATGTAGTCTCTTGACAAGTCAGATATGTGGAACTTTATCAAATGTGTGTGTGTGTGTGTGTGTGTGTGTGTGTGTGTTTTATCAAAGTAAATCACATTGACTGATTTAGTGCTGTCCTACATGTTGATAATATCATTGAAAAACTCAAGTGGGTTAATAAGACATGAACGCTTATTTCGGAATCTGTGCTGAAAGTCTTTGATATGATTGTTCTGTTCTAAATGCTCGACCAGTTTATCTCTAATTATGGTTCCTAACAATTTGCAAACAACTGATGTCAAGCTTATTGGTCGGTAATTACTGGGTTGAGATTTGTCTCCCTATTTGAATATCAGAGTTACATTTGCTAATTTCCAGCCACTTGGCAGTGTGCTGAGTCTGAGAGAGATATTGAATATATGTGCTAAGGGTTTCACAATTTCGTCTTTTATCTCCTTCCAGACTCTTGGAGATATTCTATCTGGCCCTGTTGTTTTATCTTTAGTTTATTTAGTGCAAAGAGTACATCCCTCACAATGATAATAATTTCTTTTAGTGTGTTTTCCTCATCTACCTGTGTGGAGGACAATGTTTGGATTAAGCATGAACTTTCTACTGTAAATACAGATGTAAAGAAAGTATTAAAAATCTTAGCCATCTACGTTTCATCGTTTGTATACTCACCATCTGCTGATATCTAGTGGTCCCATTGTCAGTGTTAATATTTTCTTATTTCTGATATAAATGAAAAATGATTTGGGGTTTGATTTACTGATGTTTGCAAAATGAGCTTCAAGGTTTTTCTTACTTTGATTTATTAACTTCATAGCATTTCAAAGTAAGTTATGGTAAATATCTTTATCCTCATTATTAGTGGTGTTGTATTTCTGATATGCAAGTTTCTTTGCTGAAGACCTTCTTAATATTGCTGTTTCACCATTTTGACTTATTACTTTCACTGGTCGTCAGTTACGCATCAGTACACATTCCTTAACCTCATTATTAATGATTTCTGTGAACTCTCTCCATGCTGTGTGTATATTTGTACTTTCAATAATCAGTTCCCATTCATTGCTACATAAATTTAGCTTTAATTTTTGAAAGTCGGCTTTCTTGTAGTCTGGGATTTTCTTGTAACTACAATTTTGGTTGGCGTTGCAAATATTGAGGTTGAATGTGACTATGTGATGAGATCTAGTAGTAAATTCTTCAACTTGAACATTATGAACAAAGTTTTCTGATGTCGCCAGTATGTGATCTAGGATATTTTCTCCATGCGTGGGTTGCTATACAATCTGATATAATGAGCTTTCAAGTAAGTTATACAATCTGATATAATGAGCTTTCAAGTAAGTTAGTATACAAGTCTACCCCTGAGTGTGAAGATAAGGATCCAGTCCATCTTGGTACTGGTAAGATAAAGTCTCCAACAATGACAGTATTCTGGGTGCAACAGACTTCCACTATTTATTCGTATATCTTATTGTCAGTTTCGCAAAATGGGCAGGTGGACAATAAATTAATCCAAATGGAAAGGGAGAACTTCAGCCTGCAGTTCACTGGTTTCATGTTCTGATGAGCCTGGTGCCACAGTAACAGCAACTCTTAATTTCAAATGGAGTCACGCTATATTCTCTATTCTCTTTTTTTTATTTCACAGAGATTTTGAACAAAATTAAGTTTACCATGATCCTGATTGACTGAAAACACATGGACCAATACACGCAATATATCCTGTTATTACGAAATGGAAACAAATATCGGGAATATGGAATCTTTATTGACGGAAGAATGAAGGAGAATATTGCTTGTGGTTGCTACTCCAGTGATCAGAAATTAATGGTATGTTATCGTCGATTGCACATACCCTCTTACATTACTAAGAAGCATGACGACGACTACGATGATGATGACGATGATGATGCGTAAAATGAAATTAGGATACAGAGTCAAACTATGTAGATAATGCCACATCTGAAGCCCAAATTTCGTCTACGGTAGGTGATGAAGTTCACTAAATTGTTTTCACCCTAACCTGGCTCAGAGTTGTGTCATTTTGCATCTTATTTCACGTAGTTCAGTAGTAGAAAAAGACAACACTGCGGCTCTACATCCCTCCAATAGCACTGTTTTGTTACGGAGATCATATTCTAGTGTTATTCTCTTCTTACAACTCAGCAGTCAGGATGGAGAGGTGGTAATTTTAGACCAAGTTAGAGAAAAGGGAGCTTATTCACACAACAAGGAGCACACAGATGATGCAACACCCGAGCCCACCAACTGGTCTAAGGGGAGAATATTTGACTTTTTGTCCTGTTACCCACAGTAGACCTTCGACAGATTTCTCTCAAAACAGAAATCCCCCATTCATAACTAATAAATAAATAAATAAATAAATAAATATATATATATATATATATATATATATATATATATATATATATATATATATATATACATATTTGTATATATATATATATATATATATATATATATATATATATATATATATATATATATATATATATATATATATATATATATATATATATATATATATATATATATATATATATATATGTATATATATATATATATATATATATATATATATATATATATATATATATATATATATATATATATATATATATATATATATATATATATATATATATATATATATATATATATATATATATATATATATATATATATATGTATATTATATATATGTATGTATATATATATATATGTATCTATCTATCTATCTATCTATCTATATATATATATATATATATATATATATATATATATATATATATATATATATATATATATTACTACGCTTGGTGGTAACCATATAACCAAATTTTGGCTCCTGGTGGTTTAGTGGGTAATTAAGGTGCTCCAGTCGCATTGAGCCGGTGAAGGTTTATACCCAAGGGATGGTTGGGGTTTATTGCTCACGTAATGCCACTCAGAGATGAGTGAGGCTGGTCACTCTCATCTTAAATGCCAGGACCAACTTTCCTAGCCCCGGGCTTCTACGCTCCTCATGGGGCAACGCAGGATTAGATGATGGATGGATGGATGGTATATATATATATATATATATATATATATATATATATATATATATATATATATATATATATATATATATATATATATATATATATATATATTTATATGTATATATATATTTTATATATATGTATATACAGTATATATGTTTATATATATATATATATATATATATATATATATATATATATATATATATATATATATATAGATAGATAGATATAGATATAGATATATATATATATATATATATATATTATATACAGTATATATGTTTATATATATATATATATATATATATATATATATATGTGTATATATATATATATATATATATATATATATATATATATATATATACATATATAGATAGATAGATATAGATAGATAGATAGATAGATAGATAGATAGATACACACACACACACACATATATATATATATATATATATATATATATATATATATATATATATATATATATATATATATATTCCTAAGTAAATGGATTTACTAAACTCCTGAAGGACCTGATGTAAACTGACTTACGTATTATTATCTGCTGTCATCACCGAACCGTTTTATTAATTTTTAAAAGGAGTTAATGGGTTGCTGAGTAGCCGCCACTTTTTGTGAATAGTTTATCAACCCTAGCCAGGTAGCCTTTTTTTTTTTTTTGTTCCAACAAAAGTGATCCGTTGTCCAATGGACCCCAAAGTTAAAATAAAAAACATGTACCTATGTTTGTTATACTGAAATATCCTTTGGTGTATGTGTAATTTCGTTTATCTTCTTTCATTTAACACTGAAAATGAGAGTCTCTAAGCAAAAAAATACATTTAAAAAATGGAAAAGGCTTAATTTTATTTTTTTGAGCTGGTTTGTTGAAAATTTATTACCTGGATCCTTCTTTTCTTTGCCCCCTCTTTTAGACCATGGATGAGACCTTTTGTAAACAAAAGGAGCAACAGGGCAAATGATACACAACTGGAAATGAGGAAGTGAAAATGGTACATATTTTTTTCATATTTCTCAAAGAAAACATATTATTTTTCATAATTCTTGTACAGTTTGCGAGTTCCATATAGGTTTATTAACTTATCACAACATATTTAGAATTTAGACAAAATCTGTGAAAAGAAAAGTTGAACAAATACGAATCTGTTTACAATAAACAAGCATGAAAAAAAATCACCATTTATTTGGTTAAAAATTAATAAATTCACATTCATGTACGTAGTCCAAGACACAATTAACTCTAAATACAAAATATAAAGTATTTTCCAGAATAACAGACACTTTTGCAAACAATACAGGCCTACTCCCAGAAAGGTAACCATATTTTTTGTTACAGCACAGGTAACCTGGTGTCCAGTGTACCCCACTGCCCCTGTAGTGCTAAATCAGTGCCAGATACAGTGTATGTTCCTGGAAAGACGCAGTTTCGAAACACTATTTGGTCTCCTAGGAAAGAGGCATATACCAAATTAACCTTCCCATTATGATAATTTTATTTGAAGTTAAGCTTCACTGTATATATTCTGCAGGTGCTGACTATCGACAAAACTACTTCATTATGATGACGTTTTAGCTGTTCTGTATCCAGATAATATGCAGTAATTCTGCTTAGATGAAAGCCTTTGAGGTGAAGGTGTTAATAGCAACCTAAAATCCTAGACACATATGAATAATTTGATGAGAAGAACGAAAGGGTACCTTCAGTGCATAACGGCACTTTTATTAGGGTGATGTTATATACACATTTTTCTTTTTCTCTTAAACCTTCGAACAATTTTATTCAGTGTAGGGTGGACATTTGGTAGTGGGGGAGTAAGAAGTAATCTCCAGTAGCTCTATATGTATAATGACGTTTTCATCAAGATCCAGAGAATACCAAGTCAGTCTGCAAACGGACGGAAATGGGTCCCGAACCGCGCGTGACGTCACAAGGCCAGCTGTCTCAGTTTGATCTGGGCCACCACACTGATCTGGTCGTGCTCAAGGCCAAAAAAATGCCAGATTATTGTGCAGTTAATGCTTGCAATCCTTCCTGTTCACACAAGAGAGCGTATTCTCAACACAGATTTCCTCAAGATGAACTTAGAAGGAAGTGGATTAATCTGTGTCTGAGAAAAGACAGTTTCAATCCCCAAAATGCAAGGATATGTGGGGAAGTTTCTTACATTTTAAAGTTGATTCCTTTAAAAGAAATCTAAAATATGAACTCCTGGGCATTCCAGTTTCAGTAAAGATCCGAAAATTAGAGGAGGACGCAGTACCAACTTTGTGCCTTCCCACATCAAGATGTCTAGGTGTATACATGTGTACAGTACAGCTTTATGTGACATTTGTTTAAGTAATATTTAAAAGTAAGTTCTTTTTTTTAAATATAATCTTAACGATAGCTTAAGAATATTGATAAAAAAAAAAACAGTATGCTTAAGCTATGAGGATAAAAGCAGGAAAACATATATATTAATAAGCCTACTATAGCTTATGCATGTTGATAAAAAAAAAAAAAATAGTATGCCTAAGCTATGGGGATAAATGCAATTAAGCGTATATATTAATAAGCCTACAGTAGCGTGAGAATTTTCATTAAAAAAAAAATAGTACCGGTATGCCTAAGCTATGGGGATAAATACAGGAGAGCATAATTATGTAATATGAGGATAAATGCAGGAAAGCATATTTATTAATATATATAATTATATACTATATATATATATATATATATATATATATATATATATATATATATATATATATATATATATATATATATATATATATATATATATATATATATATATATATATATATATATATATATATATATATGTATATTTACTGTACATATACACACATGTATATACTCGGATATATAGTAAAAAGAAGAAGGTTGTGGTTTACTTTTGAACACTGAGTGTGAGCTGATCCCGTGAGAAAGGGGAGCAGTGGGAAGGAACGGGATTTAAGAAAGGAGGTGAGGCAAAACGCAGAATAGTAAGGAAGGGAAGGGGTGCGGCGTTTGTAAAGGAATTACCACACAATGTAGGTGAAAAGTTAGATGGAGTGATGTAAGAGGAAAGGAATGGGATGGAGGATAGAGGAAGAAGGAAGGGGGAGGAGAAAAGGGAAAGGAGATGGGGAAAGAAAAGGAGAAATGAAAGAAAGAGAAATGGACACACACACACACACACACACACACACACACACACACACATCTTTCACATTAGTGCTAGGTAAACCAACTTTTATAGAAAGTTAGTACAGATATACGTAAACGTGCAGTACAGCATATTGTATGCGTATTGGGATGAGAATAAAACTGGAGAGGGGAACGGAAGGGAAGGAAGGAATGAAAGATCAAGGTAAGGGAAGGAAATACATGAAGGGAAGGAGAAAAGAGAATGAAAGGAAGAGTGGATAAGGAAAGGAAGGGGGAATTGTTGGGAAAATGAGGTGCGGAAGGGAAACAATGCGTGGATGAGGAAAAAATGAAGAAGGTGGAGGAGAGACAGACTAAGAGAAAAATAATAAAAAATAATATTTGAGGGAAAAAGGAGGAGAGAGAGGGGCATGAGGAGCAGGCCAGCTGTCATCAGGCCTACTGACGTCGTCACGGTCCCGGCCCACATGCGCGTGAAATGGTTCCTGGTATTCTCTGGACCTTGGTTTTGCTATATCTCTGTTCATCGCACCGTTATGCGATTTTATTTGAAGTGGTTAAGATTCTGTCATAAAGCCTCATCACAAAGGATCAGCTTGTCACTCTGGCATTATATGACTGAAAAAACCTGCAGTCATATCTAAGATATTCATACTGATACACACAACACCTGCCTTGCACCCCTGACGTACGAGGAATGGAGGCTGGAAGTATGGTGAGCTGAGAGTCTAGGGGAATGTGTGTGATTGGGCAGCAGCTAAGTTAGAGTGAAATGGAATGAGAATGTCCATAAAATTCAAGTAGAGATGGTGCTCAGAGATGACGGTGATGTCGCACCCGAATGTTGACCTTGGTTCGTGATTTTGATCTTTGACTGATTTGTGTTAGTATCGATTCACCAGTTCCCACCCCTACCACCACTCACATCATATGCGCAAATTTCACATGATATGCATGTTCATCGACTGCCTGGCTTGCATCGCATCGTGAAACCGTAAAAAGCTAGGGGGAGGGGGTAAGGGAAGAGTTAAAGAAATGGAGGTGGTGGAACAAAGGACTGGTTAGGATGAGATGGCAGATTTGAACAACAGTTGAGGTGGGGAAGGGATGTATATTGGCTGTGGAAATGGGTTTGGTACAATTAGTGGGTGCGTGCAGCGAAGCCACATTATAAATTATCCCTCAAGATATAGTGTCAGGAATGGATGAAGAAATGGGCGTAGGGGGTGGGCAGAAGTGTGTGGAATGTGGTGGAATTATGGCAGGGGTGAGGAAGGGGGTGATAGGAGTATTACCCGTGGAGGGTGGGTACTTTTTAGGATTAAAAAGTTTAGAGTGCAATGATGAGAGAGAGAGAGAGAGAGAGAGAGAGAGAGGGGGGGGGCGAGCTTGCTTTGCCTTACGCCTTGCAAACAGAGTAAAAAATAAAATCAGGCCTCCTTGAGATAATGCTGACACCTGAATTAAGAATTTCTACCCATGATTCCTATGGCCTTGACTTCTTATCAATCCCCACCACACTTCGAAGAACTTCTTTTCGGACACACACACGATGTATGTGCCAATTTTAAGCAAATCGGACCAGGCATTCACTAGATGCAACACCGCACCTTGAATTTTTATTTTGACCCATGACATTTGACCTTTTGGATCTGGTCTTCTGAACAAAAATCAATGCATTTCTTCCTGCAGACCCAGACGAACAGTATGTGCCACTTCCTCTCCCCTCCCAATTAGTTCAGGCATTGATTAGATATGTTAAACAGTTAGGAATAATACGTACATACAGTAAATCCATACATAGGTAGAAACATTCTCTCGTTCACTGTAGCCACCACTTTGCTATTGCAAAAAATAAAAAGAGGCATACATGTGAAGATTCAGTGAAAGAAATATGAAGTGGAGAGTGTTTGTGATGGGGGAAAGTGGAGAGTCAGTGGTGGTGGAGGGTGGAGACAGTCAGTGGTGGTGGAGTGAGACGGGAGAGAGTCAGTGTTGGCGAGGTGAGAGTGAAGAGTCAATGGTGGTGGTGGTGGTGGAGTGTGAAGAGTCAGTGGTGGTGGAGTGTGTGCAGAGATGCAGTGGTGGTTATGGTGGAGTGTCAAGACTCGGAGGTGGTAGAGTGTAAAGACTCAGTGGTTGGTACAGAGTGAAAAGTGGGAGAGTAAGTAGTGGTGGAGTGAGAGTGGAGAGATTCAATGGTGGTGGAGTGTGAAGACACAGTGGTGCTGGAGTGAAAGTGGAGAGTCAGTGGTGGTGGAGTGAGAGTGGAGAGAGTTAGTGGTGGTGGAGTGTGGACAGTCAATGGTAGTGGTGGTTGAGTGAGCGTGGAGAGAGTCAGTGATGATGGAGTGTGAAAAGTCAGTAGTGGTGGTGATGGAGTGTGAAGAGTCAGTGCTGGTGGTGGTGGGGTGTGAAAGTCAGTGGTGGTGGTGGTGGTGGAGTGTGAAGAGTCAGTGGTAGTGGTGGTGGTGGTGAAGCGTGAAGAGTCAGTGGTGGTGGTGATGTTGGTGATGGTGGTGGAGTGTGAAGAGTCAGTGGTAGCGGTGGTGGAGTGTGAAGAGTCAGTGGTGGTGGTGGTGGAATGTGAAGAGTCAGTGGTGGTGGTGGTGGAATGTAAAGAGTCAGTGGTAGCGGTGGTGAAGTGTGAAGAGTCAATGGTGGTGGTGGTGGAATGTGAAGAGTCAGTGGTGGTGGTGGTGTTGGTGATGGTGGTGGAGTGTGAAGAGTCAGTGGTAGCGGTGGTTGAGTGTGAAGAGTCAGTGGTGGTGGTAGTGGAATGTGAAGAGTCAGTGGTGGTGGTGGTGTGGAGGCAAGAGTCAGTGGTAGCGGTGGTGGAGTTTGGTAAGAGTCAGTGGTGGTGGTGGTGGTGGAATGTGAAGAGTCAGTGGTGGTGGTGGTGGAGTGTGAAGAGTCAGTGATGGTGGTGGTGGTGGAGTGTGAAGAGTCAGTGGTGGTGGTGGTGGTGGTGGAGTGTAAAGAGTCAGTGGTGGTGGTGGTGGAGTGTGAGGAGTCAGTGGTGGTGGTGGTGGTGGAGTGTGAATAGTAAGTGGTGGTGGTGGTGGAATGTGAAGAGTCAGTGTGGTGGTGGTGGTGTGAGTGTGAAAAGTCAATGGTGGTGGAGTGTGGAAAGTGAAGAGTAAGTGGTGATGGTGGTGGTGGTGATGGTGATGGTGGTGAGAGTCAGAAGTGTGGTGTGGTGGTGGTGTGGCATATGAGAGTCAGTTGTGGTGGTGGTGGTGTGTGGTGGTGCATGAAGAGTCAGTGGTGGTGGTGGGTGGTTTAGTGTGAAGAGTTAATGGTGGTGGAGTGCGAAGAGTCAGAGGTGGTTGAGAGGTGGAAGAGTCAGGAGATGGTGGGAGTGAGTGTGGTGAGTGCCAGTAGATGGTGAAGTAAGGGTGGAGGAGTAAGTGGTGAGTGGAGTGGAGAGTGGAGAGTAAGTGGTGGTGGGAGTAAGGGTTGAGAGTCAATGGTGATGGAGTGAGTGTGGAGAGTCAATGGTGGTGGTGGAGTGAGTGAAGAGAGTCAGTGGTGGTGGAGTGAGAGTGGAGAGTCAGTGGGGATGGAGTGAGAGTGGAGAGTAAGTTGTGGTGGAGTGAGTGTGGAGAGTCAATGGTGGTATGGGAGTGAGTGGAGAATCAGTGGTGGTGGAGGAGAGTGAGAATCAGTGGTGGTGGAGTGAGAGTGGAAAGTCAGTGGTGGTGGAGTGAGTGTGGAGTGCCAGTGATGGTGAAGTAAGGGTGGAGAGTAAGTGGTGGTGGAGTGAGAGTGGAGAGTAAGTGGTGGTGGAGTAAGGGTTGAGAGTCAATGGTGATGGAGTGGGAGGGGGAGAGTCAATGGTGTGTGGTGGAGTGAGTGTGGAGAGTCAATGGTGGTAGCGGAGTGAGAGTGAGAATCAGTGGTGGTGGGAGTGAGAGTGGAGAATCAGTGGTCGTGGAGTGAGAGTGGAAAGTCAGTGGTGGTGGAGTGAGTGTGGAGTGCCAGATGGTGAAGTAAGGGTGGAGAGTAAGTGGTAGGAGTGGGAGAGTGGAGAGTAAGTGGTGGTGGAGTAAGGGTTGAGAGTCAATGGTGATGGAGTGAGTGTGGAGAGTCAATGGTGGTGGTGGAGTGAGTGAAGAGAGTCAGTGGTGGTGGAGTGAGAGTGGAGAGTCAGTGGTGATGGAGTGAGAGTGGAGAGTAAGTTGTGGTGGAGTGGGTGTGGAGAGTCAATGGTGGGTAAGCGGAGTGAGGAGTGGGAGAATCCTGGGTGGTGGTGGAGTGAGAGTGGAGAATCAGTGGTCGTGGAGTGAGAGTGGAAAGTCAGTGGTGGTGGGGTGAGAGTAGAGAGTCAGTGGTGGTGGGAGTGAATGAGGTCAGTGGTGGTGATGGAGCAGTGAAAGTGAAGAATCAGTGGAGATGGAATGAGTGGAGAGAGTCAGTGGTGGTGATGGAGTGAAAGTGAAGAATCAGTGGAGATGGAATGAGTGGAGAGAGTCAGTGGTGGTGATGGAGTGAAAGTGAAGAATCAGTGGAGATGGAATGAGTGGAGAGAGTCACTGATGGAGAAGTACGAGTATGTGTGAAGCAAGTAGGAAATGTAGTGTGAGAGAAATGAGAGTGGAGAGGGTTCACGGTGGACGAAAAGATGAGAAACAGGAGTGGAAAGAGTGATGATGAATTGAAAGTGGAGAGACTGGAGAGGCAGAGAGTGTGGATGAAGGCAACTGTCCGTCAGCGACTAGTAAGGCAATATTAGTGCAGTGTGTGACAATAACAGAGACAAATGGCAGGGCCTGGGCCACAGTATACAGGCTAGGATAAGGGATCGTAATCTAATTGGTTTGAGAGAGTCCATAATCTCTCTTCCTAAGCGATTCGTTTGGACACTGCACTCTAAAATCCTTCCTGCTTTCTACTTCTGCCTTCCTAAGAACGATATAATTTGTATTAGTGGCATACAAGAGGGTACCGTGGCATAATGTGCAGAATAAATTCGTTAGAAGAGATGTGAGATCGAATCCTCAGACCCCTTCCCAATACGACTCGTCCGACCTCCTTGTCACAATACCGCAAATACCATCTATTTTATCAAATACTTTCACTATCCACAATACTCTTAGAACTAGGAAGGAACTATGGCTTCTTTCTGTCGCTTCAGATCACGCCGATTGTTTCTTAAGCTTACAGGTTTTCTAAAGACCCAGCAAAAATTATTGGCTTGCATGCACTGAAGAAAGAACTATCTTCAGTGATGCGGAACTGATTATTCCACTGGGCTTCAGGGAATTATACAGAAATAAAAATACAGCCACAACTTGTAGATGCGTCCTTTTTTTGTTGTACTGGTAGAACAAAGACTGATTGCAAGATTCGTAAATAGAGCAAAGGTTAGATTCAATTATCCCAACAAAACCTGCTCGATGAGACTAGCGGCCAAGTATGCATCGTTCAGCAAGCAAATGAACTGCATAAATAAATGAAACATATAAAAAAGGGGGAGTTAAAGGAAGGGAAGGGAATAAGCGATTTATCTCTCTGCAACTTGCCTGCATGTTGGTAAGTTAGTGCGTGATGTAGTTAGGGTGAGGGACTGAATTGCTGCAGGCAAACTCTTTATTTTATACCCCCACATACAAAACTGAGCTAGATATCTATTTATATCGGCCAGAAAACTTTCATTTGCATTATAGTATTAACAATCAGCCATCATTAAAAGTAAATACTCGTTCTCCTGCCTGGTTCTAATCCATAGTACACTTGATTGTAAGATCATACAGTAATGCAACATCAAGGTCCGTATTATGAAACACTGAACTGACTGTCTGAGAAACTTATTAAACAAGAGACGCGTATCTGCGAAACATGTCAACACCATTGTGAAATCGGTGAGTCCTTTATAATGCCATTGATTCAGGTATCAGTGAAATGTTATCATTAGCAATTCTGGGAAGGTATATGTAATATGTTGATTTTGTGCGATAAAGCGAAATAAGTGTGTGAGTTTCTACCAACTGTATCATGGGAAGCCATATCTGTGTACTTCACATGTGTTTTGGTTAGGTCATATCTACCCTTATTGTTAGTCACGTATTCTCCTTGCTTGGTTTCTTGTTTAAAATGTGGCAGGCGCTTCTACCCTTCAGAATTAAACCGATTTCAACTAAACATGGAACATAATGACCAGCCTTTGACCTAGTTGTGACTTCGCAAGGTTTTGTTGTTACTAGGCAATGGCCTAAAAACGCTTTTTTCCGTACTTTTCACTTTTTGAGCTGTAGAAGCATACTAACGGGGGTAGAAAGCTCTGGACGTTTTATAGGCGTAATCTTGGAGGTCATTCTCTATCGGGGCTGTGCCATCCATTTTCCTCTTTCAATTCTAGTTTCTTCGAATGGTAGCCCTGCGAATATTAAATGGCCTCATCATCCCTTGCAAAATCAGTACCAGTTTTCAAAAAATGCACCCCATAGTTCCCTCAGCGGCTCAATGGAACTGAATGAAACTTTGCATACTTATAGACATTGACTAGTGTTACAACATTCTATTGTACATCTATGTGCAACACTGACCAAGTCAGGGTCAAAGGTCATCAAATGCAGAAACAGTGAAAACAGCTAAAATCACGACTATGCTCGCACAAAATGCTTAGGCTCCGAAGACTATTAAAACCAGGACCGATGATTCTTGGGTGGAATGTTGCACTGGAAGTACCTCCATAAAAAAATGACATTTAGTGTCAAAAATTCACTTCCAGTCTCTGGCAGCGCCTTCCTAGGAACTTGTACCTCTGGTGGGCCATTCCGTGAATTTCAAGTTCCCTAGCTCCACAGTGGGTGGATGGAATTGAATGAAACTTTGCATGCTTATAGACGTTAATAGGTACTACAAGTGTGTCTCGTACATGCATGACCTATATCTGCCAGGTCAGAGGTCAAAGGTCATAAAGTGCAGACAATATGAAAAGCGCTAAAATTACGACCTTGCTTGTGCGAAATACTAAGGCTCGGAAGATTATCAAGCCAGGGCCGTGATTCTTGGAAGGGATGTTGTTTTTTGTTACCGCCATACGGGACTGACTTTTCATACCGAAACTCACTTCCGGTCGCTGACAAAGCTTGGTCACCTTAGAGCTGGCTATCATTGCTTACTGGCTTCTTGTTTTGGTTTTTAACTTCCTATAGGAATGAGAAAAAATTTCACACACACACACACACACACACACACACACACACACACACACACACACACACACACACACACACACACACACACACACACACACACACACACATACATCCCCCCCACTACACACACACGGAACCACATCTAAAGAATTCTTCTTCCAGCAACATCTAAATACTGCACCATGGGAGGCCTCCCAGAGTAACAGGAAGATGGACAGGCTATTGGAAGAACAGAATTTATCAAAACGTCATCATATTGAAGTGGGTTAATGGAGATTGATTTGAATACTTCACCGCCAGGGGTCTTCTCATTAGGAGGAATAAATCGCTCTGGTGGTAGCAAGATAAGGCCAAACCACGTCACCAGACTGAAAGGGAGTAACTAACGTGCCATGGTAAAGCAATACTTTTAGTCTCCGTATTCTGGTCGGTAAAGGAATGCCCTCAACGCATATTCGTAAGCGATTTATTTTGCCTATTACACCTTGAGTCTGTTCTAAAAGTATGACTTCCTCTTTAGTATCACCAAACTCTGCATAGATAACGTACAGAACAATATTAGCTAGCAGAATGTAAAAATAAATCGGTAAGGAAGAGGTACTAGAAGCTTCCTCTCATCACCTAGATTACGAGCCTTAGTCAGTCTGCTCACAAAAGCTGCAGGTCAAGTTCCAATTTAATGTCAATTTAGTACCAGCTTTCTCGACACCACTGAAACAAACATCATGGATACCAGTAAAAACAGAGAGAGAGTGAGAGAGAGAGAGTGTCTCTTCCTAAGGCTGACGAATACATAGCAAGAAAAACTGAACCATCTGAAACAACACACTAGTAGAGATGAGGTTTTCATTGTATTTCGCCAGTTGTCAATTTTCTTCAGACGGAACTGCGAGGATGTTGGGTTTCTGTCAGTGCACGGACTGTCGTCTACAACAGAAAGAACAATCACTAGATATCGACTGTGAGAGAGAAAGGAGATGGTGGAAAAGGGGAGGATGAGATTAAAAGGAGAGGGTGAGTGACAAAGGATAAGGTGAGAATGGGGAGGGTGAGAGAGAAAGGAGATAGTGAGAAAGGGGAGGGTGAGTGACAAAGGATAGGGTGAGAATGGGGAGGGTGAGAGAGAAAGGAGATAGTGAGAATGGAGAGGGTGAGAAAGGGGAAATTGAGAGAAAAAAGGGAGGGTGAGAGAGATAGGAGAGGGTCAGAAAGGGGGGTGATAGAGAAAGGAGAGGGTGAGAGAGAAAGGGGGGTGAGGGAGAAAGGGAAGGGTGAGAGAGTAAGGAGAGGGTGAGAGAGAAAGGGGGTTTAGAGAGAAAAGAGATATTGAAAGAGTAAGAGGGGAGGGGGATAGAGACAGGGGAGGGAGAGAGCGGGTGAAAGGAAAGGACAAGACGAAGTGAGGAGACTGGCTTTGTATTCTCCGGGGTCGCCTAAGAACGTTCCCTATCACCTCAACCTCAGCGATTTATTATTCAGTGTGGGTTTCATATACTTTTGTACGTTATTTATGTGCAGTATGGCTATATTGGAAGGATTTATGTAACACGGACAGTAATGGGTAATAAGCAAAAATAAATCGCATAGGAAAAAGTGTTAGGGAGCTTTCTTATCTTTACAAGAATACAGGACTTGTAATACCAACGCAACTGGCACCACAAGGCGCCACAACAGCACCACTGCGCCATGGCAACCGTAGCAACAAGGA
The DNA here is from genome assembly GCF_032717465.1 of Coenobita brevimanus. Lineage (NCBI taxonomy): Eukaryota > Metazoa > Arthropoda > Malacostraca > Decapoda > Coenobitidae > Coenobita > Coenobita brevimanus. Next base: position 15,796,984 of record NC_137034.1, read on the forward strand.
GCCAGTACTGAGAGCCAGGAAGTAGACTGGTGGGTGCCATAACACAGGAACAAAGCGCTATTGACGCCACAGACGGCAACGTGAGGCCATCCTGAAGCCAAGAGTAAATTTGTGGCAGCGTTAGTGATAAAGCCTGATTGGACAGACATGAGGGGAGAGGGGGGCCTGGCACACAAAAGTCCATCTCTCTCTCTCTCTCTCTCTCTCTCTCTCTGCCCTTCACCGACATAAAGGAAAATTTTAGCCCCGCTGGATGTTGGTGTGTGGAAGTGATCACTAACGAAATGGAATGCTAGTTATTTCGTACACTGAGAGGCTCTTGGAATTTGATAGAGATGAGACCTGGTGGTGTTACTGAGGGTGCAAGGGAGGGGTGGTGCTAGCAGAGGGGCCAGGGGCTGTGGGGACGGGGTAAAGGCAGAGGGACAGAGATCACAGATACTGATTTCGGCGGTGCTCTAATGTATACTATTAGATGTTAGGTAATAAGTAATGATTTTGCCGGAACTCCAGTCTAAACTGTCAGATGTAATTAACTGCAGAGGATTTTGTGGAGGCAATCAGAAATTAGTTCCGTGAGTACAATGTCATTTTTTATAGTTTGATATTAATACTACCAGACAAACTTATTCAGTTTATAGGAGATCTCATGCACTGGGGAAAAAATGGTCTTCAGTCGCTCAACCGCGTCTGTTATTTATAGTTCTAGTTACCACCGTGAGAGTTTATATAGAAGAAAAAGTTTAATTGTACTCCTTTCGCCTTAACTTGGCTCAGGTTTTTGCCTTTTTGCAACATATTTTACATAGATCAATAGCAGAAAGAGACAGTGATGTGGCTGTGCATGTTGTTTTCCACAGCATTTCTTAGTGATTAGCATCATAATATTTAATTAACCTACTGTATTGTTAGAACTGAACATTCAAGATGGAGGAATGGCAGTTTTGGGCCAAGTTAAAGTAAGTAAAGGAGTACTTAGCTAAGGTCGTCACTAACATCACCATTTTTTTTACCAAAACCTCTTCATATAGGTTATTGTGTTATCATTAGGGACTAAAGAAATAGTTATTAATATTAATGTTTTTTTATAACAGTGAAAGCATTAATGTACCCTCTTTGAGTTAATGAATGAAAAGGATGTATGCCTGTCGACTGAACAAGTGTCATCATAAATGTTGAAATTACAAAACTTAGGATTGAAGGTTATGTAACTTCTACATTTTTTCATACTTAAACTATGTAAGCTGTTTTAATGGTACTTAGGACATTAATGATGCTTAACTGACGTATAAGATTAATAAAACAATAATGATTTTAATACTTTCATGTCATTACTGGGGCAGCTGACTACTAAATAATAACAATGACGATGATGAATCTTGTTCTGCCCTCTACAGATGAGTGGGCAAATGCACTGAGCCTGCTGCCAGTCTTGCTATAGTGTACTGAAATATAGTATTCGTTTGTTCCGAGTGTAAAGCCACTCGGAGGTTTCCAGTATACGCTGCCCTGAAAAGACAAATGAACTCGTAAACAGACAAGCGTGGGACGGTCGAAAGGTTGACTGTAAAGTTGATCAATGAACTTGTTTTGAATGGCCACATGTGAATAAATCTAAATTTTATTATAGGAAAGCAACAAGTGCTCGTGGTTCTTCGGCCCTCAGCACTTCTGCTCCTGCGGAAGGCTCATGCGTTGCTATGATATATTTTAGTTATAGCTGTGGACAAAAAATTCTACGGAGATCCTATACCGGGCGCCGGGAGCTGCGTTTTTTGGTCAAAATGTGATCGCTCATTAAATATAGTAAAAGTTTTTCAATCGTGATGGGACCAATTTTTTTTTTTTTCAAATCAGCGAATTTTTTGCGAGTTTTGTGCCAATTTTGGTGTGATTTGAACGTGTAGTTTCGGCTGCCCAAAACACACACACACACACACACACACACACACACACACACACACACACACACACGGCTTGTGCTATAGTATATTAGATAATACGTTTTCAGATAAATCAGTTTCAATGTAGGCAATAATTTGTTGTAGGACACAGGGAGTCGCATGTATATCTCTGCCAACAGAGGGAGTGTCATGTTGGGACAGGCATTGGTTGTTTGAAAATTTTCTTGTTGTCATATCAACCGTGACCACAAAGAAGGGACTAAGCAGAGAGGGCAGTATCCGCCCTAAGCTGAATATTTGACTTTGTCCTGTGTCCTTGACCGTTGACAGATTTTTCTCAAATTTGAATCCCTTCTATCTTACCTGACCCTTAACACTTCCACCAAGTTTGGTTCAGATTACATGAAAACTGAGCTGACTCAGCCATCTGACCTTGACTGTTCACGAAATCAAATATTTTCATTCATTCCTTATCTTCATGTTTCCATAAAGAATTGGTCAAAAATTGATAAAAATTGTATGTTGGCCTTGCCCTGTGGCCATAACCTTCAACTTATTATTCTATAAAAATAGGTTTAATTTCCCGTAGCTGACCCTCAACCAGTTCTGTCATTTTTTTGGTAAAATCGGGCCAAAACTGTTTGTGTTATTTTGCTAACTAAATGACACACAGAGTAAACTTTTTCCTTGTCCCGTGTAACATTGACCGTTGACTAACTGTTCTCAAACCTGAACGGTTTATTCTTGCCGGAACTCAGCCCTTTACTCCAAGTTTGGCTTATATTTGATAAAAAATATAAACGTGATATTATTTGGTCACTGTTTGACCTTTTTTATTTTATGCACACACACACACACACACACACTATTACTACTACACACACATTTCACACACACACACACACGCCAGGGCGCAAGGGGAAAATAACATACAGAATCGTTCCTCGCTTTTGCGAGTGCAGGTGTAATAAAACTGTAATGGTCCATTGCACGACCGAACCCATTTACCATGACAGAAACCTTCTCCATGGAGGATGAATGGTAGCCAAAAATTAACTCCCTTCTCATGCTGGCGATGTAGGAATGAGGCAGGGGTGTTTGTAGTAGGCTAGGTGATGTTTGTGAAAGTCGAGCATTGTAAAGTTCTGTGTGTGTGTGTGTGTGTGTGTGTGTGTGTGTGTGTGTGTGTGTGTGTGTGTGTGTGTGTGTACATTCCATTGGTACAACCGACAGCGTGCACAAATACTGTACATCCATACGAAAGGGCATACTACATGCATTCAGTTTAAATGTTCGTCACGGCTTGATGTTCAGACCCTAGCCGTGAGGGACACATGGACAGAGTTCAACACGGCACGACCATATCCACTGTTATTATAATACTGGCTCATAAAACCACTGACACTGACACTGATACATTTCCTTAGAAACTTTTATTCTTTTTGGAACTAAAGGCCTGTTGATGATACGGCAGATAATGATGATGATGATGATGATGATGATGATGATGATGATATTGATGACATAGATCATTATCTGCCTCATCATGAGACAGATAATACTGACGCAGATGATGAGGCAGAATGATGATGAGGCAGATAATGGTGATGAGATAGATCATTATCTACCTCATGATGATGGGGCAGATGATATTGAGGCAGATGATGATGAAGCAGAAGATGATGAGGCAGATGATACTGATGCAGATGATGATGAGGCAGATGATATTGAGGCAGATGATGATGAAACAGAAGATGATGAGGCAGATGATGATGAGGCATGGGCTCTAAGAAGAAGGGTTTTATTGCCATTTATGACTGGGTTAACTGCATACCATACATCTGTCTCAAATGAAGTAAATCTCTTGAGTGTACGAGACCATGAAACGTGCAAAGTAAAGACCATGGGTTCGTGGTATATATTCTTCTTTCCCTTCACACCTCCCGCCAGCTCCACCACCGACAAATCCCTGCTGAACGTAAAAGTAAAATACTTTTTAACCATTTTTCCACCGTGCGAATTTTGTTCTGCCGTGTGGAACTAGGCGTTATATCGGATATGCCCACTAGCTTTTCCGACACTCGAAAACTGGGGCTAAAATCTCGACTGGACTTGACGCCAATAAATCAATGTTAATTCTATGAAACGTGTGTGTGTGTGTGTGTGTGTGTGTGTGTGTGTGTGTGTGTGTGTGTGTGTGTGTGTGTGTGTGTGTGTGTGTGTGTGTGTGTGTGTGTGTGTGCGTGTATATGAGAGAGAGAGAGAGAGAGAGAGAGATAGAGAGAGAGAGAGAGAGAGGGGAGAGAGACTTATATATAAAAGAAAAATGAACATTTTGTCCATTTACATAAAAGCAAAATTAACCGAGCGCTGGTCCATATTCTAGAGAGCAGACTGTAGCACCAGTCGAACAGAAAGCTAATGATAAGAGAGCTGGAGCTCCCGTTTCATCTGACCTAGAGACTAGCTTCTGATCATCCTCCTTACTGAACTTTTTCAGTGCTTCAAGTAGCACAGAGAGAAGCCCAGCTTGCTCCCCAAAGAAGTTCCCCTTAACTGTCAACACAAACTACATGCACATTTCACACTACACTTCCTATTCAAAATTATTTTTAAAGTGGCATCTCAGCAACCAAGCTTCGCAGTCCGTGGGTGGGGGGAGGGCATAAAAGTCCACAACATCTGCCAGTCTCTTGGTGATGACCAAACGAGATGCATGGCTGTCTGACTCATTTCTTCATTTCCTCTAGCATTCTCTGCTTTCCCTTTAAATTTATCTCTGTTAAACAGCACCTCACCTCTAAACCTCTCCTCTTCTCCTCACAGAGACTAGAAT
>NC_137034.1:15801823-16004120 GCF_032717465.1 Coenobita brevimanus
TGTGTCCGAAAAGAAGTTCTTCGAGTGAGGTGAGGATTGATAAGAAGTCAAGGCCATAGGTCATGGGTGAAATTCTTAATTCAAATTGTCAGCATTATCTCAAGGACGCCTGATTTTATTTTTTACTCTGTTGCAAGGCGTAAGGCAAAACAAGCTCGCCCCCCCCCCTCTCTCTCTCTCTCATCATTGCACCTAAACTTTTAATCCTAAAGTACCCACCTCCAAGGGTAATGCTCCTATCACCCATTCATCTCCCCTGCCATAAAGTCACCACATTCCACCCAATTCTTACCCCCTAAGCCCTTTTCTTCATTCCCTGACACAAACACTTGAGGGATAATTTATACTGTGGCTTCGCACCACGCTCACCCCTATCTGTACCAAACCCATTTCCACAGCCTATACATCCCTTCCCCACACTCAACAGTTATTATTTCTAATCTCCATCTCATCCTATGCGATGCTTTGTTCACTACCTCCATTTCTTTATACCCACCCTTACCACCTCCCCCCAGCTTTTTTTACGGTTTCACGATGCAATGCGAGCCAGGCAGTCGACAGCGGCATATCAACATGAAATTTTGCACTATGATGTGAGTGGTGGTAGGGGTGGGAACTGGTGAATCAATACTAACACAAATCAGTCAAAGATCAAAATCACAAACCAAAGTCAACGTTTGGGTGCAACATCACTGTCATCTCTGAGCACCATCTCTACTTGATTTTATGGACATTCTCATTCCATTTCACTCTAGCTGCTGCCCAATCACACACATTCCCTAGACTCTCAGCTTCACTTAACCCCCTCATTCCCACGTACGCAGGGTGCAGGGCAGGTGTTGTGTGTATCAGTATGAATCTCTTAGATATGACTGCAGTTTTTTCAGTCATATAATGCCAGGTGACCGAAGCTGATCCTTTGTGATGAGGCTTTATGACAGAATCTTAACCACTTCAAATAAAATCGCATAACGGTACGATGAACAGAATATGAACACCAAGGTTCCAGAAGAATACCAGGTCATTTCCACGCGCATGTGGGCGGGACCGGGACTGACGTCAGTAGAGCCTGATGACAGTTGGCCTGCTTCTCCTTCCTCTCTCTCCTTTTTCCCTCCAAATATTATTTTTTATTATTTTTTCTTAGTCTGTCCTCTCCACCTTCTTCATTTTTTCCTCATCCCATTGTTCCCTTCCGCACCCCTCATTTCCCAACAAGTTTCCCCACTTACCACTTTCCTTATCCACTCTTCCTTCATTCTCTTTTCTCCTCCCTTCATGTATTTCCTTCCCTTACCTTGATCATTCCTTCCTTCTCTTCCGTTCCCCGCTCTAGTTTTATTCTCATCAATACATACAATATGCTGTACCTGCACGTTTACGTACTATCTGTACTAACTTTCTATAAAAGTTGGTTTACCTAACTGTGAAAGGTGTGTGTGTGTGTGTGTGTGTGTGTGTGTGTGTGTGTGTGTGTGTGTCCATTTTCTCTTTCTTTCATTTCTCCTTTTTCTTTCCCCATCTCCTTTTCCCTTTTCTCCCTCCCCCTTCCCTTTGCTTCCTCTATCCTCCATCCCATTCCTTTCCCTCTTACATCACTCCATCTAACTTTTCACCTACATGTGGTAATTCCTTCTGGACAATGGCGCCGCACCCCTTCCCTTCCCTTACCATTGCGTTTGCACCTCACCTCACTTTCTATTAAATCCGTTTCCTTCCCCTGCTCCCTTTTCTCACGGGATCAGCTCACACTCAATGTTCAAAGAGTTAAAAACCACAACCTATCTATCTTTATATATATATATATATATCTATATATATATATATATATATCCGAGTATATATATATATATATATATAGATATATATATATATATATATATATATATATATATATATATATATATATATATATATATATATATATATATATTAATAAATATGCTTTCCTGCATTTATCCCTCATACATATGCTCTCCTGTATTTATCCCCATAGCTTAGGCATACCGGTACTATTTTTTTAAATTTTTTTTGAAAATTCTCACGCTACTGTAGGCATTATTAATATATACAGCTTAATTGCCTTTATCCCACATAAGCTTAGGCATACTATTTTTTTTATCAGCATGCATAAGACTATAGTAGGACTTCATTAATATATATGCTTTCCTGCTTTTTATCCCCATTTCAAGCTTAAGCATACTGTTTTTTATATCAATATTCTTAAGCTATCATTAAGATTATATTAAAAAAAAAGAACTTACTCTTAAATATTACTAAAACAAATGTCACATAAAGCTGTACTGTACACATGTATACATCTAGACATCTGCCAATGTGGGAAGGCACAAAGTTGGTACTGCGTCCTCCGCTAATTTTCGGATCTTTTACTGAAACTGGAATGCCCAGGAGTTCATATTTTAGATTTCTTTTAAAGGGAATCAAGCTTTAAAATGTATGAAGCTACATATCCTTGCATTTTGAGGGATTGAAACTGTCTTTTCTCAGACACAGATTAATCCCACTTCTTTTCTAAGTTCATCTTGAGAAATCTGTGTTCGAGAATACGCTCTTTTGTGTGAACAGGAGGAAGGATTGCAAGCATTAACTGCACCAATAATCTGGCATTTTTTTGACGCTTTTTAGAGCACGACCAGATCAGTGTGGTGGCCTAGATCAAACTGAGACAAAAAGCAGCAGAGCCTTGTGACGTCACGCGCGGTTCGGGACCCATTTCCGTCACCTTTGCAGACTGACTTGGTATTCCCTCTGGATCTTGATGAAAACGTCATCCATACATATATAGAGCTACTGGAGATTATTTCTTACTCCCCCACTACCCAAATGTCCACCCTACACTAGAATACAAATTGTTCGAAGGTTTAAGAGAAATAAGAAAAATGTGTATATAACATCAACCTAATAAAAGTGCCGTTATGCCACTGAAGGTACCACTTTCGTTCTTCTCATCCAAATTATCTCATACTGTGTCTAGGATTTTAGAGATCATGCTATTAACACCTTGCTAACCTCAAAAGGCTTTCATCTAAGCAGAATTACTGTATATTATATGGATACAGAACAGCTAAAACGTCATCATAATGAAGTAGTTTTTGTCGATAGTCCAGCACTTGCAGGATATATACAGTGAATTGACTTAACTTCAAATAAAATTATCATAGCAATGGGTAGGTTAATTCTGGTATATGCCTCTTTCCTAGGAGACCAAATAGTGTTTCGAAACTGCGGCCTTCAGGAACATACACTGTATCTGGCACTGATTTAGCACTACAGGGGCAGTGGGGTACACTGGAAACCAGGTTACCTGTGCTGTAACAAAAAAATATGGTTACCTTTCTGGGAGTAGGCCTGTATTGTTTGCAAAAGTGTCTGTTATTCTGGAAAATACTTTATATTTTGTATTTAGAGTTGTGTCTTGGACTACGTACATGAATGTGAATTTATTAATTTTTAACCAAATAAATGGTGATTTTTTTTCATGCTTGTTTATTGTAAACAGATTCGTATTTGTTCAACTTTTCTTTTCACAGATTTTGTCTAAATTCTAAATATGTTGTGATAAGTTAATAAACCTATATGGAACTCTCAAATTGTATAAGAATTATGAAAAATAATATGTTTTCTTTGAGAAATATGAAAAAAATATGTACCATTTTCACTTCCTCATTTCCAGTTGTGTATCATTTGCCCTGTTGCTCCTTTTGTTTACAAAAGGTCTCATCCATGGTCTAAAAGGGGGGGCAAAGAAAAGAAGGATCCAGGTAATAAATTTTCAACAAACCAGCTCAAAAAAATAATATTAAGCCTCTTCCATTTTTTAAATGTCTTTTATTGCTTAGATACTCTCATTTTCAGTGTTAAATGAAAGAAGATAAACGAAATTACACATACACCAAAGCATATTTCAGTACAACAAACATACGTATATATTTTTTATTTTAACTTTGGGGTCCATTGGACAACGGATCACTTTTGGTATAACACACACACACACACAAAAAAAAAGGTTACCTGCCTAGGGTTGATAAACTATTCACAAAAAGTGGCGGCTACTCAGCAACCCATTAACTCCTTTTAAAAATTAATAAAACGGTTCGGTGATGACAGCAGATAATAATACGTAAGTCAGTTTACATCAGGTCCTTCAGGAGTTTAGTAAATCCATTTACTTAGGAATATATATATATATATATATATATATATATATATATATATATATATATATATATATATATATATATATATTGTTACGGAACAGAGAAAGATAATGTACACTTTAAGTGAGAATACTAAAAATCACTACTGTCCCGTAAAGTTCCAGGTTCAAAACAAAAGAATTAGGTAAAATTACAAGTTAAGTTTAATGCTCAAACTAACAACAAAACATTCAGGACTCATAAGGATAATGTAATGGCAAAAAACAGGTTAAATATATGGTTAACTGCAATAGCCTCTATTAACACGAAATTAGCATGAGTAAATTTATCTAAGTCAGCCCTGTTAAAATGAGATACCAGATAATGCTCAGTGAATGCCAGATATATTATTACAGATACAAACTATTATTAATGATGGCTGACAATAAGAACCTTTACATAAATTACAAAAACCTTACTAGGCCTAAGAATTAACCTTATGCTACACAGTAAAAGAAAAATGCAACAACAGTTATACTCAAATTACACACAGCTGCTAGATGGTTGGAGACTTCCTGAGCACTCACAATAATAACAACTGTACAGAGGAGGACAGAGATGTGAGCAAAATGAGGAGTAGATCTAAGTGGCAATAATGCAGAGACTGAGCTCATTATATAGGGGCCAGCAGAGCTTGATACAACTTGTAAGAAGGACGCGCAAATGAAGCCATAGGGGACAAAGAGCTGACAATCCTGCTCTGAACAACAGAAAGGACGACTTACTCTACTATAACGGTAGAAGGGGGAACTGAGGCAGAACACGCTCGTGATCAAACATACAGCATACTGTGCGTTAAAATTACACAAAGGATGATGAAATCATAGGCTATGTAACACCTCCCCACAAAGAAAAATAAATTTACAAAGGAAATTTCTTATTACTCTAAAACAATCTGTCTAAAGTCTAGATAAGCAATCTGCAGTAACATTTTCTTTCCCCTTGACATGTTGTATGTCTAATGAATACTCCTGAAGAAGTAGACTCCATCTTGTCAATCTCTGATTTTTATCTTTAAACTTACTAAGGAATTTCAGTGGGTTATGATCGGTATAAATGACTATGGGGTCAAAACCAGAACACAAATAAAATGAAAAATGCTGTAAACCCAGAATCAAGGCCAAAAGCTCTTTCTCAATAGTTGAGTAATTCTTTTGAGGTGGAGTGAACTTCTTACTGTAATAAGATACAGGGTGTTCAATACCTGATCATCCTCTTGCAGCAAAACAGCCCCAGCTCCTGTATCACTTGCATCAACAGCCATCTTAAAAGGCTTATCAAAATTTGGAGTAGCGAGCACTGGCTGACTTAATAGGATAGCTTTAAGTTTGCTGAAAGAGGATTCACAGTTATCGGTCCAGACAAATTTAACTCCCTTTTTCAGTAGGTCTGTACATGGTGATACAAGAATAGAAAAGTTAAGAACAAATCTCCTGTAATAACCTACCATTCCCAAAAATCTTTGTAGCTCTTTCCTACTTTTAGGTCTGGGAAGATCACTTATAACCTGAACCTTAGCTCCTGGTGGTGCAACATGTCCATCACCAATTACGTACCCAAGGTATTGAACTTTAGCTTGACCAAACTCACACTTTGATAAATTAGCTACAAGATTAGCCTGAACCAAACGCTCAAGAAATTTGCTGACATGGCATAGGTGATCTTTCCAGTTGTCACTGAAGATTAATACATCATCAATATAAACAACACACCCTGCCAAACCCTCTGTTACAACATTCATGAGCTTCTGAAATGTGGCTGGTGCATTCTTCATACCATATGGCATTACAGAACATGCAAAAGTCTTTCCTAGTGTTACAAAACATGAGATCTCCCTAGCACGTTCAGTCATAGGTACTTGCCAGTATCCCTTTAACAAATCAAACTTACTTATGTACCTAGCCTTTCCGATCTTGTCTATGCAATCTTCCACACAAGGGAGAGGGTAAGTGTCTGTTTTGGTTATCTGATTAACACGTCTGTAGTCAATGCAAAGCCGCTGTGACCCACCTGGCTTAGGGACTAGAGTGACAGGAGAACTCCACTCGCTCTGACAGGGCTCAATCATCTTGTGGTCCAACAGGTAGCCAAGCTCCTTCTGGATGAGAGGAACTTTCACTGGGTTCACATGGTAAGGAGGCAATTTAATTGGCTTTGCATCTCCAACATCGACATCATGCATCAACACAGTGGTTCTTCCTAGAGTGGCACGGAACACTTGCGGGTACTCCTGCAGTAATGCCGAAAACTCCTGCCTTTCCTCGGGAGGTAGATGAGAAAGCTTAGTCTGGAGATCATTCATGATATCAGGATTCTTCCCCAAACTATCACTCAGGCTCATACTGCATGGGAGAGCTTCACTTGCAGACTCGGGTGGAACAGCTACAGTGCAGACTGGATTATTTTCGTCCCGCCTGTGATATAACTTTAGCATGTTGATGTGACATAGTAGCTTGTTCTTTCTACGATCTGGTGTGGCGATGACATAGTTGACATCACTGAGTTTCTTCTCCACGAAATAAGGACCACTAAACTTGGCTTGAAGAGGTTGCCCATGAACTGGTAGCAGAATCAAAACCTGATCTCCTGGCTGAAAGTGACGTAACCTGGACTTCTTATCATACCAAGTCTTCATCTTCTCCTGAGCAGCTCCTAAATTCTCTCTCGCCAGCTGTAAAGCAGTGGACAGCCGTTCTTTGAACTTCATCACGTACTCCAGCAGGTTGACGTCATCTTCCTCCGACAGCCAGCATTCTTTGAGTAACTTAAGGGGTCCTCTTACTTCATGGCCAAACAGTAGTTCAAAAGGTGAGAAGCCCAGTGATTCATTTGGAGATTCTCTTGCAGCAAACACAACGAATGGAAGACCTTTATCCCAGTCTTTTTGATGTTCCAAACAGTATTTCTTGAGCATCGATTTGAGTGTTTGATGATATCTCTCCAACGCTTCTTGGGTCTGGGGATGGTAAGCTGAAGACGTGATCTGGGTGATGCCCAACTCTTTCAGAGACTGCTTGAAAACGTTTGACATGAAATTACTTCCCGGTCTGACTGTACCTCCTTGGGCAGACCAAACTTTGTGAAGAACCCTAGCATTTCCTTAACCACGTTCTTTGCTGAGATATTTCTAAGTGGAATGGCTTCAGGATAACGAGTAGCCATATCAATCAGGGTCAACACATAAGAAAATCCTGAAGAAGTCTTAGGAAGAGGGCCCACAATATCCACCAACACACGGGTGAATGGCTCCTCAAAAGGAGGAATGGGAACTAGAGGTGCAACCTTTTCGGTCTGATTACACTTCCCCACAACTTGACAGGTGTGACAAGACTTACAATACCAGGAAACATCCCTGAGGATAACTGGCCAGTAGAAGTGTTTCAAAATGCGTGCCACAGTCTTCCTCACTCCAAGGTGTCCTGCCAAACTGGAATCATGAGGCACTCTAATGATATCCTGCCTACAAACACGAGGGATGACAACTTGATGTACAACCTCCCATTCACAGTCGGCTGATGCTGTTGGGGGTCTCCACTTCCTCATAAGTATTCCTGACTTTATATAATAACAAGTAGAAGCACCAGTTGACTCTTCCTCACTGCAAGCAGAGTTAGCTAGACCTTTCAACTCAGGGTCAGCAACCTGCAACTCAACCAACTCTTGACGAGACAAATTATCAACACTAATGGGTACTGCCTCATCTGGTGAGTGGTCCAAATTAGGAAGAAAAGTGTCAGCTAGGATAACATCATCATCATCATTATCCTCTAAGTCACCAGTAACTTTAGACTTAGCTCTAGTGACAGCACATGTAGGGAACACATCAGGGACATCACAATCCTGGGCCGCAGCCACTGGCTCACTAGACAACTGAGGAGCTGGACACACTTGACTTCCACCAATATCATTTCCAAGTAAGAAAGTTACACCTGACATTGGGAGTGTCTCAACCAACCCAACCATAACAGAACCATTAACAAAACCAGACTCTAAATTCACTCTGCACAGAGGGACAGAGAAGTAATTATTCCCTACACCTTGTAAGATTACAGTTTCATCAGAGGAATTAACATTAAAGCCTAGAACACTGGTCAGCATAAGGGATTGGCAAGCACCTGTATCACGATATATTTTAACTGATTTCCTGTCATTACTGTCCAGAGGACTGACAAAACCATCAGACAGGATATTAGCACATGAACTCTTGAGAGTGTCACCCACGTTACTTCTCAAAAGAGGAGCTCCATCATGAGAATTTAAGTTACCCCTCAAAGCAGGTTCAGTTAACTCGGTTAAAGAATTATGGGAACTCTCAAGGGTGGACACTAGACCAATTGACTGAATATTTAAAGACTCCTTTTTGTTCACATCACGCTGTCTCCTGAAACATTTCTCCGTAGTATGACCAAGCTTACTACAATAAGTACATTTACTTTTCTGAAATCTAGAGGTGAAGCTGGTATTTACTTCCTGAGAAACATCATCTTTATTCTCTTTCCTGTTACCTGTACTCTGAGTAGAGGCAACGTACTTACTCTCAGCTTTCCCTTTTTCTCTAGAATATCTCTTGTGAGTGAGAACATATTCATCAGCTAAAACTGCAGCATCAGACAAATTATCTATTCTTTTCTCATCAAGATATAGGCTTAAATCTTTATTAATACACCTTTTGAAGTCCTCCAGCAAAATCATCTGCTTAAATTTGTCAAAATCAGAATTCACATTCTTAGAATTTAACCACTGCTCTAACAGATCTTCTTTGATTTTTGCATACTCAACATGGGATTGCTTATCTTGCTTATAAGTTGTCCTAAATTTTACTATATAGGCATCAGGAACAAGTTCATAGGCCTTAAGAATCAAGCTCTTAACTACATCATAATTATCAGATTGATCCTGAGGCAAAGATGCATAAGTTACTTGAGCTTTACCGGTGAGAACAGCTTGAAGGAGTACTGGCCAATACTTTTTGGGCCAATTAAAACATGTAGCTACCCTCTCAAACAACTGAAAATACTTTGTTAAATCAGATTCATTAAAAGGAGGGACAAGTTTAACATTTTTAGCCACATCAAAATCATCAGAGCTAGATGATCCAGTTCCACCTTGTTTCATGCGATACTCATGGTCTGCCTGAATTCTGGCAAGTTCAATTTGTGCCTGTAGGCCTATCTGTGCCTCCTGAATACGAGCCTGAGACTCCGCCTCCTTAGCCTGAGACTCAGCCTCCTTAGCACGTGCTTGAAATTCAGCCTCCTTAACACGAGCCTCCTGCAGGGCTAGCTGTAACTTAGCTAATTCAATCTGCGTTTGCTCATTTGGAGGAGTTACATTAAACAAGCTTTCATTAATCATGTCGACAATTTGATCTTTAGAATGATGAGAGCGAACAGCAATTCCCAATTGTTGAGCAACTAGCTTAAGTTCATTCTTTGTTCTGTTTTCTACATCACACACTGTTTGCACATTTGACAAAAAATCTTTGGCTTCATCAAGTGTAGTAATAGTAGACATCATGAATAAATCACAGTCACAAAATATCAAGCAATATCCTTATGATAATATCCTGAATATCCTGATAAGAGGTCGCCAAATTTATGTTACGGAACAGAGAAAGATAATGTACACTTTAAGTGAGAATACTAAAAATCACTACTGTCCCGTAAAGTTCCAGGTTTAAAACAAAAGAGTTAGGTAAAATTACAAGTTAAAGTTTAATGCTCAAACTAACAACAAAACATTCAGGACTCATAAGGATAATGTAATGGCAAAAAACAGGTTAAATATATGGTTAACTGCAATAGCCTCTATTAACACGAAATTAGCAAGAGTAAATTTATCTAAGTCAGCCCTGTTAAAATGAGATACCAGATAATACTCAGTGAATGCCAGATATATTATTACAGATACATAATATTATTAATGATGGCTGACAATAAGAACCTTTACATAAATTACAAAAACCTTACTTGGCCTAAGAATTAACCTTATGCTACACAGTACAAGAAAAAATGCAACAACAGTTATACTCAAATTACACACAGCAGCTAGATGGTTGGAGACTTCCTGAGCACTCACAATAATAACAACTGTACAGGGGAGGACAGAGATGTGAGAAAAATGAGGAGTAGATCTAAGTGGCAATAATGCAGAGACTGAGCTCATTATATAGGGGCCAGCAGAGCTTGATACAACTTGTAAGAAGGACGCGCAAATGAAGCCATAGGGGACAAAGAGCTGACAATCCTGCTCTGAACAACAGAAAGGACGACTTACTCTACTATAACGGTAGAAGGGGGAACTGAGGCAGAACACGCTCGTGATCAAACATGCAGCATACTGTGCGTTAAAATTACACAAAGGATGATGAAATCATAGGCTATGTAACAATATATATATATATATATATATATATATATATATATATATATATATATATATGTGTGTGTGTGTGTGTGTGTGTGTGTGTGTGTCTATCTATCTCTCTATCTATCTATCTATCTATCTATATATATATATATATATATATATATATTTATAGATATACACATATATATATATATATATAAAATACTATATATATATATATATATATATATATATATATATATATATATATATATATATATATATATATATATATATATATATATATATATATATATATATATATATATATATATATATATATATATACATATATATATATATATATATATATATATATATATATATATATATATATATATATATATATATATATATATATATATATATATATATACCATCCATCCATCCATCATCTAATCCTTCGTTGCCCCATGAGGAGCGTAGAAGCCCGGGGCTAGGAAAGTTGGTCCTGGCATTTAAGATGAGAGTGACCAGCCTCACTCATCTCTGAGTGGCATTACGTGAGCAATAAACCCCAACCAACCCTTGGGTATAAACCTTCACCGGCTCAATGCGACTGGAGCACCTTAATTACCCACTAAACCACCAGGAGCCAAAATTTGGTTATATGGTTACCACTAAGCGTAGTAATATATATATATATATATATATATATATATATATATATATATATATATATATATATATATATATATATATATATATATATATATATATATATATATATATATATATATATATATATATATATATATATATATATATATACATATAGACGTATATATATATATATATATATATATATATATATATATATATATATATATATATATATATATATATATATATATATATATATATATATATATATATATATATATATATATATATATATATATATATATATATATATACACGTATATATATATATATATATATATATATATATATATATATATATATATATATATATATAGATATATATATATACACGTATATATATATATATATATATATATATATATATATATATATATATATATATATATATATATATATATATATATATAGTATATATATATATATATAT
The DNA here is from genome assembly GCF_032717465.1 of Coenobita brevimanus. Lineage (NCBI taxonomy): Eukaryota > Metazoa > Arthropoda > Malacostraca > Decapoda > Coenobitidae > Coenobita > Coenobita brevimanus. The sequence goes on from NC_137034.1 coordinate 15,813,542, forward strand.
ATATATATATATATATATATATATATATATATATATATATATATATATTAGTTATGAATGGGGGATTTCTGTTTTGAGAGAAATCTGTCGAAGGTCTACTGTAGGTAACAGGACAAAAAGTCAAATATTCTCCCTTTAGACCAGTTGGTGGGCTCGGGTGTTGCATCATCTGTGTGCTCCTTGTTGTGTGAATAATCTCCCTTTTCTCTAACTTGGTGTAAAATTACCACCTCTCCATCCTGATTGCTGAGTTGTAAGAAGAGAATAACACTAGAATATGACCTCCGTAACAAAACAGTGCTATTGGAGGGATGTAGAGCCGCAGTGTCGTCTTTTTCTACTACTGAACTACGTGAAATAAGATGCAAAATGACACAACTCTGAGCCAGGTTAGGGTGAAAACAATTTAGTGAATTTCATCACCTACCGTAGACGAAATTCGGGCTTCAGATGTGGCATTATCTACATAGTTTGACTCTGTATCCTAATTTCATTTTACACATCATCATCGTCATCATCATAGTAGTCGTCGTCATGCTTCTTAGTAATGTAAGAGGGTATGTGCAATCGACGATAACATACCATTAAATTCTGATCACTGGAGTAGCAACCACATGCAATATTCTCCTTCATTCTTCCGTCAATAAAGATTCCATATTCCCGATATTTGTTTCCATTTCGTAATAACAGGATATATTGCGTGTATTGGTCCATGTGTTTTCAGTCAATCAGCATCTTGGTAAACTTAATTTTGTTCAAAATCTCTGTGAAATAAAAAAAAGAGAATAGAGAATATAGCGTGACTCCATCTGAAATTAGGAGTTGTTGTTACTGTGGCACCAGGATCATCAGAACATGAAACCAGTGAACTGCAGGCTGAAGTTCTCCCTTTCCATTTGGATTAATTTATTGTCCACCTGCCCATTTTGCGAAACTGACAATAAGATATACGAACAAATAACGGAAGTCTGTTGCACCCAGAATACTGTAATTGCTGGAGATTTTATCTTACCAGTAACAAGATGGACTGGATCCTTATCTTCACACACAGGGGTAGACTTGTATACTAACTTACTTGAAAGCTCATTATATCAGATTGTATAACTTACTTGAAAGCTCGTTATATCAGATTGTATAGCAACCCACGCATGGAGAAAATATCCTAGTTCTTATACTGACGACATCAGAAAACTTTGTTCATAATATTCAAGTTGAAGAATTTACTACTAGAGCTTATCACATAGTCACATTCAACCTCAATATTTGCAACGCCAACCAAAATTGTAGTTACAAGAAAATCACAGACTACAAGAAAGCCGACTTTCAAAAATTAAAGCTAAATTTATGTAGCAATGAATGGGAACTGATTATTGAAAGTACAAATATACACACATCATGGACAGAGTTCACAGAAATCATTAATAATGAGGTTAAGGAATGTGTACTGATGCGTAACTGACGACCAGTGAAAGTAATAAGTCAAAATGGTGAAACAGCAATATTAAGAAGGTCTTCAGCAAAGAAACTTGCATATCAGAAATACAACATCACTAATAATGAGGATAAAGATATTTACCATAACTTACTTTGAAATGCTATTAAGTTAATAAATCAAAGTAAGAAAAACCTTGAAGCTCATTTTTCAAATATCAGTAAATCAAACCCCAAATCATTTTTCATTTATATCAGAAATAAGAAAATATTAACACTAACAATGGGACCATTAGTATCAGCAGATGGTGAGTATACAAACGATGCAACGTAGATGGCTAAGATTTTTAATACTTTCTTTACATCTGTATTTACAGTAGAAAGTTCATGCTTAATCCAAACATTGTCCTCCACACAGGTAGATGAGGAAAACACACTAAAAGAAATTATTATCATTGTGAGGGATGTACTCTTTGCACTAAATAAACTAAAGATAAAACAACAGGGCCAGATAGAATATCTCCAAGAGTCTGAAAGGAGATAGACGAAATTGTGAAACCCTTAGCACATATATTCAATATCTCTCTCAGACTCAGCACACTGCCAAGTGGCTGGAAATTAGCAAATGTAACTCTGATATTCAAATAGGGAGACAAATCTCAACCCAGTAATTACCGACCAATAAGCTTGACATCAGTTGTTTGCAAATTGTTAGGAACCATAAGTAGAGATAAACTGGTCGAGCATTTAGAACAGAACAATCATATCAAAGACTTTCAGTACAGATTCCGAAATAAGCGTTCATGTCTTATTAACCCACTTGAGTTTTTCAATGATATTATCAACATGTAGGACAGCACTAAATCAGTCAATGTGATTTACCTTGATAAACACACACACACACACACACACACACACACACACACACACACACACACACACACACACACACACACACACATTTGATAAAGTTCCACATATCTGACTTGTCAAGAGACTGCATCTCCATGGTATCGGTGGCAGTGTACTAATATGGATTGAAAGCTGGCTCACAGATAGGAAATAAAAAGTTGTAATCAATGGTAAGGAATCAGACTTTAAAAATGTTATAAGTGGAGTACCGCAAGGCTCGGTTTAGGGTCATACATTGTCATCATCATTCATCATCATCATCCGAACCCCCTTTCCCACCCAGGGGCAGGGTTCTTCATGTAAATACTGTAGATGACATTGATGAAGGAATGTTTTGTAAAATATCAAAATTTGCTGAAAATACGAAGATTGGTGACTGAGGAAATACCTCAGATAAAAAGAAAATTTGATTCAAAGGGATCTTGATGAATTGCTTAATTGGGCTGAAAAATGGCAAATGGATTTCAATATTGATAAATGCAAAGTTCTAAATATCAGAAGTAAAAATGAAAAATTTAGTTATACAATGAATCATTCTCAACTCACAAATGTAGAGAATGAAAAAGATCTAGGAATAATTGTAACAGATGATCTGGAGCGAAGTAAACAGTGCACAGAAGCTATAAAGCAAACAAACTAGTTCTATTTATAGGTAGATCATTTGAGTTCAAATCGGATAATAAAATTCTTACCCTGTACAGTTCCTTAGTGTGTCCACATCTAGAGTACTGTGTGCAGTGCTGGTCACCATATTACAGGAAAGATATAGGGAAATTAGAGAGAGTGCAGTGAAAAAAAAAAATAATAATAATACCCAGACTGACGAGCAAATCATACAAGGAGCAATTAAATTAGCTAAAGTTATTTAACCTATCAAAGGTCAGACTACGAGGGATTCTGATTCAAGTATTCAAGATTATTAAAGGAACTGATAATATGGATGCTGACAAGTACTTTGTAATTGATCGTTCGAACTATAGGCCTACTAGAGGTAATGGGTTTAAGATTACTGGAAAGCATTTCCAGTTTAATGTAGCCAAGCACTTTTTTTTTGTTTAACAAGGTTGTTAACATTTGGAATAAACTGCCCTAAGATGTCGATGATTGCAGTACGGTGGTGGCGTTCAAAAATTGCTTGGATAAGTATCTCGCTTCAACTGACCAGCTAAACACCTTCGTGAATGAATAATTATGTTAGCTGCTTTTCTCTATTTCAGATCGTGATGAAACTATAGCAGGGAAATAATATGTAATTTTTGATAAATGTAGCTTACTGACACTTGTAGTGTATAGATATAGTAGGAGAGAATATTATTTACCATGTTTCAGGCTTTCCTAAGAAAATTCGATGTCAGCTTCTCCATGCTGCATGGTGGTCCTTCTCACTTTTATCCTGCCAGCTTCGACTGGAGGGTTTGGTGGGTGGGGGGAGCTTTCTTGCTTTACTTTCCTTACCTTAAACTTGTAGAACTGGCTGCCATAGTGATAGTCTTCTTTATAACAAGCAGCCTCGAAAGGACCATTAGGTCTGATGTTGTTTGCTTTCCTTTGTACTTCTTTGTACTCCAGCCCTTCTCGATCTGGGGACAGGGATGGAGTTGAGGGACCCATTTACACTCAGGAAGAGGAGCCACTTGCTTATATAGGTGCACCCACGTGAAGGCGTCCCTCTCCAGCACCAAGTGTAAGGGTAAATGTATACAGCATCAGCTGCTCTATCACTGGCATCCCCGAAATAAAAATATGTTTCTATTATCTGCAAGAATTGGCCAGGTGGACCCAGCGAGGCGTGACCTACAGTGAAAGAGAAAAAATATAGTATCCTACTGTTAGAGTGTGAAAGTTGATATAACGAAGGTGATTAAACCATCTGGATACTTTTCGCTGAGCTTAGCCTAAAATAAATAAATTAATAAATAAGCTACGGAGGTAAAGATGTATCCTGTTAACCATCTCGCTGGTTGAATTCTTGTTAAATTAAATCCCATAGTGTTACCATGAATAAAGTATGTAAATTCTTGCTAAATTAAATCCCATAGTGTATCATGAATAAAGTATGTAAATGCAAACCCTGCAAGCGGAAGAGCTGTAATCAATCGGTGTGTGTGTGTGTGTGTGTGTGTGTGTGTGTGTGTGTGTGTCACATCTGGAACATTTGTTTTCTTTCGTGATGGCAAGCAACATAATTTATCTAATTTTATTCATCATCTCCCAGTAAATGAGGTAATGTATCATACTGTCACAGTTTAGTTTATTCATTTATATTTATTTTCTTGTTTAAAATTAGACAATGATAATGTAGCATGAAACTACGAGAACAGTTGACAAAACAATGAAGGCAGATTATTTTTAACACTATCTTACATAGTTACAGAATAATTTAACTTCTCTTCATTGGTGTGCAATTATAGATATTATTGACCCTTAATAATAACGACGTGCATCCGTGGAACCATAATAATTAGAATACGTGTGTTGCAACTCTGCCTTGACAAGTATGACCTTGTTGCATGACGGTGCATGTATTACAGCACGAATATCATGCACGTGATAATTTTGTAGAGTAGGTAGCGTGATAAGCCAGTGATGTGCCTCCCACGCGGCTTGCCATTAGTATATTACATTTGACTTCTGTGAGTAGTCATGCTGAAGTCACATCAAGCAGTTTACTTGAATTCAACTGAGGAAAAGTTTAACCCTTTTAGTACAAGACCGTTTATATCATTCAATCTTTCATGGCACTGCGAAATCAGGACACCGATATAATGAGCATTAAGCTACTTTTGGCACCTCCATTTTTTATTTCCAGTATGGAAATGGGTGAATTCATACTGCAGGGATTAAAAAGCATTTTCACTAAGCCATATAATATTGTAGATAGATAAATAGAAAGATATACAGACAGTTAAATAGATAAGGTCCAAGTATTGCACTTTGTAGGCATATATTCTAGGTTAGATAATTTACATAATGTAGACGGGTTGTTAAATATCTAATGCAAAGATAACATGTAGATAATTTCGATTATGCCATTTAACCCCTTAACCGCAGGTCGTCACTTTCGTGACGCTTGGCCACAATGGATCATACTGCGGGGTGTCACTTTTGTGATTCTGTGTTATTTTGAATTATCCTGGCCTCTCAAGTGGTGGCTTGTATCATCTATCAGTACTGCCAATGTCCAACACTAGTCAGCACTCCAAATCTCATCTGTACTCCCATCCATTGTTGACATTTTAGCGATTTTACCCCCTTTGTGACTCCCCTCCCTACCTGCCCTCCATTACCCTGTCCTCTCACCTCCCACGCCACGCTGCGCTACGCAAATTTCCCCCGGATTTTTCCACAGATTTCATCCATTGAAATAAGCCCTATGCCCTATACTTATACAAAATAATATATACCAAAAAAAAATAAGGTAAGTGATAGTGTTATACACCAGGAATTGGCTAATTATCACCTGACAACACCTCAGGTGCATTCATTAGCGACATTAACATGATAATGTCCCCTTTGAATTATGCCTTGTAATCGATGTCTGCAATAAAAATATATATCAGAAAGGAAGGGAGAAGCCTAAGTGACATTTACATTCACCTGGAACTACCTATTTCTTTATGTATTGTCGAGATTTTCTACCTATAAAAAATTAGCATGTAAGTTAGCAGCAGTCAGCCTCAGTGTCACTGTCAACCCTTCCCTTCTCAGATAAGCCGCGGCATTTAGTTCCTTGTCCTCCGCTGTAGTGAAACCATGTCGCACTCGCGCCCTGCCATTCCTGCCACTTCTGCGCCCATTGCAAAGGGCCCCGTGATCTCTACCCCTAAGAAAAGTAGTGAGGGAAGCAGGAAAGGACTTAGTGACTCTGCAGTGGCACGTGAACTTGCAGAATTGTCCATGGTGACGATGGACAGTGATTTTGACGATTCGGGTGAATCGTGTGATGAGCCGGGTGAGGTTATCGTGCCAGAAACTGCTACAACGAGTGCTTCAGTGTCAGAGGTAGTCTCTAGCTCCAAGGGAAAGGAGCCGTTAGTGCAGCAAGGCAAGGAATTTGGGAAGGGAGTGAAAAGGCGGCGTGTTAGCCCCAGAACAATGCCCCTGCATGACCCAGCCCGCCATGAGTCCCGAGTGTATTCACTTCCCCGTTCCCCAAGCCCCACTTCACTCATTTCTTCCTCATCGTCGGCTGAGTTATCTCCGGAGTCTTCATCGTCGGAGTCACCACCAGCATCAACAGTGAAGGCAGGCCGTAGAGGAAGAGGTAAATCAAGGACTGTGAAAAGTAGTGTTGTTAGTAGGGTAAGGGCTGCTGTTGCTGTACGGCAACCCAGGGTCAGTGCGAGTGACCTTGAATAAGATAAATCTGCCTCACAGCCAACCACCACCACCACCACCACCACCACCTGCCCTACACCGCCACGACAGGGAATCCTGGACACCTTCGCGTGGACGGAAGGGTCAGATTTTGTGCCTGAAAATTTAGTATTTGATGAGAGTTCCTCAGGAGTTCAGCCTGCCTTCACTATTGACGAAAATGCTGAGTGTGTGGACTACCTTTTGGCCTTCCTAGATGACGAAGTCATGCAGCACATATGTGATGAGACCAACAGGTATGAATCACAACGTGCTGCAAGTTGTACAGGTGCAGCCAAGATGCAACAGTGGTCCATGCTGGGAGTGTAGGAGCTGTATGTGTTCTTTGCCCTCATTGCTCTCATGCCACACTCCAAGAAGCATGAGTTGGAAGAATACTGGTCCATGGACCTCTTACTACCCTCACCCACCTTCAATAAGTACATGGCCAGAGATCGCTTCCGGAACATCATGGGAAATCTGCACTTTGCCGACAACGATGTACCTTCCCAAACCGACCCACTCTGGAAGATCAGGGAGATTCTGAGCAGAATGAAGGATAAGTTTATGTCATTCTTCCACCCCTTTCAGAAGGTTGTCATTGACGAATCCTTGGTTTTATTCAGAGGACGTCTTCGGTTTGTTCAGTACATTCCAAGCAAACGCCATCGCTTTGGAATTAAGTTCTTTGTACTGTCCGACTGTAAGACAGGGTACATCCTTGACTTCGTCATTTATTCAGCCAGCACTGTCGATCTGGATAAAACACACCCCCTTGGCTTCCCAGGCTGTGTAGTGAAAGTGTTCCTTGAAAAGTATTTTGGTGGGAATCATGTGCTGAATACAGACAACTACTATACAGCACCGAAACTTGCCAAATACCTTTCTGAGCACGGCATTGGCTCCTGTGGCACTGTCATAAGTAATCGTGCCCACTTCCCCAAATTCACAGAGGCAGGAACCTCGCAGCGAGACGTGCACCTACGCAAGTCTGAGAAGATGCTGGCAATACGGTGGCATGACAAGAGGGTCATGCACATGCTCACCACCGTACATAAGGGGGAGATGACAGACAGTGGGAAGGTCGAGCGTAGGACAGGCGAACCTGTGATGAAACCTGATGCTGTGTTGGACTACAATATCAACATGCGGCTGGCGGACAAGTCCGACATGATGATTGGTGAGATCGACTGCCTCAGGAAGAATACTAGGTGGTACAGGAAAGTTTTTCTGCATCTCATAGATATGACGATGCTGAACGCCTTCATCCTGTACAAGATGAAGGTCAAGCCACCCAAGTCCTTCTCCCTGAGGTTGTTCGCCAGGACTTGTGTCCAGCAGCTGTTGGAAAGATATGGTAGGGTGACAGCAGCAACTCCAAGGCGCCATCCAGTAACACTTCCCGACCGACTTGAACAGAGGGCGTATATGGATCGGCACAGACTTGAGCTTATGCCTGCCACAGGGAAAAGGAAGGCTGCGATTTGCAGGTGTTAGGTGTGTGCACATACCACCCGTCACACACCTGAGCACAAACGCACCTCTTGGCAGTGCGCTGAGTGCCAGGTTCCCCTCTGTGTTACCTGCTTCTTCAATTACCACAGCCAGAAGCAGTTCTAACAGTGCAAGTGTGAAAGGAGAATAATTTGGAAATAATGTGTATAAAATGTGTAAAAAGCAAGTGAAAGCAATGGATGTTCAGTAAATATGATTGAACAGTGTATTATAGTTTTATCTTACTGAAAGTGACAGTGAATAACATAGTGTAAGTAAAATAGAAGGGTAAATATTGAAAATAGAATAGAAAATGTAAATAGTAATGTAAGTAATTAGTAATATAAGAATATGAGTACAAATAATCTATGTTATAATAGTGAAAGTGAATCCGTGGCTCTCTAAGTATTTTACTGAATGAAAAATTGAATGACTTCAGTGACAATAAACTAATACTACTGAAGGAAACTTATGGAGAAAGACTCCAGATATATATATACAAGTGTGATATAGTAATAGAAATATAGTGTGAGAGGTTTTATGAATAATAAATGACAGAGTACCAAGAGCGAACTAGCGCAAGTGCGATGATCAGACGCGCTCGTAATTTCCATTGCTTTCACAGTTTTTTTTTTTTTTTGGAGTATGGATCCCAAACTACTTGAAAATCATAGAGTAGTGTTTATAGTGTTTATATCTGGCTGTGGTAATCATATTACAGGTTGTCGGGAAGTGTAAAGTAGAGACTTCGTTACCCAACTTCAGAGGTCTCCACAAGTCCTACGGTAAAGACGAAGGCTCAACAACATTCCAGGAGAAAGCTGAAGGTATGTGCCATAAGCATATGTAATTTTAATATTCTAGGACTAATAACTGATTCTTGGCAAATATTTTTTGAGAGTCTGTCGGAGCCTGAATAACCCCGCGGGACACGCAAAACGTTGATAAACATGCCCGCGGTGTAGGGGTTAAAAAGGCTAAAGGAAAGTGAATTTCATGATAATAGTTGATACATATAAAAGAAGGATGTTTGAATGCTAAATGTTAATCAAAGATGAGGAGGAAAGGCGAGACGGTGAGAATGATCATAGATAAATAATAATTAAGAGACAAATTGGCAGATGATGTGGAAAAAACATAAGTTTATCAAGATACAAGGAGTGACTGGAAGTGACCTGACTGACCAAAGATATTGTCAATTTTGCTGATTATTTTAAAACTCTCCGTAATGGAGGGTAAAGGAGAATGTGCCATGGATGTCAGCTGAGTAGGGAAGGTTAGCCTATAACCTTACTGCGTTTATTTTATTTACTAAACTTTGTTAGCTGAGAGAGGGGAAAGGAGGGAACAGAGTGGATATGTGTGAAAAAGGAAGAGAAGAATGGGAGACAAAAGGTGAGAGTACAGATGAAGAAGGGGAGGAAGATGAGGAGGTGAGGGGAGAGGGGGAAAGAGAAGCTTGTGATTAGAGAGGAAAAAAGGGAGGAAGATAAGGAGGTGAGAGGGGAAGAGGAGAGAAGAGGTGGGAGTATAGAGGAAATCTGAGAGAGAGGAAGATTGGGAGGTGAAAGGAGAGTTGAAGTGAGAGGAAATCAGAGCTCCGGCAACAGGAGAAGAGCAGGGTGAGAAATGGTGGAGAACTACTGAAATGGGCTGGATGTTTGGTATATTAATTTTTCGCTCCGTAAACACTGCATGAACAGAATGAAATCGTCCTTCACATGCTAGAGAGTTGAAAAGTTCTTCAGTCTCGATCATAACGTTAATTACAATCGTTTTCACTATTTCCATGCCCTACATTTCACTAATCAAAATAAAATTACCTGGCTAATTAAAATATTATGCAAAGAAACGTATACATAGCAGTGTTTGATTAAACCCGTCCAATGGTAGCAGGAATATAACATAAGAAAGTTGTGCTAGCGGGGTTAATGGATATTGTGTGTGTGTGTGTGTGTGTGTGTGTGTGTGTGTGTGTGTGTGTGTGTGTGTGTGTGTGTGCTCTCGCGCGCGAGCGCGCTTGCTCGCCAATTTGCGATATAATAAGACATTCCAAATCCAGACTAACCAATATAGATCCTTTAAAGGACGCCTTAAAGAAAATATTCTATCTTTCCCTCCTTAGTCATTTCCATTCTCATCCCTTTTTCTGAGTCCCTCCATTTCTTCCTTAATCCTTTCTTTTGTCTAGCCATTATTTCAGTTTTCTTCCTTCTGACTATTGCGACATCCTGTAACATTTAGTATGAACGAAAGGGCATCATATATATATATATATATATATATATATATATATATATATATATATATATATATATATATATATATATATATATATATACTGTACAGTATATATCATTGTTATTGTTGTCGTTGGTGGATGAGGCCGAGGAATGTTGATATTACCTTCACTCTTCTGCTCTCCTGCCCGTTATTACATCCTACAAATGCTACTCTAAGCACCATGTAATATTTCCCTTCCCCCTCCTCTACCATACAAACGGCAGCCTCAGCTGTGCACTTGTACGGTACCTTAATATAAGGGCAAAATATTAAAATTCCCTACGGTCGACGACAGTAGCTTTGCTTTCTGGTATCTGAGCAACAAACATTTCTAGTTGATAACGATTTTATATAATTTTAAGACCGACATATTAGAATATTAGATAAGTTTTTTAATAACAAGTATAATATAAAATTCAAAGGACAGTTGCACACCACACGCCACAACCCCTAACCACACACCACAACCCCGAACCACACACCACAGCCCCAAATCACACACCACAACGGCATACCACACACCACAGAACCCTGCCACATGTCACATCAACATTCTTTTCAGTGCTATAAGTAAGAATACAGTATGAAGGCTGGAAGTAGTAATGCCCCCTCTGTTTTTTTTTTTTTTTAAATCTATTATTTAGAAGACATTATTTGTCTTTTGAGGAAATTAGACGATGAATAAACCGTAGGGTGTTTGGGTATGTAAACAAAAAGTAGCATATATTTTCTTTAAATCTTATAACTGAGAAGGCAATCATCTCTACTGATTCAAAATCCTAGTGGTTAAGGAAAATATAACAGTAATCTTTGTGCTGGAAAATGCAACAAAGTGCAAACAATGCAAACTTGGTCATTATTTTTAAGGGATTATGAAGAAAATGGGAGATATGAGCTACAATTGCTCTCTCTCTCTCTCTCTCTCTCTCTCTCTCTCTCTCTCTTACTAACCTATCCGGTAAGGGGTGGCCTCAAACAAATCGCATCCATGTCGCCCTGCCGTCCGCCATTTCTCTGACCTCCCCACAGCTTACACACTCCTCTTCCATATCTCTCCACTCCATACCTCCATATCATCCTCGGACTCACCATCCCTCTCTCCCCCTCCACCTCATACACATACACTCTCCTAGTTAGTCTCTCACTATTCATCTTTTCCACATGACCAAACCACCTCAGTGTATTTCTCCTAACGTTTTCCATCACATCCACATCCACACCACAACGCTTCTCCACTTCCACACTTGCCAGTCTGTCTCTTCATGCAACTTCACATGCTTCTTTTAAATAACTCATTTCCGCTGCTCTCACTCTTGACTTGTGTCCTTCCAACAAGGTCCAAGCTTTACTTCCATACGTTATAGCTTGTAACACAGTAATATCCTGCAGAGATTTTCTTACTTCCATGCTCATTTCCCTATCGCTAATCACTGTTCTCAAAGAGCCAGCAACCTTTCTTACTTGTTGCACGTTTTCTAGCATTTCATCCTCGAAACTTCCATTTTTATTCATCACACAACTCTAGTACTTAAATGCATTAACATTTTCAATTTCGTCATCATCCAACCTCATTATACATTCAGTGATTTCATTTCTTTGCGATACCATAACTTTACTCTTCCACACATTCACCTTTAAATTCTCTTTCTTACACACTCATCCAGACTCAATCACTAAGCCTTGTAGTTTCCCTTCGTCCTCACCTAACAATACAGTGTCATCTGCAGAAATCAGTACAGGAAGTTTCCAACGCTGCCCTCTCTTGTTAGGCCTGCTCCAACATCCACTGCCCTACCTTGTACCTCTTCTACAACCCCATCCATATACAGATTGAACAACCATGGAGATATGACACATCCCTGTTTCAGTCCGACCTTCAGATTGAAAAATTCATTCAGTTCACTCTCCACACACACTGCAGCCTTAGCACCCTCATACAGTATATACTTTTCAGAGCATTCAACAACTTCCCATTTACTCCATAGATTTTTAATATTTTCCACATTCCTTGTCTGTCAACTCTGTCATATGTTCCCTCCAAATCCATGAAGGCTGCGTGCAAAGTCTTTCCCTTCTCTAGAAAAATTTTCACTAGAGACCTAAGGATGAATATCTGAACTATGCAACCTTCTTCCCTTCTTAAAACCTCCCTGATCTTCTCCAACTAATTCCTCTTGATATATCCCCAACTCTGTCAGTAAGTAACCTACCATATACTTTTCAAATTACACTCGGAACACAAATGCCCCTATGATTACCACACTGTCCTTTTTCCCCTTTTCCTTTGTTCAACGGAATAATTATATCTGACTTCCTATCACTCGGGACTCTGCCTTCCTCCCGTGCCAATCTGCACATTTTCCATATCCTTTCTGCAACTATCTCCCATGCTTCAGCCTTTCACCACACACTCCATCAATTCCAGGGGCTTTCACCATTTTGACTTCTTCAATTTCTCCCATTACGTACATCCTACAAATCTCTTCCTACTTTCTTACCTCCCTCCTTTTCCCAGCCATTCCCCAGCCACGTGTACTCGCATTATTTTCATTCTCTATGTTTAACAGTTCCTCAAAGGGTTCCTTCCATTTGCTCAGTTTTTCTCACTTCTCCACTATCAATCTACCATTTTTATCGTTCACTGCCCTACTAAATTCTTTATCACCCTGTCTAACTCTCGTTACCGCCTTCTAGAACATTCTCTTACATTCCCTCCACTTCACGCTCAAATTCCTTCCAAATCTCTCTCTCTCTCTCTCTCTCTCTCTCTCTCTCTCTCTCTCTCTCTCTCCCCGACCAATATGCTGCCTTGGTGTTCACTGTCTTTCGCACTGAGGATTATAATGGTGCGCAGATAGATGACACATTCACAGTACAGGCGGCCTTGTTTATAATTATATCTTCCCAACAATTTTTATTTTTGGTGCAGTGGTCAAAACATGTCAGGTTTGAACTCCAAAAGAGGCTAGAAATGTTTAAGTCATGTAATGCTACCAGGGACGTAGGCCAGTCATCTGCCATACTGATGTTATGTAGTGCAGTGGCAAGTCAGGATCCTTGTATCTCAGAACAGGTGAATGGAACTGTATATTTCCTTGATATTACCTAAACACTTTAATAATTGATCAAGCTATCTTCTTTTGTTGGATTTTCTTCATCATTGTGTTGATTTACGTCTCGGCTCTAACCATAAGGCAAAGTATTTGTTTTTTAATTTGTTTCAGAGCATGCATATAACCACAAGACAATATATTTGTTCACTTTCCTTTCAAATAGTGATGAAACTCCTTTGCTACTAATGGATTCCTAAAATCAAGGTTTCAGGACAATATGGCCCTTATGGTTATTGTTACACAACCCCAAAGCACAAATGCAGTTTTCCTGGATTTAAAAAAAAAAAAAAAAAGTTCCTAAGTTGAAAAGAAGGGGGACTGTCTTAAAACCTGTCAATAACTGATCGTATCAGAAAAAAATTATGAACAGTAATAATAATAATGATATATAACAAAATAATAATAATAATAATCATCATCATCATCATCATCCTGACCTCCTTTCCCACCCTAGGGCTCGGTGAGGAGTAGCAACGACCAGACGGTAAACGTTTGCCCAGTTCAGTGGGCCACGCTTCCATTCACTCATCATTGAAACCCTCAAAATCCTGGATCCATCAGATTGGGGGGGGGGGTAATCACCACATATACCTATCTATACCTCTCTGACAGATCCAATCCGAACGTTATCACGTTAAAAAGGGGTGCCAGATCCCTGGTTATGTGCTCCGCACAAAATTCATCTACCCTACTTGGTCTCTTGTGTCTCACCAACTTCCATACCTCTCTTCCTTACACACTCATCCACCATGTTCATCCACATTCTCCTTGGCCTACCTCGCCTCTTTCCTACTTCACATTCACTCAAATATACCTTTTTCACCACATGACGAAACCATCTCAATACAGTCTCTTCGATTCTGGCATCCACAGACTTCCTCAATCAGCATCTTTCACGCATCACATCATTCCATATCCTATCCACTCCGTACTCCACATACATTCCTCAGCAGTCCTATCTCAACTGATCTTACTCTTGACCTTTCATTTTCATGCCACACCAGTCTCGCATCCATATAATAAAGTTGGCACTAACACTCCTCATGTAAGCCTCGCACAGCTGCAACACACAAGCCTCTGTTTCTTATCAAGGCCTCCATTGCATCAGCTACTTTCCTTCCTTGTGATACTCTACTTCTCACTTCTTTTACACATTTTCCTCTCTTTTTTATCACAGTATCCAGGTATTTGAACTCTCTCACCAGTTCCAGTCTCTTTCCATTCACTGTAACTTCATACTCAACAACTACATTACTCATTTCTACATTTACTCTCAAGGCACGCAGCTCACAGACATCTACAAAACTCTACACTAGTCTACCATGCTCTTGTCCGGTGTTGTAAGTAGCACTGAATCATCAGCATAAAACAAATTTGATGTGTTCCAACCATCACCATTCATTACCAACGCCATCCCTCTCTCCATAAGTCGTGTTTTTACTTCTATAATCACCCCATCCATACACTGCATATACTGAACAGTAATAATAATAATAATAATAATAATAATAATAATAATAATTATAATAATAATATGTAGAAGACTGTAACTGTCAGAGACAGTTATTTCTCTCCACCTATGAAGATACTGCTGACAGGCACAACTTACGTTTTTTGACTGTTGGTCAAATTGCCACGAAAAAGTATACAAACCTGGTCCAGGACAGACAAAACTTGTAGGGCCATGAAGTGCCTCATTTATGTGAGGATGGACCGAATATTGTAATATCACACGTCAAAGACTTTTAGGTTTTTCACCTCAGATGTTGGGAAAATATTTTAATCTCGGGATTTCCTTTCACGTTCATGTATCTGTAATAGTTCTGTAGTAAACTAAGGTTCAAAGTTCATGATTTCTGGACATTTCTGGACCTATGACCTTGAAAATCAGGTCAAGGTCACTGAAACTGAGTCTGTATAATAGGCTCATGGTACTGTGCATCCTCAATAAGTATGATGAAAATCGGAGTCAAAGGGTGACGGAGTAAAAATAATGATAATAATAATAATAATAATAATAATAATAATAATAATAGCATTATCATTGAAAATCCTCATCCTCATCATCATCATCTTAATAATAATCTTAGAGGAAGAAAATGGTAAAGAATCGAACTTGAAGGGGCAACTTTTATAAAAACTGGTGAGATGATGAAGTCCACTGGCTTTGCTTCAGTCATTAGATATGTAAATTGATGGTGGAGTAAGTTGCCTTGGCTATCAAACACCCTGACTACTTGTAATGGCGTAATTAATTATGCAAATAGTTTACCTGCCTTCCCATCCACCTACATATGTTTTTTTTTTTTTTAATAACAGAACAGAGGAAGGAAAAACAAATGAATAAAAAATAATAATTCATACACCAGATTACTAGCGTACTCCATTCATGAAATGTCTGTAACAGTTGGACTTGAACAGTTGTAGGTTGAAGTTTGGGGGAAACAACTCTGGGGAAGCGAGATCCAGAGAGATGCAGTTAGGGTCAATAATTCTGATAGGCAGATGTTCTGCAATATGGGTGTGACATTCCAGTCATTAGCGCTACCAGATACTGGTGTTGCACAAGGGAAGGCATGAAGAGGTGCATCCACAACGGTCAGTTATTGCAGTGTGCTCTATGACACTGCAGTGCATCCCATAATACTGGGGGTCTGCTTTATGGCACTGCCGTCACAAATGTGTCTTTATGGAGGTTTCAGTATCGTCCCATAATCAATTTCTCCGATCGTGACGCACGACCTTCACCCAGCTATAGCTGCCATCCCCAGCTGTACCGAGGCTGCTGATCGCGCCTGAACCACACCTTCTCCCTGAGGTAACCTGTCTTGGGCTTAATTTTCCTTCGGTTTTTACTTTGACTTTTTCGTTAACGATTTTTTGTGTATTTCGATCAAATCTGAGACAATTTTATTGCAACTGACACTTACCCCTACAGGAGTGTGAAGTCAGATACGGATTAAAATAAACAAAAATCGCCAGAAGTCAGATATGGAATAAAATGAAACTCGATCGACGTACGTTAAAATCCGATCCGACTCGAACCTAACTAACCTAACTAACCTATCATAACCAAACTAAACCTAACCTTGTCCTAAATTGTCATGTGCAACAAAGCAACCCCTCAAAATGGTATGTCCTAACTACCAAACCACAAAGAGAATAAGAATGATTGTATTTCTAGAAGGACGAAACACAAGAACAACCACTGATGTAAGACGTGTAGTGGGATCGAAGTTGAAGATGTGACGGTTGAGAGTGAGAGCAGCAGTGAGGGAAGGGGAAGGTTAATTCAGGTTAGGCCGGAGAGTTGAAGAGGAAATTGATGACGAATTGCAAATGCTGAAGATTGTGTTAGCGGGATGGTTGTGGAGGGAGGCCAGGCTCCAACACAGTATTAGTTTCACCAGCACTGGCAGAGAAATACGTGAGAGATTTTTGGGTCTTGGAAATGTAACACAGGAAAAGATGATGAATGTAAAGTTTACGTTGCAGTAAACCTTGTGGAAATATAGCACACCATCCAATGATGTGATGGTGAAACGTTTTAAAGTGCACATTGTAATAATCCTTATAGTACTGTGTTGAAGGTTCATTAAAATAAACTAATATACTTCTTAACCCACGACTCTACCAACATTTCCTACCAACTTCTGTCTGCCGAAACCAAATTCTGCTAATTTTGTTATCTGTCATCACTTCTCGCTCCCCGCCCTAAGCTACTGTACTGCGCTGTGCTATCAAAGATGTAATGGACTTTTGAAACTTGCTAAGTAAGGTTTTATCGGTAATATAAATCTGTCCCTAAATATTGGCTCCACTTCTGATCCTATATTAAGTGAAGTCAGTGTGGTGCATTATTACTTGGCGACATTCGTGGCAAGCTCTTTCTTCCCTCTGCCGGACATAATATCTTCTACTTCACATCATTCCAATATTTAACTGCCCTCACAACCACCACCCCTGCCATCATCTCCCCCCCCCCCTCCTGACACCACTACCGTCACTAACACCAGAACCCCTTATACCTAAACCCCTAAAGCCACCATCATCACTGCTGACAATACCACCACTCGTAACCACCACCATCCCTGACACCACCACCCCTGACACCACCACCACCCCTGACATGACAACCCCTGACACCATCACCCACCCATGGTACCACGACCCCTGACACCACAATTGCCCCTGACACCACCACAACCCATGACACCACCACCACCTCAAACACCAGCCTAACTAACTGTTTTAGTACACAGCCGTCCTTTATGTTTCAGGCTTGACACCGATCAGTAAAATTGAAGACATCTCAGGAACATGGTTTTAACCAATCTCTACTAACCACTCATAACAATTAGCAATTATATATATATATATATATATATATATATATATATATATATATATATATATATATATATATATATATATATATATATATATAATTTATTTTTCCCTACAATATGAGAGACTTCACCTACTAATCAATCAATCAATCATTTCCTGTGGCACCCTCGGGGATGCATAGGGCCTCGATGAACTCACACCACCACATCCTATCTTGTGCTAACTCCTCAAGATCTCCCCAACACTCATCTCCAGCTTCCCGTCTCATTGTCCTCACCCACGTCTCTTTTGGCCTTCCTCAACCTCACCTACCAAGTGCCACCCACCCTGGTGTACCTCGTACTATTCCCTGTCTCCTATACACATGTCCTAGCCACTTCCATCGTGAGAATCTAACATATTCATCGATCGGCTGCACTCCCGTTATTTCTCTAATTCTACTATTTGGTATCCTTTCCCACCACTTAACTCCTAATATTCTTCTAAGTGCTTTATTTTCAAACACCAAGAATTTATTTTCCATAGTCACTGTGCTGTACCAAGACTCGTGTCCATAAATTAAGATACTCCTAACCATTACCTTATAAAGTTTGATTTTTGTATGCACAGAGAAATTGTTATTATTCCAAATATTTTTAAGCATTCCCATTGCCTTATTAGCCTTCTTTAACCTTTCCTCGAATTCAAAGTTCAAAGAACCATCCTTGGCTAAATAAGTACCTAAATATTTAAACCTATCAACTTGCTTTACAACCATACCTCCAATTACACATTCCTGCGCATTTTCCATATTCATATTGATTATTTCAGTTTTTCCACAATTAATAACCAAACCCACCTTCCGACCTTCACTCACCAAACAGTCCAACACTCTCTGCATCTCTTCTGGCCCATCACAAATCAAAACTATATCATCTGCATAATCTAAATCCAAAAGTTTCCTGTTCTCTCCACAAAGTATACCTGCACCGGTTTCTGTTCCAACGCGTTTCATAATGTAATCAATGACCAATATAAATAGTAAAGGCGATAGAACACCACCTTGAATTACTCCGGACTTGATTTCAAACGAATCACTCAGACAACCATCAACCATCACTTTACAAAATGTGTCCTCATGCATGTTCATAATGACCCTCATAAACTCCTCTGGTATTCCATAATGTCTCATGATCTTCCCCATAGTCTTTCTCGAAACACTATCAAAAGCCTTTTCAAAATCAACAAAACAAAGACTTAACGGTACTCTCATTTCATTAACTTGTTGCATCAAATGCCTAACTATAAAGATCTGATCATTGCAACCACGTCCCTTTCTAAAACCAGCCTGTTCATCCCTCAGAATACCCTCAACCACCGGCTCCAACCTATTTAACAACACTCTACTGAAAACTTTCAAAGCTATCGGTGACAAAGAGATTCCCCTCCAATTACCACATTCACTCAGGTCTCCCTTCTTCGGAACTTTAACAATTACACCATTCTTCCAAACTGATGGTAGTAACCCCGTCACCCATATCTTATTGAATAGCTTGATCAAGATCATTATTAATCTATCCCCCTCCACTTTAAACATTTCCGGAAATAAACCATCCTCCCCTGGTGCCTTATTATTCTTTAACTGTTTTACTGCTTTCTCCACTTCTGCAAGCCTCAACTCTCCTGTTTCTATATTTAAATCTTCCTGAGCAGACGGTATATCCTCTTCTGGTGGTATTGGTCTATTAAGAACTGTCTCAAAATGCTCTTTCCATCTATTTTTAATATCTCCATCTTTGGTCAATAAATTTCCTTCCCTGTCTCTAGCTGGTATTTCCTTGCGTTTACCTGCATTACCACTGAGTTCTCTAATCGATTCATATGCTATTCTTTGACTCTGTCCATCATTTTTGTTCATTAAGATTTCAGTCTCTGCAACCTTTTCATCCACACATCTTCTTTTATCTCTCCTAGCTAACCTTCTTACTTCTGAATTCAAACTCCAGTACGCAGCTCTTGCTAATTCAATCTCTCGTTCATCAACTCATTGCATCTCACTCCTCAATTTAGCCTCACCTCTCTTTTTTTATCATATCCCACGTTTCCTCTGATATCCATTTCTTTCTCCTGAAGCTATGTCTCCTTCCAATCGTACATTCAGCAGTCTCATGCAAAACTTTGTTCACATCCTCCCACATCTCATCTACACTTCTCTCCAAAGAGAAATTAATTTTCTTGCTTGATTAAATAAGGCACAGTATTACTTAACAAAAATAATATTTACACCCTTAGTTATATTCTGAAACATATGACTTTATCAGGGTATTTTTGGCCTTAGTAGTAATTCTCTTAATACATGGAAATATATGGTCACATATATTTTAACATGAGGCTAAACACATTGCATGATGAAAACGTTGTTCCCTTGAATAAATATGTTCCTCACAACCTTGTTTCTGCTGTCCACCATTATAGCCAGTACCAAGTTTCCTGTTGGAAAATCTTCAGCCACTATGACGAAGATTTTTAAAAACTAATCTATACTCGTATATCCTCTCTCAGTAACCATATACTATTTCCCATCATATTATCTACCAACGTAAAATAATATGACATTAGTCTGAATCTGTGTTCAGAGTTAACGGACATACGTCGATCTGGACAAACATCAGTCAGATCAAGCTACATTTTATCTGTGAACAACGTAACATATTAATGAAGATATGTAATTCCCAGCAACAGATTCATCTGAACATATTTAAGGATCGCATTCTCAATCTTAGTTTCTAGGGGTAAATTAGTCTCGAGATAAGTTTTAGTCATTAAACCTTATCAACTCCTTGTAAAGTACTGCTTGAGCATTATTCCACTATGAACATAATCTCTATATAGTGGGAAATATTAACCGCTTGAGTACGGTGGTCTGTGATTATTATTTTAGATACATACAGGTGGTTTCTTTCAGCTCAAAGAGCGCACCTTAGTAAGTAAATCCGAGGAAATCCGAGGAAGGGAAGGGGGGACGATGAGAAGAACGATGAGTGTAAGATTATGCAAATTAAAATAAGGAAGGGAAGGAGAGAGGAAGGGTATGCAGCAAAAAAAGGAATGATAAAGAAAAGCAATAAACGTGGCAATGAGGAAGAGAGAGGAAAATGAAGAATGATAAATTCTGTAATACAGGACGAGCTGGAGAGGGGAAGGAGAGGAGGAAATTGTAAGGGAAAACAAGGAGAGGGATGAGGAAAGGATGTAACATGTAGTAAATGAAAGTCAGGAAGGGAATCGAAACGGAGAGAAGTTACAATAGAATTAACACGAAGACTGACTTCCGGAAGACAAGGCAAGAGACATTCATCATCATCATCATCATCATCATTATCTTCATCAATAATCATCATCGTCCATATTCACCACTGGACAATGAGCAAAAAGGTACCTGTTACTCTTTCATGATTTAATCGTACACTCTGAAACGTTTGACGAGAAGCTCTGAAACATTGCTTTGATGCTCTGTATTAGGAGTCGTGAATTATATTATACTGCAATACCTATCGAAATAAAACAAAATATGATATTGGCCCGAATATGAAGTTAATCACAGTGAGTAAACTCAGTTTTGGCAGAGGCCTGTGGGGTAACCATTGCTGATACCTGTACCTACACTGAAATGCATAGGTATAAATCGCTTAGCCCCATTAACTTCACGCTTACGATTAACAAGCATTATTTTGTTGGCTGTTCATGGATAGTTCTTTCTGCAGTGAATTTATTTAGGTAGTGAACTGAACATGATATTTTTATTCTCTGATATACACATATCATTATTTAACAGCAATATCTATTAGAACTTTAATTTGTTTGACTGTACGCAAACACCCAAACTTGATTTTTTCTTTTTTATTTATAAACGCTCCAACATGCTTGCACATAATGGCGGCTCTCCATGCTGCTCGACCTCTTGCAGCCTCTCTATTCAGTTCCTTATCCCTGAGGTCACACTCTGTGACTTTGTCCCGGGTCTTTTTTGGTCTGCCTCTCGCAACTCTAAAGGCTCACACCTCACGCTCTCACCATCCAGTTGTCATCTTCCCTCCTCCCTCTCTTGGCCTAAGATATCGCCTTTACTGTGTGATGTTCTTTGTACGCTGAAAGAAATCCGTTGGTGCTAGCAAAAACATATATATCAAAAAAAGAAAATTCACAATCTACTGACGGGACAATGGATATGTATCTAATTTCATCCCTGAGAAAAGTAATTTTTAAGTGGAACATAATCGGCTGAAGGTATCTGGTTTATAATATAACTTTACCCACTCTGAGAGTCCATGATAATGTATCTACAGTAGATCAGGATTACTACTGAGTGCTTATGAATGGCATTTTTTTTTTTTTAATAACAGGAATTTATTGATATTACAGAAGGGTTTACTGGAAGCCAACATCTTTCTTCGGTATGGTTTAAAGAAACTACTGGCTTTTGCATGTTTGAGCATAGAGTATATATTAATCTGCAACTAAATATATCACCCGATGGTAGTAAAAGTAAGCTAAGGAAGAGAACATACTACTGAAAGGGTCCACTCACATTGTCCTAATTCCTCGACCTGTCTCTCCTAAGCTGTAGGAAATAGTCTGACGTTGGTAGGAACACAATAAAAATGTCGTGGTTGAGGAGCTGAAAAAGTCTGTACCCTCTATTCCCCGCAACTTCTCCAGAAACAGTAAAATTCTCTAGAAAGACGAAATGAAAAAAAGTTAACATCAGGCAAAGCGATTCTGTAATATTTCTCTATTTCTAGAACTTCAGAACTGGTTAATGGTTCGGGCATATTATTATTATTATTATTATTATTAATACTATCAGTTTTCACCTATTTTATTGGTAGAGACTATTGTTTTCACTGGTATTGTTATTGTTCCCTCCTCAAAGTCTCGCAACTATACCAGGAGAACCGGAGACTGCCCAAGAAATCTGAAGGGCTTAGGTTATGTGTCCTGGCATAGGCCACTGCTGATAGAAAAAATCGAAATCTCCCCAATGGAGTCAAGGTCACTGTAAGAAACAGTAGCAGGCGACTAGTAACTGTCCGAAGGACAGTTGAAGAAACTTGGCCGACCGATTCCTAAGAGTTTATTTCGTTTTCTTATTAGTCTCCACCTACTACATGGGTGGAGACTGCTGTTTTCACAGGCATTATTAGTCTCCACCTATTACAAAGGTAGAGACTACCGTTTTTGCTTCTATTATTATTACGGTCTCAGTCTCTCACAAAGATTCTAGGAGAAGCAGAGGCTGTGCAAGGAATATGAGTGGCCCAGGTTGTGTCCTGGAATGGATCATATTAGCAGAAAAATCAATCCAAGTCAACCCAATGGGGTCAAGGTCACTGTAAGAAACAATGGGTGGAGACTAGTGACTGACTGTAGAACAGTTACAGAGTTCTAGTTAGTATCCACCAATTATGTAGGTGGAGAGGAATGTTTTTGCTGGTATTTTTATTATTCCGGCCTCAGAGTCTCGTGACGATTCCAGGAGAGCCAGGGACTGCACAATTAATCTAAAGGGCCCAGGTTATGTGTCCTGGCATAAGGCATTGCTGATGGAAGAAAAAAAATCCAAATCCTTTATGTGCAGTGGAAGGGCATGTCAGAAAGTGTCATATCAGTATTATGTTGTGTCTACTGGAGATTTCAGTACGACCTTCACAAGGAACCTGAATTGCCCAGGTTATGTGTCCTGGTATGGGTCTTTGTTGATAGAAGAAAATTCCAAATCCCCCCAGTGGGGTCAAGGTCATTGAAAGAAACAGTAGGTGTAGATTAGTGACTGTCTGCAGGACAGTTACAGAGCTCTAGTTATCATCATCATCATCATTATTATTATTATTATTATTATTATTATTATTATTATTTATCATCATCATCATCATTATTATTATTATTATTATTATTATTATTTATCTTACTATTGTTTTTTAAGGAAAGTGGGCAAAAATAAGGAAGGAAAACTCGTCCGGGCAAAGTTAAAATCCTTAATCCTGGGTGTTAAAGTCTGGTCTAGTTTTATATTGCTGTCCACCACCCCAGGTCTCCACCACCCAACCAGCGTAACTTCTCGTGGCCCCAGTCAGCCCACAGGACACCTGTACCCAAGCACATATTTACAGATTGATTGCAATGTTCATATGCATATCAGGTCTGCAGTTTGGTTTCTTGATATTATCTAGACGTTTAATTATAAGTAAAATAGATTTATATACTCTTCCGGAACTGACCTCTGGCCCAACTGTTGAAGAAGGGGAGATGTGGTCGCGTGGCTAGAGTACTAATTCAGTGATCTTGAAATCGCAGACTTCAGTCAAAATGTATTACTGGAGGAACCTCGATGGCTCAGTGATATCACATTCATCTCTCAGTCTGCGAATGGTCCTAGTCTGTGACTCGAAACACATGAGGAGGTAGACATTTAAAGTGGGTGTTTGTAATATGTCCTCTCACACGCTTGCTTATCTCTTATCCTGTTGATTCACAAAAATGACAAATATACGAACTGTGACACATACTCTCCCTCTCTCTCTTTCATCATTCCTGGTGGTGCGGAATAAAAGTTTGTCTGCAAATGGAAATCTGGTCATAGATCAATACAGTGCAAAGGGTGTTCCGGGTAGAAACGGCATAACTTTGGAAAATGATAAATGTGGAAACTCTAAGCACAAAATAAATAAATAAATAAAAAATATATCAACATGGGTCCAATTCTCAACCGTTATAGGGCTACAAATACTGAGGACCTTATGGTGGAAATATAAAGCAGACCATTTTATACCATAAGGTTATCAGGAACTGTAGCTCCATTACGGCTGAGGTTTGGACACAGGCTGATTTAGAATTTTTTGCTTGGACTTCCCTCATGTATCATTTTCCATAGTTATGCCCTTTCCTCCCCCGTAGTTTAACTTGTAGACACATCCTTAGGATATAAGGGAAGGCAGGAGGGTGGGGAGGAGGAAAAAGAAGCAGGAAAGTATTGATAACAAGCTGGCAAAGATTTACCATCCCTCTTATTACTTAATACCTCTTAATCTAAACTGTGTTAACGTTGCTAGCTTTGCTGAGCATAACAGTGGCTATATGTGATTTAAAATACGTTACTACTGAACGTACTTTTTAAATGCAATATGAAATGTATGTAAAGAACCTGTGCAGTCACTTTTAATACTGATTTTGTGCTAGAGTTTTTTTCAATATTTTTGTTACTCTGCGCTACATTTCGTTTCGTATGATCGTGGACAGCAGCCAGACATCAACCAAGTGAGTGTATCCGTCATAATGGCCTTATATTCCTAGGATTACGGTAAGGAGGCTCCCTAACATCTCCTTCGTAGTGATTTTTTTTTTTTTGTATGGCTGGTCAAAATTCGTTTGTACGTTATGTATGCAAAGTATGGTGATGCAGGAAGGATTTATATAATAGGACAGGGCACTAAGTGGAACAACTAAAGTAACTCGCTTAACCCTGGATCAGCAACCATGCCCAACTAACGCTATCAGCAACCACCGGCCACATGTGGCCAGATTTGGGAATTTAAAAAAAAAAAAAAAAAAACATACTTATATGCATTGCATATTTATAAAAATTTTATCACACGTAGAGTAAAGACTAATGAAAATGTTGGCACAAAAAAAAAAAAAGTATGGAATTTTTTTTATTGTAATTTTTTTTTTCTAAAGGCACTAAAAACCTGTCAAAATTACACTTATCGTAACATAATTGGCTATAACTTTGTTTGCAGCCTTCTCAAGGGTTGCCGACAAGGATACGTTGATTCCAGACATCCCCCTTGATGGTCATGTTAATGCCTAGAAAAAACTATCAAAAAAGAAAAAAAAAAATGACCATACAAACGTTGTTTGCAACCATGGCCACATGTGGCCTTTTTCAATATATTAGAGAAATAAAAAACACGAGCAACCCAGACACATCTAGAATCGAAAGTACAAGCCAAAAGGGGAAGCTACCTGGATGGTGAGCCGAATTCTCAAAATGGCACCATGCCGCCAAGCTTTTAAACTTTGTCTGTCCAGATGTGGCCGGTGGTTGCTGATCTAGGGTTAAGAAATGGTGTTTGTGAGCTTCCTATACCATGGAGAACACGGGCCTTGGGAGTATCAGTGGCATCTCTTTACCACTTTATTATTTCTTTTCAATGCAGTACACTATTAATATTTTCTGTATTAAAATAAAAATCAATCTCGAAAGACAAACACACACACACACACACACACACACACACACACACATACACACACACAGATCCATAAACCTCGATTGCTGGAGTTTCATATATATATTTCAAAGGCGTTGTTCACAAGGGTATTGAATTCCTAAAGCATTTTCTCTCCATAAACAGGGAATAGAAACGTTTTCGTGTGTGTGTGTGTGTGTGTGTGTGTGTGTGTGTGTGTTTGTGTAAGTGCTATTCCTTGTGTGTGTGTGTGTGTGTGTGTGTGTGTGTGTAAGTGCTATTCCTTGTGTGTGTGTGTGTGTGTGTGTGTGTGTGTGTGTGTGTGTGTGTGTGTGTGTAAGTGCTATTCCTTGTGTGTGTGTGTGTGTGTGTGTGTGTGTGTGTGTGTTAGTGCTATTCCTTGTGTGTGTGTGTGTGTGTGTGTGTGTGTGTGTGTGTGTGTGTGTGTTTAGTTATTTTTAAGCACAGTATTCTCCATTATTTAAACACTGCATTGTCTCTCTCCTTATCGTAGTTTCAGGTTCAACAATTTGTAAAAACGTTCAAAAATAAGCACCATTCTATCCCTTGTAGGGTATGTGGCCTGTTACATAGCCTATGATTTCATCATCCTTTGTGTAATTCTAACGTACAGTGTGCTGCCTGTTTGATCACGAGCGTGTTCTGCCTCAGTCCCCCCCTTCTACCGTTATAGTAGAGTAAGTCGTCCTTTCTGTTGTTCAGAGCGGGATTTTCAGCTCTTTGTCCCCATGGCTTCATTTGCGCGTCCTTCTTACAAGTTGTATCAAGCTCTGCCGGCCTCTATATAATGAGCTCAGTCTCTGCATTATTGCCACTTAGATCTGCTCCTCATTTTGTTCACATCTCTGTCCTCCCCTGTACAGTTATTATTGTGAGTTTCTCAGGAAGTCTCCAACCATCTAGCAGCTGTGTGAAATTTGAGTATAACTGTTATTGCATTTTGTTCTTGTACTGTATAGCATAAGTTGTTAATTTGTAGGCCTAGTAAGGTTCTTTTTGTGATTTGTGTAAAGGTTCTTTTTGTCAGTTATTTTTGATAACATTTTGTATCTGTAATAATTTATCTTGCATTAACTGAGCATTACCCAGTGTATTTTCATTTTATCAGGGCTGACTTAGGTAAATTTACTCTTGCTAATTTCATGTTAATAGAGGCTATTGCAGTTAACCATATATTTAACCTGTTTTTGCCATTACATTATCCTTATGAGTCCTGAATGTTTTGTTGTTAGTTTGAGCATTAAACTTTAACTTGTAATTTTACCTAACTCTTTTGTTTTGAACCTGGAACTTTACGGGACAGTAGTGACTCTTAGTATTCTCACTTAATGTGTACATTATCTTTCTCTGTTCCGTAACATAAATTTGGCGACCTCTTATCAGGATATTCAGGATATTATCATAAGGATATTGCTTGATATTTTCTGACTGTTACTTATTCATGATGTCTACTATTACTACACTTGATGAAGCCAAAGATTTTTTGTCAAATGTGCAAACAGTGTGTGATGTAGAAAACAGAACAAAGAATGAACTTAAGCTTGTTGCTCAACAATTGGGAATTGCAGTTCACTCTCATCATTCTAAAGATCAAATTGTTGGCATGATTAATAAGAGCTTGTTTAATGTAACTCCTCCAAATGAGCAAACACAGATTGAATTAGCTAAGTTACAGCTAGCCCTGCAGGAGGCTCGTGCTAAGGAGGCGGAGTCTCGTGTGAAGGAAGCTGAATTTCAAGCACGTGCTAAGGAGGCTGAGTCTCAGGCTAAGGAGGCTTGTGTTAAGGAGGTTGAATTTCAGGGAAATGCTCGTATTCAAGAGGCACAGGTACAGGCTCAGGCACAAATTGAACTTGCCAGGATTCAGGCAGACCATGAGTATCGCATGAAACAAGGTGGAACTGGATCATCTTGCTATGATGATTTTGATGTGGCTAAAAATGTTAAACTTATCCCTCCTTTTAATGAATCTGATTTAACCCGCCCCGTCCCGACCACTTTTTGACCACTGGTACCCCCCAATCCTGACCATTTTTTGACCCTTTTTTTTTTTTTTTTGCTAAAACTTTCGCTTTTGGTGAGAAACATCGAAAATTCATAGAGAAATCGCTAACCTGAGGTTTAAAATACTCATTACAGGTAGGAGAGCCTCCTTACCTTACTGGGTTTTCTATCAGGCTGGCACCAAAGAAAACGAGTTCTATGGGAGGATAACTATTTCACACCACTCATAAACGGTATTTATTTATTTACTGTTAAGAATTTATATGTAGTACAAGAGTATATTGGTTTTCAAGCAGTAATATAGGCATTATAAGCATTGTTTCACTCACTAATACCTGACCTTTTTTTGCCACATTACCTGATCATCATTTCTAACTGTTTCTTCCTCTAATGCTATGTAAAGTTTGTCCTCCACATTGTCATTGATTGGGGAATCACTCTGGCCCTGAATTTCGTACCGTGGCATGACATGGCTATACTGGCCAGGTCACTGATAACAGGTGAATTGCTGAGAAAAGGGCATGCAGGGGGGGGGAGGAGGTCATGCTGGGTAAGGCATTGTCTCTGCCTGGCATCTTGTTGAGGAAGGTGTCCCGTGTATACGTACCAAAAATGACTCGCAAAAATTGAAAATTGTGGAAATTATGAACCTTGCAATTGCAGGACGTTGAAGTACGTCCTCGGGATTAGCTGTGACAAAACGTGAGGACGTGGAAGTACGTCCTCGGGATGGCGCGGTTTAACAAAGTATTTTCAGTTGTTTGAGAGGGTAGCTACAGGTTTTAATTGGCCCAAAAAGTATTGGCCAGTACTCCTTCAAACTGTTCTCACCGGTAAAGCTCAAGTAACTTATGCATCTTTGCCTCAGGATCAATCTGATAATTATGATGTAGTTAAGAGCTTGATTCTTATGGCCTATGAGCTTGTTCCTGAAGCCTATAGAGTAAAATTTAGGACAACTTACAAGCAAGATAAGCAATCCCATGTTGAGTATGCAAAAATCAAAGAAGATCTGTTAGAGCAGTGGTTAAATTCTAAGAATGTGGATTCTGATTTTGGTAAATTTAAGCAGATGATTTTGCTGGAGGATTTCAAAAGGTGTATTAGTAAAGATGTAAGCCTATATCTTGATGAGAAAAGAATAGATAATTTGTCTGATGCTGCAGTTTTAGCTGATGAATATGTTCTCACTCACAAGAGATATTCTAAAGAAAAGAGGAAAGCTGAAAGTACGTTGCCTCTACTCAGAGTACAGGTAACAGGAAAGAGAATAAAGATGATGTTTCTCAGGAAGTAAATACCAGCTTCACCTCTAGATTTCAGAAGAGTAAATGTACTTATTGTAGTAAGCTTGGTCATACTACGGAGAAATGTTTCAGGAGACAGCGTGATGTGAACAAAAAGGAGTCTTTAAATATTCAGTCAATTGGTCTAGTGTCCACTCTTGAGAGTTCCCAGAATTCTTTAACTGAGTTAACTGAACCTGCTTTGAGGGGTAACTTAAATTCTCATGATGGAGCTCCTCTTTTGAGCAGTAACGTGGGTGACACTCTCAAGAGTTCATGTGCTAATTTCCTGTCTGATGGTTTTGTCAGTCCTCTGGACAGTAATGACAGGAAATCAGTTCAGATATATCGTGATACAGGTGCTTGCCAATCCCTTATGCTGACCAGTGTTCTAGGCTCTAATGTTAATTCCTCTGATGAAACGGTAATTTTACAAGGTGTAGGGAATAATTACTTCTCTGTCCCTCTGTGCAGAGTGGATTTAGAGTCTGGTTTTGTTAATGGTTCCGTTATGGTTGGGTTGGTTGAGACACTCCCAATGTCAGGTGTAACTTTCTTACTTGGAAATGATATTGGTGGAAGTCAAGTGTGTCCAGCTCCTCAGTTGTCTAGTGAGCCAGTGGCTGCAGCACAGGATTGTGGTGTCCCTGATGTGTTCCCTGCATGTGCTGTCACTAGGGCTAAGTCTAAAGTTACTGGTGATTTAGAGGAAAATGATGATGATGATGTTATCCTAGCTGACACTTTTCTTGCTAATTTGGACCACTCACCAGATGAGGCAGTACCCCGTAGTGTTGATAATTTGTCTCGTCAAGAGTTGGTTGAGTTGCAGGTTGCTGACCCTGAGTTGAAAGGTCTAGCTAACTCTGCTGACAGTGAAGAAGAGTCAGCCGGTGCTTCTACTTGTTATTATGTAAAGTCAGGAGTACTTATGAGGAAGTGGAGACCCCCAACAGCATCAGCCGACTGTGAATGGGAGGTTGTACATCAAATTGTCATCCCTCGTGTTTGTAGGCAGGATAGCATTAGAGTGGCTCATGATTCCAGTTTGGCAGGACACCTTGGAGTGAGGAAGACTGTGGCACGCATTTTGAAACACTTCTACTGGCCAGGTATCTTCAGGGATGTTTCCTGGTATTGTAAGTCTTGTCACACCTGTCAAGTTGTGGGGAAGTGTAATCAGACCGAAAAGATTGCACCTCTAGTTCCCATTCCTCCTTTTGAGGCGCCTTTCACCCGTGTGTTGGTGGATATTGTGGGCCCTCTTCCTAAGACTTCTTCAGGTTTTTCTTATGTGTTGACCCTGATTGGTATGGCTACTCGTTATCCTGAAGCCATTCCACTTAGAAATATCTCAGCAAAGAACGTGGTTAAGGAAATGCTAGGGTTCTTCACAAAGTTTGGTCTGCCCAAGGAGGTACAGTCAGACCGAGGAAGTAATTTCATGTCAAATGTTTTCAAGCAGTCTCTGAAAGAGTTGGGCATCACCCAGATCACGTCTTCAGCTTACCATCCCCAGACCCAAGGAGTGTTGGAGAGATATCATCAAACACTCAAATCGATGCTCAAGAAATACTGTTTGGAACATCAGAAAGACTGGGATAAAGGTCTTCCATTCGTTGTGTTTGCCGCAAGAGAATCTCCAAATGAATCACTGGCTTCTCACCCTTTGAACTACTGTTTGGCCATGAAGTAAGAGGACCCCTTAAGCTACTCAAGGAATGCTGGCTGTCGGAGGAAGATGACATCAACCTGCTGGAGTATGTGATGAAGTTCAAAGAACGGCTGTCCACTGCTTTACAGCTGGCGAGAGAAAATTTAGGAGCTGCTCAGGAGAAGATGAAGACTTGGTATGATAAGAAGTCCAGGTTACGCCACTTTCAGCCAGGAGATCAGGTTTTGATTCTGCTACCGGTTCATGGGCAACCTCTTCAAGCCAAGTTTAGTGGTCCTTATTTCGTGGAGAAGAAACTCAGTGATGTCAACTATGTCATCACCACACCAGATCGTAGAAAGAACAAGCAACTTTGTCACATCAACATGCTAAAGTTATATCACAGGCGGGACGAAAATAATCCAGTCTGCACTGTAGCTGTTCCACCTGAGTCTGGAAGTGAAGCTCTCCCATGCAGTATGAGCCTGAGCGATAGTTTGGGGAAGAATCCTGATATCATGAGTTATCTCCAGACTAAGGTTTCTCATCTACCTCCCGAGGAAAGGCAGGAGTTTTTGGCATTACTGCAGGAGTACTCGCAAGTGTTCCGTGCCACTCCAGGAAGAACTACTGTGTTGATGCATGATGTCGATGTTGGAGACGCAAAGCCAATTAAACTGCCTCCTTACCGTGTGAACCCAGTGAAAGTTCCTCTCATCCAGAAGGAGCTTGGCTACCTGTTGGACCACAAGATGATTGAGCCCTGTCAGAGCGAGTGGAGTTCTCCTGTCACTCTAGTCCCTAAGCCAGGTGGGTCACAGCGGCTTTGCATTGACTACAGACGTGTTAATCAGATAACCAAAACAGACACTTACCCTTTCCCTCGCGTGGAAGATTGCATAGACAAGATCGGAAAGGCAAGGTACATAAGTAAGTTTGATTTGTTAAAGGGATATTGGCAAGTACCTATGACTGAACGTGCTAGGGAGATCTCATGTTTTGTAACACTAGGAAAAACTTTTGCATGTTCTGTAATGTCATATACAGATTGTTTTAGAGTAATAAGAAATTTCCTTTGTAAATTTCTTTTTTCTTTGTGGGGAGGTGTTACATAGCCTATGATTTCATCATCCTTTGTGTAATTCTAACGTACAGTGTGCTGCCTGTTTGATCAAGAGCGTGTTCTGCCTCAGTCCCCCCCTTCTACCGTTATAGTAGAGTAAGTCGTCCTTTCTGTTGTTCAGAGCGGGATTTTCAGCTCTTTGTCCCCATGGCTTCATTTGCGCGTCCTTCTTACAAGTTGTATCAAGCTCTGCCAGCCCCTATATAATGAGCTCAGTCTCTGCATTATTGCCACTTAGATCTGCTCCTCATTTTGTTCACATCTCTGTCCTCCCCTGTACAGTTATTATTGTGAGTTTCTCAGGAAGTCTCCAACCATCTAGCAGCTGTGTGAAATTTGAGTATAACTGTTATTGCATTTTGTTCTTGTACTGTATAGCATAAGTTGTTAATTTGTAGGCCTAATAAGGTTCTTTTTGTGATTTGTGTAAAGGTTCTTTTTGTCAGTTATTTTTGATAATATTTTATATCTGTAATAATTTATCTTGCATTAACTGAGCATTACCCAGTGTATTTTCATTTTATCAGGGCTGACTTAGGTAAATTTACTCTTGCTAATTTCATGTTAATAGAGGCTATTGCAGTTAACCATATATTTAACCTGTTTTTGCCATTACATTATCCTTATGAGTCCTGAATGTTTTGTTGTTAGTTTGAGCATTAAACTTTAACTTGTAATTTTACCTAACTCTTTTGTTTTGAACCTGGAACTTTACGGGACAGTAGTGACTCTTAGTATTCTCACTTAATGTGTACATTATCTTTCTCTGTTCCGCAACAGGCCCTATAATAGGCAACCCTATTCTAGGGCATCATTTTTTGGCAGCACCGAGTTTCTATTAACTAAATAACAAAACGCTTATGTAAGCTGGGTTAAGTACGGTCTTTATTCACGACTTCAATGTTTATCCTGAGTTTTTGCCGCACGCACGGGGTGAGGGGAGAGGGGTCAAACCCACTGTGTCAGTGTCACTCATTCACTCACCCACTCACTCACTCACCCACGCACCCATTCACTGGGTCACTTAACCGTTGTGAAGGGAGGGGGGTCCAGGCCGGGAGGAGGTGGGGGGGGGGCTGAGGGATGGAGGGTATAGGTGGAGTGTTTGTTGTGCGTCTGGGCTGTGTCTGGGGTACGTGTAATGTGCATCTCGTCGACCACTACCCGTGTAATGTGCATCTGGTCGACCAATACCTGTGTCGTGTCGTAATAGCCGTACATGATACAGAGGGGCAGGGCATTTAACTAAACTGGGACGCCTTGTGAACCTGATGAGTGTCATATAAGTAACTATACCCATATAATACTGCAGGAGTGAGAGCGGCTATCAAAAACGTCCTGCGTTAACTTTCTGATGCTCTAGTTTTTTTTTTTTTTTCGTGAGCACAATAAAATCGTCCGATGTCAAATGAAAAAAAAAAAAAGCGAAAAGTAAGTATTGACGACGAAAGGGTTGGGGGAGGGAGATGGTTTTACTTCTCTGGTGCTATTAGGCGACCGAAGAACCTACGCTGATCTCTGTGGAATACAAAAATTATATGCAGATCAGTAGACATTCATCCATCTGGACCCTTTGCTTTTATAGCACCGCTATCGGTGCCGGCAGTACTTTATTGGGTTAGTACCGCTACTGGTACTGCTGTTTTTTGTTTTTTTATAGGGGGGGGGGGCTATTTTCTTTGCGGCAGCAATAATCAGTACTTTTTGGTGAGAATATGAATCTTTTAGAAAAAGTGTCTGACGGCGACAGTGAACTCTGATGGATGCCACCCATGATCGACGAATTGCTGAAAGGCATCGTACACCCAGATCAGTTGAAACACGTTCAGACCACCGTTTCTGATGGTACCACTACCACCAATATAACGAATAATAATAATAATAATAATAATAATAATAATAATATAATTACCACAACCACCACCACCACCACAACCGCCACCGCTAGTACTACTGCTGCTGCTACTACTATTACTACTACTAATACCAGTACTATAACAAGTGTTGCCAGGCAAAACAAACCTAGTCCGACCATTCAAGGTCAATGGTTATGGTGCCAAATGAAAACCCATATGAGACTACCTATATCTTGATAATAGTAAATAGCTCTATCTTTGGCCAGTTTCTAGTTATAGCCCCCTCAATATCCGTGACCTTGAGTTTAACCTTTCTAAGTCACTTAAGGTCAAAGGCCATGGTACCAATTGAAAACCCATATGTGACTTCCTCCAGGTTAATGATAGTAAATACCTATCTTCAACCAGTTTTGAGTTATAGCCCACTGAATATCCGTGACCTTGAATTTGACCTTTCAGGCTACTGAAGGTCGAAGGTCATGGTGCCAGTTATAAGTCCATATATAACTTCCTATATGTTGATATTAAATATCTATCTGCAACCTGTTTCGAGTTAGAGCCCCCTGAATATCCGCAGCCTTGAATTTGACCTTTCAAGGTCACTCAGAGTCAAAGATCTTGGTGCCAAATGAAAGCCCATATGGGAGTTCCTATATTTTGATGACAGTAAATATTTTTATTTTCAACCGGTTTGCAGTTATAGCCTTCTGAATATCGGTGACCTTGATTTTGACCTTTCAGGGTCACTCGATTAGCTCCAAAATTTAATCACTTTCATCTGAGACGAGTGCCCACATGTCCAGAAAGTTTCATGTAATTTCATTCAGCCGTTTCTCCGTAATACTGCTAACAAAGAAAGAAACAAACAAACTCGACCAAAAACAATACCTCGCTGGACTCCGTCCGGGAGAGGTAACGAACAAACTAGACCAAAAACAATTTCTCCACCACCACCACCACCACCACCACCGCTGCTACTACTACTACTACTGCTGCTAAACATGCTAATACCTATGAAACCAGTAATTGAAGGAAATTTATAATCACTGTGTGTGTGTGTGTGTGTGTGTGTGTGTGTGTGTGTGTGTAAGCACAAAGGCCTTCCCAGTGAAGCAGTCACAGTCTATGGATATATCCCAAGAATTCTCCGCACGACAGTAACCTCATGTAAATCGTCAGTGAAAAAGTGAAACAGTGAGACAGTGAGTGAGAGAGTAGGTTTGTGAGTACGTTAGAAATAGAAAGAATATGTGAGAGAGGTGTGTACTGTGTAGGCAGTGAGAAAGTGACAAGGTGAGTGAGCGAGTGAGAGTTTGATTAAGAGCAGTGTGTATTGTCTGTGGAGTAAATGAAAAGGTGAGTGACAACTATAGTGTGTGTGTGTGTGTGTGTGTGTGTGTGTGTGTGTGTGTGTGACGGCAATATGAACAAGAAATTTGATGATATGGAAGCACAGCTAAATACGCAAGCAAGGTTCATCAAGAGACAGCAACAGTTTCTCTAAATGCTAAACAGGAAAGAAAGGGGAACAAATTTAGTTATCCTAGGGCTGCTGGACGAGAACGAAAGCTTGTATGGTGTCACTATGGATGCAGACAAGACTGCCAAAACGTGAGAAAAATCTGAGGTAGAAGAACAGACCGTGTCATATCGACGGCTGGGATTACAGGGACGACCAGGAGACCGAAAACGACCTGTTCTTGTCATTATGGCAACGACGGACGCCAGAAACCACGAGCAATGGAAATTAAACACCCTCAAGCCTGCTGAAGAAGGGTATAGGAGAAACTATGCTGAGGAGTCTGATGAGATTAAGGGGAATATAAGGAGTGAAATTTTGATGTGGGGAAGAAATACTGAAAACGGAAAAAATACAGAGGGGATTTCCGGGTCGGTGTCTGTCTGTCTGTCTGTCTCTGTCTTTCTGTCTGTCTGTCTCTCTGTCTGTCTGTCTCTCTCTCTCTCTCTCTCTCTCTCTCTCTCTCTCTCTCTCTCTCTCTCTCTCTCTCTCTCTCACACACACACACACACACACACACACACACACACACACAAGTTGGTGTGGTTAAGGGCAGACTCAAATAGTTAATATAAAAATAAAGCCAGTAAGTACCGATATCGCTACCCCCGGTACTTTTCAAAAGTTGTAACGCTATCGCTACCGCCGGTGCTGTTTTCGACCAGTACCGCTATCGCTACCGCCGGTGCTGTTTTCGACCAGTACCGCTATCGCTACCGCCGGTGCTGTTTTCGACCAGTACCGCTATCGCTACCGCCGGTGCTGTTTTCGACCAGTACCGCTATCGCTACCCCTGGTGCTGTTTTCGACCAGTACCGCTATCGCTACCATCGGTACTTTAATAGTACAGCTTCCCATCTCTGGTATTATCTTTTGTTTTCACTTCCCAATCTCTCTTTCCTTCCGTTGGCTCTTGCTTTATATTTTTGATTTCTCTACCTCTTTCTCCATCATCAAGGAACATAGATTTTTGTGGAAGTAGGAAGCTCCACTGTACATTTTCCTTACTAGTATTATTTCTACCTATGACTGTATATGGCGTTCCGAGGCTGTCTTGTAGGTTAGGTTACTTAGATATAATATTTATTGAAATGTTTACATCCTACACACAAGAGTATATGCAGCTGTGTTTGTACTGACACATTTTTTTTTTTTTTTTATGTATACGACTCTGGGCAAAGGCGTCAGGGCCTATATCTCGGGGGCAGTAGCCTATCCCAAGGCCCAGTAGTCCTCCTACACCTCCACATGTCACCACTTCGGCGCTAACACCTACCGTCCATATTGAATACATGCTAGGGCTGTCACATACAGGACTGGTGTATTGGTATTAGCGGGGGTACTTTTACGACATGTCGGCGGGTCATATGGTAGATCAGGAAAGTCTGCTTTTATGAAATTCAAATCCTTAAACTGTTCCCTGCCCCAGCCGGGATTCGAACCTGGGTCCATCAGGACTGCAGGCCGCCTCTCTACCGATTCAGCCACCGCCTCCCCCTACTTTTACACTTCGCCGTATACCACACGATAATGATAATGACCCCTTGAGTTATCAGTTTTATCTTTTTTATTTTAGGGTGCTGGAGAGGGACGCCTTCGGCACTGATATAACCGGCCGGCTCCTCCGCCCGGCTATGGTGATATCTTAAACTTCCTCCCTGTCTCCCAGTAGTAGGACGGTGGGCTTCAGGTAAAGGGTCAGTGTAGCCTGCAGTCCATTGGGTTCATATACAGATAAGCCTGGGGTCATAATAGCCTATATTCACCTCACTTTTTTTTTTTAATAAATTTTTGTTGTTGTTGTGTCGCCCACTTCACTTCGAGTCTTCCATCTTAAGCTTAACCCCTTCACTTCCATGATGTAGGTTTTTCATTAGTTCAAACTACTGTACCTTCATACCATTCTTTTACATTTGCGGAGACTTTTCGAACTAGAAGGGTAAGGTACAGTCTTAATTAACCCCTTTACTAAGAGACAACATTCACTAATTGAATAGAATTTATGTGACGGTTTCAATCATAAAACGCAAGAGTCGTCCTCATATTGAAAGTGTCAATGTAATGGGTGCAGGAGCCTAATTATAGCCATGGCAGTGGTGAAGGGCTTAATGCAGACTATTTCTAAACTCTTCATTACAAGAGGTGAAGGAAATCGTGTGGCAGACGGAACACTTACGCCACAACAACGCCATGCACTGACACGGCACCCACCCAACCCCCACCAACACACCTGCCTTCTAGGCACCGGAAGGAAGGGGCATCGGTAGGCTTCGTAATACCGGTACTTATTTTTAAGCGACATATTTTGCACATTACACGATGATATTCCTTTTATGTTGCCTAACTGCTCTGATATCGACACAGTTTTCACTCAACAGACGATAGGATGCAGAAGTATACAGAATAAAGTGGAGACTAAATCGCTAAAGAAGAGGTGTTAAGAAGCCTCCTATGACACCTGTGGCCGATAATTCAGTAAAATCGTCTAGTCTAATCACTTGTTACAACGAGTATTTCCTAAATTTAATCAAATCCATTTATGGAATTAACACACACACACACACACACACACACACACACACACACACACACAGGAGAGAGAGAGAGAGAGAGAGAGAGAGAGAGAGAGAGAGAGAGTCCTCGAACTAAAGGGAAGAATTCAATTCATTAATCTTCATTCACGGTAAATAAACCTGTTTCCGCCATCTCCTCCACATTTTTCTCTCCCTGTTCCCCTAATGATCCGTCTCTCTCCTCTCCTATCTTTCTCTTTTTCTTATTACTTTTTCCAGTTCGCTCTATCCCCTGTCTCCAACTGCCCGTTTATTTATTTTTTCTGTTACAGTCGCCGTAATTATTTCAAGTTTTTCTATTCGGTGAGTTTTACTGATTTTATTTTTACTACGGCCGGGTAACTTTATTCATCTCAGCGGGAGGTCCTTGTAGTAAAGCAAAAACATTATTTAAAGTTATTTCCATCATTATCTGCTGCAAGGGCAAACTCTTTACCTGTCTCTATTTATATATGTATTAGTGAATGTACTGTATGTCTATGTATGTATGTATGGATATGTATGTATGTGTGAATTTTTCAATTCTGCCGTCATACGACTATGTTCAGTTTAAGAGATCTTCCGTAGTAAATGCACGGGAAAAATGCTCATCCTTACCATGCCTCCCTCTGCTGTCATTCTTTACTAACAATACCAGTTAAGATCAGATCAGTGTGTACAGCTGCCAGTTATATCACGTTTATGAATGGGAAGTAATGTGATGATGATGATGATGATGGTGATGATGATCAGGAGGAGGAGGAGGAAGAGGGAAATAAGAGAAAGCAAGATAATGATGTTGATCACGATGACGATAATGATAACATTAACTGAGGCTGCCACACATGGCACTCATCGGTCACCCCTCCGTCCTGACTCAGACCAAAAATTTACTATATACTGGTGCCATAACTCACCTCGGCTTCAGTGTCCGCAGGTTTATTGAGTCAGCTCAGTGTGAGAGGCACGAGGAGGAAGAGAACGAGGAAGAGGAAAAGATTTGTCTCCTGAGATGCACATTCAGACAGGAGAGTGATGGACAGGAGACACGAACATACATACAAGTCGCGCACACTCACATGCTATATATATTTAGAAGCACAAACAACGCACATAATCATATGCAGACATTCATGTTTACTAACCATGCATTTCTCATTAACTACACACACACACACACACACACACACACACAAGGGATCAAGGGAATGCTACAGACAATTACCAATATGCCATTACCAAGTGCACACCTGGATAACTGGGCCTCTTATCACAGCAGGTTCACTAAACACCTCATTATTATTACTGTTCTTATCCACACCCTTGTATATGATATGTGTGTGTGTGTGTGTGTGTGTGTGTGTGTGTGTGTGTGTGAGAGAGAGAGAGAGAGAGAGAGAGAATGCTGCTGATTTATATCGTGCTATTGTATTATAGGATGGATAACGCTAAAATACATAACTGTACTATATGACCTAATTTAGAACAGGCTTATATCCTTTGGCAGCCTGTTTCAAGTAGATCAATGGCAGAATCAGATAATGCTGAAACTCTACATCCTTTCCATAGCACATTTTCGTGAGTAGCTTCATATCCTGGTGCTAATCTACTGCTACAATTCAGCATTCAAGATGAGAAGATGGAAAATTTAGGCCAAGTCATTCCATACCATAGTAAAAAGAGTATAACTAAACACAAACTTTGTAATAAAGCCGTTTTAACAAGCTGCTAGACACCGGAATGACATAAACTTCACCATACTGCTTGCAAACTAACTCGACCGAAATCGACCTATGCTAACCATTACTTATCCAGCATGACCAACACACACACACACACACACACACACACACACACACACACACACATCTATTATCACAATAAAGAATCTCATTAAAGTTTAAGGATATTCCATCAAATGCCCCCGCACCACAGGACTATACTTCACTGTTATTATCATCGCAGCAGCCAAGTTACTGTGGCTGGTTTAAGGAGAGTGAAGAGTTAAATGCAGTCGTGTGTCTGTACAGTAACGAATTTTGTCTCCTGCGGTGTTCTTAACCCCTGAGCTTCGGTTGTCAGTATTATACAACTGAATTTCCAACCAAAAGTTTGAAATCCAACATTAGTCCAGTTTCTATGTACTCGACTAAGACGCAGCAGTCCTTCTACATGCAACATTTGACAACATATACATTCACAGATCATCACCTGGGCGCAAATATCGATCCGATCAGGCTGAAAGAATGAAGGCTTTTGAAACTGAATTAGCGAGTTTTCCCCTACGTTGGTGGGTCATCGGGTAGAGCAGTTTCAAGTGATTTAATTACATTCAGATCCACAAGTTATTCCCTGACTCAACTGCGTATCTGCCTCACATCTTTTCCATCACTATTTGACTACTATACCACGAAAAAATTAACAATACGAGTAAACGACGTTCTTCCCACCAAGTGAGTGACATCTATAATCTTGGGTTTTGAACATAATTCATAATATACAATAAAATCTAATACACTAGCCACAAGTGTTATGTTTTGACATTGTAGTAAACAGTATTGATTACAATTAATAAAAGTTATTCTACAGTAAATATAGTTACCGAGCACTAATTAAAATAAACTGAAATAACAAAACAATCACAGTGTGACATCTGGTATGAAATATAACTTGGCAAAAGAACTTACCTCACTGATGACTGAATATCACGTCCACATGCCCCAGGATTCGGCAGATTTACAATCTGTAACCAATGGATTTATATCACTCAAAATTTGGACATTGTAAACAGACACATGAAATTAGTCATGAGGTAAATATGAGTAAAACTGTAACTGTTAGTCTCACAATACTTCTTTCCAAGTGTAGAGGCCCGAGGCTAGGATGAAGTATCAGAATAGGTGACTGAGCGTGCACCTCTGACGCCATTACATGACCCTGAAAACTATCAGCAGCCTGCTGGGTCTCAGTGCATATGAACACAACATGACTCACCCTGAATGGCGTTTTCAGTCATACCCTGTTTGTTAGTGTTATTTGACGCAGTCCACATATCACTGCTTACCATATAAAGAATGCAGGGCAGTTATATGATAGAATGTTGGATGACATACTTTTCAAACATATATTTACAACATAGCATGAGATGACTGCTTTCTAATCTTTAGTTTAAATTCTTTGCTCTCACTATGCATTTTTAACGGCAAAAGACCTACATCTACAGTACAACCGAGTTCGTAACGAATATTAAACCCGACAACATTATATATATATATATATATATATATATATATATATATATATATATATATATATATATATATATATATATATATATATATATATATATATATATATATATATATATATATATATATATATATATATATATATATATATATATATATATATATATATATATATATATATATATATATATATATATATATATATATATATATATATATATATATATATATATATATATATATATATATATATATATATATATATATATATATATATCACAGTTGTACACTATATTGAATAGCAATGGCAAGGCCAGAGCCCGGCACCACTGAACTTACATTTACTGCCAAGAAAACCAGAAAAAATGAGTTCATCTCACATGAAACTGTATGTGTTTGTCGGTGACGCCTTTCAACAGACAACAAAACTATGACAGCCTGGAGGAGCCATCCTATAACTATTATTATTTACATTTTCTCCACTATAATCAATTGTTGTGCACGGTCGAGTCATAAACTTAAGTGCTTCAGACGACGCACACGCAATGGTGGCACTCCTTAGTACTAAAACCTTAGGAATTGCCCAGTTGATGTTTCTATGGTACACATGGTAGGACACATAGTATCATCACTACAAGCGGTCTCCCCTTAGTAAATAAATGTTCATGGGTAGGAAAAACAGTTCCAGTCATCTAAATAATAAAGTCAAGCTGTGTGTGTGTGTGTGTGTGTGTGTGTGTGTGTGT
The DNA here is from genome assembly GCF_032717465.1 of Coenobita brevimanus. NCBI lineage: Eukaryota > Metazoa > Arthropoda > Malacostraca > Decapoda > Coenobitidae > Coenobita > Coenobita brevimanus. The sequence continues at coordinate 15,855,718 of NC_137034.1, forward strand.
GTGTGTGTGTTTGTGTGTGTGTGTGTGTGTGTGTGTGTGTGTGTGTGTTTGTGTGTGTGAGTTTGTTCCTTTCTTTCACGAGAACGGTATTAGATATCGACCTAATTCTTTTGCTTTAGGTCGAAGTAAGTCCAGGGAGTGCCAACAAATAAAGGCATCATCGTACACGACGCGACGGCACAAAATTGTCGGAAATTGCACGCGCAAAAATATGCAAAAATCGTTTTTTCGACTTTTTTGGTCAAAATTGGTCATTGTTGGTTCAATAACAGAATGGGAACAAAGATAATAGTGCTTGCAAGCATTTTGTGATGGAAAGGCCATTACTTAAGCACTATCTAGTATAAAGGGTAATGAAGAATGTCTCATGCACGGGAAATATAAACTATCTTCATCTTCCTTTCGTTATTTACAACCTATGTATGAATGCCATGCGCACCAACATTTTCAGGTACACTAAGCACTACATCACACAACGTGTTCCCTGAATTTGCTGCTAAACAATAATTGAAAAAGAAAGTTGAGAGATGGAGAATAATTAGCTGGAATATTAAGGAAGTTAAGGAGATTAAGGTGATAAAAAAAGGGGGGAGAGGAAAAGGGAGAGATGTAGTCAATTGTAGGTGGAGAGGGAATGTGAAATCAATGAAGGTGACAAGGAAAAGCCTCCTACTGCCGCCTCACCTGTAAATTGCCTCTCCCTGCCCCTTTGAATGAGGCTGGAGAATCAGCATAAGAGACGCGACCCTCCTGCCTACGGTAATGCCCGGATGTTGTGTCCTGTACCATGTATCTATCACTTCACCCAGTCTTTCTGAGGAACCTTTTGGACGTGTAATTTTCAACTCTGTCCTGAACGTTTGTCCAATTTCTTACAAAGGTTAATTTTATAAAAATAATAATTTGTAAAATGCTATGCCCTTCGAGGTGTACTGTGCTGTAGATGTGACAGTGTTAGTGTTGCTCCTAGTTCTCATGTTTGTAAACAATATGTGTTACATATTCACAAAAGATAATAAGTGCTAAAACAGTGAAATCGGCGGTTTAAAAAATATATATATATAAAGGGCAGGCTTTTTTGAATATAGAGTGATCCCCTGCAACCCAACTTGGTTAACAAAGAAAAATTTCATTACTCCTTCCTTAACAATCTGAAATGCAGGAGCAAGAACTCTGAATTACTGTTCTGTCAGATCTGCTTCAGTACGATAAAATATTTTGTGTTTTTATGTAAACAATTTACCTTAGCCTCAATATTTCGAGAAAGAATGAAACCAGTGAAGCGACGTTGTTAAAGACCATTTTCATTAAGCCCATGGGTAATGATACTTTTTGATGACTGCACCACTCCCTCCTCCATGACATATCAGGCACCTCCACCTACATAACCTGCCTCTCCCCATAACTCTCCTGTTGCCCCACGTACCGTTGTTGCTGCTGTTGTTGTTGCTGCTGCAAGACCAGGCTCATCTGAACGTGAACCCAGTAAACAGCAGGAAACCGGCAACTTCAGCTCGGCGTTTTTAGTATCTTTTGTAGCGGTTACGTTGAGAGACTGTATACTTTAGGTGAATCAGTGTACCGTGGTGTGGGGAATGGGGGGGATATATTGCTGTGGTGGCACAGTGAATCATATGTGAGTTATATTTTGCGCTGGTACTAAAGCTACGAACGGGTGGTGGCCGCATCGTGTCTGTGTGGGTTCATGTGGGGTGAATGTCTGGCGGTGTTTCATGACGGATGCATGGCTTGAGGTTTGTATGACCTTGGTGGTTATGTGCACATGTATACTGTACGTTTGTGAAGTAAAGTGATGGGTTGAAAGAAGGGATGCTATTAAGGCTTCCTGTGCAATGTTGTGAAGCTGTTTGCTTGTTTGTATTTTTTTTGTCTTTGTGGTGATGGGCGATGCATCATAAAATTATAAGGGAAGTAGAGTTGAAACAATGACATGTGATACTTATGAATCCAAATGATCTTTGAAAGTATTATTGTCTCTAGATGCAACCGACTCGTATCTGTGGTCTTTTTTGCATCGCGTTGGATGGTGAGGATATGGAGAATGTGAGTGCATTCAAGTACTTGTGTAGTGTGATGAGTAAGGATGGAACTTTGGGGGATGAAGTGCGTGAAAGGGTACAGCAGGGAAGGAAGGTTGTTGGTACACTGAAAGCAGTGATGAGATATAGGGAGGTGAGTATGGAAATTAAGAAGTCACTGCATGATAGCATTGTGATCCATACCCTGACGTATGGAAGCGAGGCATGGTCCTTGCAAGAGGGGTACAAGTCAAGAGTGAGAGCAGTGGAAATGAGTTGCTTGAGAGGAGCATGTGGAGTGACGTGGAGGGACAGGTTGACGAATGAAGAAGTGAAGGAACGCTGTGGGGTGGATATGGATGTGGTTGAGAAGATTAGGAGAAATACACTGAGGTGGTTTGGACATGTGAAGAGAATGGAGAATGAAAGACTGACTAAGAGGGTGTATGTAGGTGAGGTGGAGGGAGGGAGAGGGAGAGGTAGACCGAGGATGAGGTGGAGGGATGGAGTTGAGAGGTATATGAGGGAGGGGAGGGGTGAGTTGGGGGGAGGGTAGCCAAATGGTGGGTGACAGAGCGACTTGGAGGCGTTTTGTCTGCAGCCACCCTTTGCGGGATTAGGGCGTCGGGCTATAGATAGATAGATAGTTGTTACTCTGTCTCTCTTTCTCTCAGAGGACACTATCTACAGTAAACCAGTGCAGCTCAGTCTCTACCCGCACACATGACTTGGCAACCCAACCTCCCGTAAAATTTCTCTGGTTTATGTTAGTGGTGTGTGTTGATTCGTCCACTTTCAGCGCGCGCACACACACACACACACCACTAACATAAACCAGAGAAATTTTACGAGAGGTTGGGTATCAGACACCATTCTTTATAGTAACATACTGCATACTGTGTAGACGTAAGTCTATCTGACCTACCATAAGGTAACCTAACCATAACCCACCTAAAGAAGATTAATGTAATCTAAGCTTATCATAAGTGACAGAGTAATTTATCTAACATAACTGAATGTAAAGTTGACATAATTTCCCCGATTTAAGTGAAATGAACTAATCTATACCTAATCTTAAGTACTTCATCTTGACCTAGCCTCATCATCACTGATTCAGCGTAAGCAAGATCAAAGAAACCTTAGTAAATCTATCCATCATTGTCTCCATCATAAATAAGTTATATATATCTATCTTTATCTATCTATCTATCTTCCTAATTCTCTTTGATAAGTGAGGTAGAATCTGGAAATACTAAGGAGAAACGCGTGAATGAAAAGTTGTCAACAAAGTGCTCTGTGAAATGATCACACACACACACACACACACACACACACACACACACACACACACACACACGTGCGCTCGCGCGTGGTTATATTTTATGTTATATATTCAAAAGGATGTAACAAACTTTAAACAATGAGAGAGAGAGAGAGAGAGAGAGAGAGAGAGAGAGAGAGAGAGAGATTTAACATGTACGCGGTAACTGATGCCTTTATTGTTTAAGCAACGGCCAGCAACCAGGCCTCCCTGTCTTTGTTTGTGGGAAGCAGTGTTGTAATACGAAGTGATATATTTGCCTGTAAATCCTGTGCATTCCTTGCAGCGTCAGCAACATGACATTATTTTTTTCCCACCCCACCCCGTGTGCTAGGAGACAAAGCACACCCATTTTCTAGGATGACGAGGAGGAGCATAGAGGAGGTTTATAAAGAAAGCACTGCCAAGTTCTCAGGAACGTTCTGCAATAGAAAACTGTTTTAGGGCTAACTATGTTATTGTTTCATACATCTTTTAAAGGCTAGTGTTTTTTTAGTTTGCTGTGAGCCTCGACGTTTCACGGAGTCGAGTGCTGTAGAAGGAGGCTACATAGATTTCTTTTTTTCTGCCGCCTGATATAGCAGTCTATGGTAGTGTGTGTGTGTGTGTGTGTGTGTGTGTGTGTATGTGTGTGTGTTTAATAACCTCAACGAAGCTGCGAAACACAACATGTTGCCGTAATATACAGTGCGTCCGTCGACCTTAGGTTGGAGTCGGAGGTAGTTAAAAATGTGTCTTTGAGGATTATGTTGACCAAGAGTGAAGGAGTTGGTCAATTAACACGTTACTGGGATCTGTTTTCTTTATATGGGAAAGATATGCAGTTGCCATGTGCGTTTTTTTATATGAATTTATATGTGAAACAGGAAGTGTCAGTTTACGCTTGGCTTTTACCACCATCTGTTTACTGTAATCTGGTTGGTCGTGCCTGGCATGTGCGTCCACCTATAGACGATTTACATATTTAATGGGGAATGAAGATAATACAACGTTCTTATTATCTATCTATCTATCTCTATATATATCTATATCTATCTATTATCTATATCTATCTATCTATATATATATATATGTACATATATGTGTACATGTATATATATATATATATATATATATATATATATATATAGCTAACTTCGTATTTCACTATCCATCAATTACACCTAAACATGAGATATGGAAAGTCTTGTTTTTGATAAGAGTAAATCAATATTAACAGCTGCAGTCATATACGCCAACAGCTCTTCCTTCTATCCCTGTTAGCAGCAGCAGTGGTGGTAGTAGTAGTGGTAGTAGTAGTAGTAGTTGTTGTTGTTGTTGTTGTTGATGTAGACCAAGGTTCATCCTAATGTGAACCCAGAGGTTTGCAGGTTGAAAATGTCCCCCTCCTGCAGTCCACCGTCCTCCTTTCAGGGGATGGGGAGGGAGTTGGGGGAAGTTTGAATAACCGGGCAGCTCCACCACCCGGCTATATTGATGCCACTTGGTGAAGGCGTCCCTGTCCACCACCATCCCCGTACCTACCACCTTATACTTCTACCCTTGCCACCCTCAGTGTCACCACCTGCCCCACGTGCCACCATACTTACCATCAATTTCCACCATCTCCCCCAGTTGCCACCATTTACTGTTACCCTTACCACCCTCAGGTGCTGGAGAGGGACGCCTTCACGTGGTGGCACTGATATAATTGAGCTGCTCCACTACCTGACTATACAAACGTCCCTCAGCTCCCTCTTTATCCCACTAAAGAAGGATCCTGGGTTGTAGGAAGAGGGCAGCCTCATCCGGCAGTCCACTGAGTTCACACTGAGGTGAACCTATGAAAACAACAACATTTACTTTTACCACCACCACGAAAGATCCACCATTGACATACTCAATCTCCTAATTCATACCATCCATCAATCAATTGACCTACATGGAGAAATGCAGTAGCCCTTGATATTTCTAAAGCTTTCGACAGAGTATGGCACCCTTCCCTGTTGTCTAAACTACCTTGCTATGGACCAAAGTCTTTTGTCCCTTTGATATCATCATATCTCAGCGACAGAAAAATAGGAGTAAAAGTAGATGATGTGTATTCCAAATTCCACACAATTAACGCTGCCGTGCCACAGGGATCAGTTCTTGCGTCTACCCTGTTCTTGGTTCATATTAATGATATCTTACCTATCACCCACAATCCCATCCATTCATATGCAGATGACTCAACACTTCGTAGTTCATTCACACTCAGACACCCATTTACAAAGTCTGGTATCTCTAACTCTCAACTTAGTACAGCCATCTCCATAAATCAAGACCTATCTACAATCAGTGAACGGGGACAAAACAACCTTGTCTCATTTAATGCTAGTAAAACTAAATATATACAATTTACTAATAGACAGGTATTGCCAGATTCATGTATTGCCTTCAATGGTACAGATATTCCCATCTCCAAAAGTATTGAAATTCTCGGTGTCTCACTTAACAATGCCCTCAGCTGGACCTCTCATGTCAGATCACTTGCTAAACCCGCCTCAAAGAAACTTGGGTTATTGTACAGAGTTCGTAACTTCTTCACTGACGAGCAGTCAGCTATAATTTATAAGTCATGTGTGCTCTCAGCTTGAATACTTCTCATCCTTGAGGAATTGCTGTGGAGAGGTTGCATTAAAACAACTAGACAAAATTCAGAACAAAGCTGTTAGGATTATTAATAATTCTGCTATTACTAATAAACTACCTCCCCTACAAGTAAGAAGGAATGTTGCCTCCCTTGCATTATTTCACAATTATTTTATAGCAAATGCTCAGATGAAGTTGGGTCCATTGCGCCACCTCTCCATGCCTTCTCTCGTGCTACACGGGCATCTGGTAGCGCTCATGACTGGAATGTCACTCACCCAAATTGCAGAACTTCTGCCTATCAGAATTCTTTCATTCCCCGAACTGTATCTCTCTGGAACTCGCTTCCCCAAAGTTGTTTCCCTCAAAACTTCAACCTACAGCTGTTCAAGTCTAATTGTTAGATACTTTATGAACATAGGACACCAGTAATCTGGTATATGGAATAGTTTTTTTATTAATTTGTTTTTCCTTCCTCTGTTCTGTTATTAAAAAAAAAAAAAAAAAAGTCTACCACCGCCATCAGTCCTTGCCGCAGTTGTCACAGTGGTCACCCTAGCCATTACACCCCCACCCCGCCTCACCCTGCCACACTGCACAGTTTATGTATTCATATCTAGCACAATCAGTTTCTGCACCGCGGGTGTCGCTGATATCCAAGGAAGAGAAAGAAAAGAGAAGAGAGGCAACGAAAAGAGAAAAAGTGTGTTAACCAGAAGGCATAAGACTGATACACAGATCACATAATCCATATCAATCTTTCTAGGTGGTGCAGTCTTAACATTAAATGATATACCCGTATACCTCGTATTCAGAAATTTGAGAGAGAGAGAGAGAGAGAGAGAGAGAGAGAGAGAGAGAGAGAGAGAGAGAGAGAGAGCAGAGTAATAATGGCACCAGAAACCATCTATCTATAGTCCTGACAGAAATCTTGCATGGAAGCGTGTATATTGGCAGACACCTCACGACAAATAGCCACTCCATCACTTCTCCTCCACCAGCATCTCCACCCCTTCTTCACTAGGTTGTCGACCTCTTCTCTCCTCCTTCACCACTCCCTCAACTTCTCTAAGAATCCCTCCACCCCTCCTCTTTCACCATTCCTTTCACCTCTCGTCGTCCTCCTCCTGCATCCCTTCCTCATCAATCCCTCCGCTCCTCCATCCCTCTTCTTCCAATGCGTTCCCCATCCCTCCTCTGCCAGCCCTCCATCCCTCCTCTCAACCTGCATCTGCCTTCCACTCCCTGACCCTATTTTAGTCTCAGTCACCTCGTATTCACTCCTCGTTTTCTTGGCAGGCTGTTCTTTATTTTCCCTTTCCTCCAACGTTACCATTCCCTCTTCTTATGTCTCACAATGGAGGATATTCTTCTCATGTCAACCCCTTACTACGATTGGGTCATGTGAGTGTTATTCTGAATCATTAAAAGATCCCGAGATATAATATGTTACATTTCACTGACTAAATCCAATGGGGTAGGCGCTGTGGAAGTGATATAACCAGCAAACCGAAACTGTACAGCCTCACCCACAGCAGGAGAATATACAGTATACATCCTAAACAGTCTCACCAATCGCAAACAGTACCACAGTCTGCCGTAAAGAAAGATATATGTAACAATACCACAGTTAGAGCTAAAATTGGTCTCTGAAACACTTTTCTCTAAAACCTCCTCCTCCACCACCTCCTCCTCGAGACAAGCCGTGCCTTGCCCATCCACAAGCTGTAGAGTGGGGAAAAAACATTCCTGCCCAAGATATTATACTCGTTTTGACAGAGAATTTTGTATTCGAACCAGCAACCGAAGGTATTTTCTGTTCTAGGATAAATTTATGTTTACTGAGAACTTACCTCTACACCGCTAATGCCCGTTACAGTGATCAAACTGTGTCTTATTAATTTTATGAGATACTAACAAATTTATTCACTTAACTTCTCTCTTTATGAGCCTCGCGACAGAAGCTTTAGTTCTTTCAACAATTATTATACATTTATATCTATTTATCTACCTGTCTATGTATCTATCTGTCTACACTTACCTATCCAACTATATCTACCTTCCTACCTACCTACCTATATATTCAGCTAACTAACAGTAGTATGTATCAATACATACCCATCTGCCTACCAACTACCTACCTATTTATCTATATATCTGTCTAACTACTGACATGTTGCTGGGTATATATGTTATGCATATATTTCTTTTGAGAAGATGGATGTAACAACGTCCCAATGAGACTGCTGAGAACTGCATCCTGATTAAGGAAACATACAATATTTTTCATTTTAAGGTATAAATGTGTATAAACAACCCACCAAATGACTAACAAGTGTCATTACAGATCCTTACGATAGAGAATGTGCAGATACTATTGTAGTTCAAGACAAAGACAAATCTCAGATTGAATGCATGATAATTTTTAACACGATTTTGGGCATTAAAATGATGGATATACATAAATAAACTGAAAAAATGGCCCCCCCAGCATTATGTCTTTCAAATAATGAACACCATATCTAGACAAAAATAAAATGATGAAAGCCATAACCAATACCGCATGCAAAAAAAATGCTGTGATCCAGATAATAAAATAAATATATGTATGAACAAATAAATAAATAAACCGCGCTGCACTGCTACCCTGACTCCTAGGGCGGTATTCTGTTACAGTTAGGAAGCTTACTAACACCTCTGTCTTATCGATTTTATTTAGATTGTGCCATTGCTCCGTTTATGTTTATTTTCCATGGAATCTGTGCTGACATCATAAGGATATACGAGGCACAAATGAGGATATTAATAAGTAATTTAGAACATAAATCGTTAAGAAAGAGGCGTTAGGGAGCCTCCTTACCCGACGAGAATACGGTCCCTGGTGATGACTTGCACTACGAGATGGAAAGTTACAGGCTGTCAAACGTGAGGCTGTTACGTTTTAATCTCTTGGTGTGATTATTTCTTTTGGTGGGTCAAATAATCTGGAGTAAATTATGTATGATGAAGGATTTGATGCGTCAGTGGCAATGCAGTGGAACATTACAGTTCGTAGTCTCGGCGGTTAAGGAAGCTCCCTAACATCTTTTCCTTAGCGACCTATTTTTCGATATGGCTGGCTATTATCGTTTTGTACGTTATTTATGCTGAGTATGGTGACATTAGAAGAATTTATGTAACACAAAAGAGGACGGCAAGATGTACAAAGCAAAATAAATCACTTAGAAGGCGTTAGGGAGCTTCCTTATCCGGCGAGAATAAGGACCTCAGCCTTTCACCGTCATCTACTTTAACTGCTGGAAGTGAAAAAGGGAGAGGACAGAGTTGCTGATGATCAGTGTCTACAGAACACGTGAAGTCTTTGTTTGTGTGTGTGTGTGTGTTAATCCAACAACTTATATAATCCCCTGCCTTTTCAATCACCTCTTCTACCGGATGTCATGTCCCTGTTCTCCCACATCCTTCTTTGATCTTCACTCTCCATTTTGCTACTCTTCCTCCTACTCCCACAAACAGACAGGCAGACAAATACTGTACAACGACACACACACACACACACACACACACACACACACACACACACACACACACACAGACGGACAGATTAATACAGACGGACAGACACACACACACATAGAGACAAGAAGCGGTGTCAAGGCACAGCAAATCCCCCTGCAGCATTTTAGCGCTGACGTATAAACACAACAGGATATCTAGTCAAATGTCATATATCAAAACTGGAGTAAACAGGATGAAAATTGACGATTTTATGCCCATTTGAAATTTTAGGCCCGACTCACCTGACACTAACCCCCCCCCATCCACTAACTGTGGGGTGACCCGCCTGATGTCATGAGGCATGTTATAGGATGCAGATTTGAAAGTTGCACATTTAGGTTTTGGTTTCATGCCGATATGACGAATTTGAAAGGAGTTATGGGGGGAAAACGATTTTATATATATATATATATATATATATATATATATATATATATATATATGTGTGTGTGTGTGTGTGTGTGTGTGTGTGTGTGTGTTTGTGTGTGTGTGTGTGTGTAAGCCTGGGCCTTGGCCATATTTGGCCAGAAATTTAATCAGGTGGTCAGAATGTCTAGACCATCATCCCTGTAATTTTAGTCAAAATCACACCAGCAGTTTTTGCGTAAAGTTGTTAACAGACAGACAGACAGACAGCAAACAAACAAACAGACAAACAGACAAACCAGGTGAAACAATACTCGTCCCCGAGCCCCTCCGGGGCGGGGACTGGTAACAAACAAAAACTGGCAAAACCACAGAGAAGCAGATATAGAAACGGAAAGACAGACAGACAGTCACTCAGACAGACAGAAAGAAATATACAGACGGAAAGACAGACAGACAGTCACACAGGCAGACAGAAATATACAGACAGAAAGACATGTTTGTAACTATTTGTAAATATTATGTAAATATTATGTATTGTGTAAATATAGTATGTAAGTAGTTGTAAGTAGAATCCAAGTAGGGCGTCACCGCCCTATGTTATGTCTATGAGCACTTATTGTGTCTACGCTTGAATGAATCACGACTTCCTTGGTCGCACCACCGCTCTAGCCGGAGAGAGCCGGCGAGAGTAGCTGTCTGTAAGGGTCTGGGGTTGGACACGGGTGCTGTGTCAGGTGCTGCTGTATAAGATTTAAGATGATGTTAATATATATATCATCAGAAAACTCCCCGAGACTTTGCCCTCACCTACGACTGGCGTAAAGGGAGATTTACAAGCATTAACATTTTGGTGGAAAGTGAGTGGGATAATAGTGATTTTAAGTCTTTTGTGGGTAAGCTTGGCTGTGTCTGTCTTCCCACACTGCTGTTCTTCCCACGACGACACACAGTCTATCTCTGCCCCAGCCTCCAGCCCTTTTTGCAGTCTTGGTGTGGAATCGCCCTAGCAGCTTGATGTAATTCTGGGATTTTTCTCCACATCAACACCCCACCTACCACCACTCCACTACAGCCACGTAAGGCTCCTGCTCCTATCAAACTACAACCTGCCTTTGCCTGCCTGTGTTCCTGTCCGGCCTGCTGTAGGGGTTAGTTCCAGCCCCCAGAAACTCCACCCTAGACCCTACTCCAGGAAGCAGCCCCCAACCGCCGCCCGACGCCATTACGTCATCGTTTTCCCCACCTACCACACAGACCGAAGTCACCCAGGGAGCGTGGCCACTCACACCGAGCTACGTCACAGTCTCCTGCTCCTATCAGCTTCTCGTTCCGCCCAGTGCTAAGCTGCCGCCCAGTGACGTCACGGACACTTCCACCCAATCACGAGGAAACACTACTACACAGAGTTTCACTCAATCTCCAGTCTTGGCACGGATCGCATCTTACTACAAGTATTTTCTACTTGCATTTTCATGCAATTCCTCATTCCATCACATTAATCAATCCCTTTCTACAGAGAAGCCAAGCTGTCTCTATAGATTGTGATATTGTCACTGTTTACTCTCATCCATTCATTGCATTTTCGTCCATCATTTTTCATTGTCAGAATTTTTCGTTCACTCACTCCTACTTCATCCCATTTTCTCCCAATTATACTCATACTCAACTATAAATAACGCATCCATTTTCACTCATATTCATTGTATATATATCATTTCTTCACAGATTACAAATACTTTTATTTATTTATTCTCTCATTTATTCATCCGTTTGGTCATTTAGTTTCATTTGCTTACTTCCTATTCTGTTAATGTCCCTTTTTAAAAAGGTAGATCTCTCCCCTATTGAATATGACGGTAACACAGATAACTCTGTATGTAGTGATAATGTAAATCTTCAAAGTGGCAGATCTGACAGCAATCCAACCGTAAGTTCCCTACCTGATTCTACTACTCCTGTTACTCCTACCCTAAATCCAAATATATTAACACCAGATACTCTATCGTCTTCTCCAACTAATTCTCCTGAAACCTCTCAGTCTTCTCTACAGCCTTCATCCTTCCCTACTACTACACATACACCACCACTACCCACGACACACACCACTACCACCAACACACTTCCTTCCCACACACTGTTTCAGTTCACTATTGTGCCTACTTCCTCGCCTTCGCGGTCTCACCCTCTTCCTACGATGACGACTCAGAACCCTCCACCTCCCCAGTCCATATATTTGGATGATGTTAACAGACCAAAATTCACAGGAGAGGATAGTACAGTTTCCCTTTATGACTTCCTCAGAGAGGTCGAAAATGACATTCGTCATCGGCAAATCACAAGTGAACCCTTGAAAGTTTCTTTTCTGCTAAGTCGACTGCACCATGGCAGATCACTAATAGGAGCTACTATTCGTGTGGGGCGCTTCGAAGATTGTCAAATGTTTGATGCGTTTCGCCAACGTCTCGTTCAATATTGTTGCCAACATTCCAATGCTGCACATCTCATAGGGTTGACCAACCTTCTCAGGCAAATGGAGGAGGACATGAAGGTACCTCCCCAACATGCAAAAGTTACTGAGGCAGCCACTACTATGAGGGCGACGAGTTCAGAGTTGCGCCAATTATTCCGTGGTACTCAATGGGTAGCAGAATGCAGTGGAGAGGTCATGATTTCATTAAATCATTTTGCAGACTTGTTCGGTTGCTTTAGATTTCTCAACCGGCTTTCGGACTCCCAAAAACAAATAGCACTACAACTTGGCTTTAACCCTGGAGACAAAATAATGGACATTAGCAAGGCCATTGTAGAAAGGTCATGAACAGACTTCACTCGCCAGGTCGATTCTTACAGCTCACCATCTCCCTCTGCAGGTGGTACTGAGAGAGTACTACACACCAGCATTACCTCATCTGATTCCTCTCGTTTGCGGCCAACTACAAGAAACAAACCTAGTAATCAGTCTCACACACTATTTCTTAATTTCTAGCGGTTGTGACAAATCTACTGTGCGACATAGCAAACAGTCCTCAATTGTGTGCTGGCATTGCGGTAATGTAGGTCATCGGGAGTCTAGTTGTGCACGCAATGAAAGACGTTTCTGCTCACGGGAACGACAGTGCACACCCTCGCGGTCCCGACATCTAACATGCAAATATCACAAAAATAGCACAACTCACTCCACGGACGAGTGTTGTTTCCTTAAGAGCCGTCAGTCGGGGGAAGACGAGCGCTCGGATTGGAGAAATGTAACCTAACAGCGGAAGATCCGTCGGTGTCTGAAAATGAGGTAACAGAAAATCAACTCCCCATTCGTCAGGTAGGGCCTATAACATCTTTAGGCTTAGTCATTCTAGGATGGAGCGAAGGGGTACAAAGCTTTTTCTTTATGGACACCGGATCTATGGTAAACCTGATCTCAGATACCTCTATAAACAACATTAGGAAAATAACTAAAAAAAATGGGCTCCTCAAACCACCTGACATTGCCTATGCGGTGTGGATGGCTCAGAATTTCAGGTCAAAGGAAAGATCACACTAAAGTACAACTTGATAAAGCCTTAAGACCTTTTGACGTGGAGTTTCATGTCACTAATGATCTTAAATATCCAGCGGACACTCTCACTGGCTTTTCGACAATAGCCCAAGATGCTATTGCTCTCATACCTGCTTCTTGTACAATAAACGTCAATGGTTTCCCAATAACTAGTATGGAATATCCACGTCCGGTACATTCCCAGACAAAGTCAGTTATTCACTCTCACATGATTCCAACATTACTCGAGAGTAAAGAGATACACACACCATTACCTGAACAACCAAGTACACTACCATCTAGTACTACATCCTTTGAGCATTCAACTGTAGATCGTATCAACCCCTCTGACAGTGGAACACTCGCCGACTCAGACACGTCTCATTTAACTACCTCAGATAGTGTGAATGATGTTTTACAACACGCAGAGATAAGGCGTGCAGTAACAAATCAGTGCACAATTTTGTTACCGCACAAATTTAACAAGGTCTCTGTTCGTGTTGTGGGTGCGAAACCTTATCTGAAACGTGTTGTATGAATGGCTTAGCTTATGAGTCGGCGTTGTGTACGGTGCTAGAGGATGGTTTATGCTACTTGTACATTTCCAACACCACAAACGCCGCGTTCACCTTACGAATGGGAACACAGATTGGTGATTTCTTGGTATACCCAGCGACCATACATGTGTGCCAGGATTTCCCATGCCCTGTTGCTGATGTATGCTCAGTTGCTCAGTCCACCGATATCCCATCTAATCTTGAATCTCATGTGAAACAGAGTGATTTTCCCGAACACAGAAATCAATTAATTAATCTCTTGCGAGACTATCGCGAAGTAGTAGCCCTACCCGGTGAGAATATGGGCAAGACAGATTTGATAAAGTATAACATTACATTACAGCCAGGTGCTCAGCCATTATATATACCTGCCTACCGTTTACCACATAGCCAACGTTAACAAGCTGATCGTCTTATTCAGGGCATGTTAGATAATGAGGTCATTGAACACTCTGATAGCCCGTGGAACAGCCCACTATTTCTGGTTCCAAAGAAAGATGGTGAGTTACGACCAGTAATAGATTACAGACGTGTGAATGCACTGACTGTCCCGGACAGATTTCCAATTCCTGTACTCACTAATCTGCTGGAATCCTTAGGCGAAAACAATTGTGTTTTTTTCCTCCCTAGATCTTTTAAGTGGATATTGGCAAGTCGAAATGGAAGAATCATCTCGTCCTATCACTGCCTTCAGTACTCCATCCGGACATTACCAATTCCGTAGACTTCCATTTGGTTTGAGAAATGCGACTAATTCATGCGACTATTTCATACAGTTTTCACCGGCATGATAGGTCACTCAGTTTTTGCTTATCTACATGATGTCATAATTGCTAGTCACTCGGTGGAAGAACACTTAGAAAAATTGACCGAAGTGTTCACTAGACTCAAACAAGCTGGACTTAAGATCAAACTGTCAAAGTGTGACTTTTTACGTAAGAAACTCCAGTTCCTAGGACATGTTGTTGACGCTCAAGGAATTCATACATCAGATGACAAGGTTAGAGCCGTGACGAATTTCTCAACTCCAACCAACACCGACGCTGTACGCAGTTTCCTCGGTCTCAGTGGGTATTACAGAAGATTTATTAAAGGGTATGCCCAGATAGCTGTGCCATTAACAAAATTGCTAAAGAAGGAAGCATCTTTTGTGTGGGCTGATGAACAGGCAACCGCATTCACAACACTGAAAAATGCTCTAGCACAATCACCAGTTTTGGCATTCCCTGATTATTCAAAACCATTTCTTTTATGTACTGATGCTTCCGGAGTAGGCCTAGGTGCCGTTCTCATGCAAAATGACTCCGAAGGGAAGAAACGTGTCATTGCCTATGCTACCCGTGTGCTAAACTCCGCAGAGAAGAATTACGGTGTAACTCACTGGGAAGCCCTTGCCATGGTCTGGTCTCTAAAACATTTCCTCGACATCATCTACGGATATCCTGTTCACATCCAAACAGACCATCTTCCCTTATGTGACCTGTTTTGGGGACGTAACCTTACCGGTCGACTTGCACGTTGGGCAGTCACTGTGACTGACTATAATCCGACATTTGAATACATTCCTGGGAAATCCAATGTCGTAGCCGATGCCCTCTCACGGCATGTAGCCACAGTCTCAACCGATTGCGATGTAAACTTGGCATTCAATTATGACACACTACATAGGTTCCAGCGTGAGGACCCCATATGGTCACAGGTCATATATTTTCTAGAGTCAGACGATGATTCTTCTCTGCCCAAGTTACCAGTTCCTGTATCTGATTTCTTCCTCAACAATGAATTGCTCTATAAAGACTCAGTACTGAAAGGTAACAACGTACCTCATTGCGAAGTTAAGCAACTAATCATTTCAACAGACTTAATTCCTGCTGCCCTTCATTTAATCCACGACACCCCAGATGCATCACACCCTGGCAAAGACAGAAGCTTACGGCAAGCACGTCTGTCATATTATTGGCCCACTATGCGAAAGGATATAGAAGCGCACTGCGATGCATGTTTATCATGTGCCCGTCACAAGAGGACAACCTGTCAACCTGCTCCTATATTGCAATACCCAGTACCATCAAAACCTTGGCAAACTGTCTCTCTTGATCTTCTGAAGCTGCCTCGTACAGAATCTGGCTTCGTTTATCTGTTAGTGGTAGTCGATCATTTGTCTAGATTTGTCATCTTAGTTCCATTGCGTGAAAAATCTGCTAACTCAGTAGCACATGCCTTTATTAATTCAGTAATTTGCCCTTTCACAACACCAGAAGTAAGTTTAACTGATAACGGGTCAGAGTTCAATAATTCAGTACTGGAAGAAGTTTGTCTTCGAGACGGAATTAAGAAATGCAATATAGTGGGCCATCATCCAGCCTCGAATGGCCTAGTAGAGTGCCAAAATAGAAAGATATTGGAGAGTGCATCACATAGTGAGAGATCAGATTTCCACCTGGGACGAGTGGATTCCGCAGGTAGCTGCTTCAATTAATTCATCCATCAATAAGTCAATTGGAGAAACACCATTCTTCATCATATATGGCTTTGACAAAAGACTACCTTATTCACTGTCGCAATCCAAACCTGATCCAATCTACGACTACGATAACAATGTGCGAGTCAACCTGTTCAACTTCCAGAAAATTCATAAATACATTCAGGATAATCTGGCCCTCACTAATGAAGAATTTGTACATAACCAACCTGCCGCTGCCACAGATGTTACCATCCAAGTAGGTGACTTAGTTTTTGACCTACATCATGACAGCGAATCAAAATTAAACATTAAATTCTTGGGTCTCTTCCGTGTCATATCTCGTAAGGGTAATAAATTCGAATTAAGAGATCCGCAAAAGGCATAGACGACATGGGTGCATGCAGATCATCTCAAATGTGCATCAAAACGCATAGTCTTGGAGGAACCACTAAGAGAGACCACATCCCCACAACAAGCTCCTACTCAGCATTCTTCCTCTTCTCTAAGTCTCCCTTCTGACACTACTACAGTATTCAGCCTTGCCCTACTGTTTATGACTATCGTGCCAAATTGCGTTCTGCCACTAAGTCTCTTGCATAACGTTATCATCTCACACTGTCGTTACCATCTGTATTTCCATCACCTCTAAGATCACCTCATTTTATAGGAAAGATGCTGTGGGTCTATGTGCTAGCAGTGCTTACTCTGGATGGGTCTGGATAGGGTGAGGACGATGGTGCCGTACGGCCCGGGGCCTTGGTTGGCGCAGGTGAGGTAATGGCGGTGACAAATGTAGTCTCCTTGCGCTATGACCTAGAGCCGCTGGCAGCCGTGGCCATCATCCTGCCTGACCTTGCACGTCAGCTAGACGACCTGCAGGGACTCCTGTCAGATATTAAAAATCGACATCCCACAGACACATTTTTGTACCCTCTCTACCTACCCATCTGCTGGAAGTTAGATTATATTCTTTATCAATGCAACCATCTTCAAGATTCCTTCCCCCACCAAACGCCTGTGGGTCGCTCATGAGTCAAACGTGGACTTTTTGATCTAGGAGGAGAAATCCTCAGCGGATTATTTGGTGTAGCGACTACTCGTGACATTTCTGGATTTAAGGAAGATTTATTTCAATTAGCTAACGCACTAGAGTCGCAAAATAAGGTGTTAAGTGTTCAACATTCTATGCTACAAGAGATGACCCGCCATTTGAATGATGTTACCAGTACTTTAAATAATTTCACAATTATTCTTAAACATGAAGTATCGAAGACAAATATTATATCAGAGTTGATGTATGTTAAATTACATGTAGATAATTTGCAGGTTTCTCTGGACTCTCTTGTCTCCCAAGTTTCTAGCCTAATTCGTAGTTTAGTCAATGCTGTTGATGGTAGTGTCATCCTAGATTTAGTATCTCTCACTGACCTTCGTTCTACTTTGGAATGGGCTCACCCAACCTTCGGCTTGTCTCCTATGATTCCATTTTCCTCTTTAGAAAGCTACTACCCAATACTAGAGGCCACATTCCTTACTAAAGATATAACTGTTCATATTCCTGTTCGTTCTTCCATCATACTTGATCTCTTTCACATCATTCCTTTTCCCTTCTGGTACAATAACTCCCTGATACAAGCCTCTGTCTCCTCAAAGTAATTTCTTCTCTCCCATGATCATCTCTATATTGCCTTCCTCTCCTCTCGGTAGATGTGTCCTTCTCACACCCAACTCTCGAGTTTGTGCTGCGTACCTCTTAACAATTTTTCCTAGCAGCATTGCTCCTTGCGAATCTGCCTTAGTCCGTAACTTCTCAGTACAACCTGTCTGTACCTTTGTTCCTGCCCCCAAAAGCCAGGAATACCATGCTCATCTAAATCACATCCGCTATTTCTTCTTTAGTGTCTCAGCTCCTGTCAGTCTTATTTGTCCAGGGACCCCTGTCCGTTCACTATCCACAGTTGGTTTATATAAGGCCTCTGATTATTGTACAATAAAGTCTGAGTCTGTAATAGCCCATGCTACACACTATCACTTCGCACTTCGCTCCCACAAGTATGAGATCTTCAAACCTATTAATACCATCTTTCATCTACCAACAGACAATCTTTCTATCACATCAGAGAACCTACGTATGTTGAACTATCTAAACCAGTCTGAATTCATTATGAACCAGTTCTCTTCAGCTTTTAACTGATCCTGGTCACATCCAATCTTTGTATTTCCTCCGGTTGTCTTATGTTTTCTAGGTTTTATTGCAATTGTTTGTATTCTGTACTGTTGTCTCAAGCGAATGGACAAAAGGTTGCGTGAGATCCGTGTAGCAACAAGGTTAGTGCGACAATCATAAGACCTGGAAAATGGTAGTCCTGAGTAAAACTCATTTTGTGATTACGTATGTATATATATATTAAAACATCCGATTGTAAATTGACCAAACCTATATGTATATGCTATCTTTCCAACATGGCCATGTACTGTAAATATATTAATCCCTTCTTACATCCAGCCTTGTGAATTATGTAGTAATATCTCATTTATTATTATATTCCCATGTAGTCCCGGTCGACTGAATACTCAGACTGTAATGCCTCACCACTGTGTCAGGAGACACTTTTTGATGAGGGGGATAATTGTTTGTAACTATATGTAAATATTATGTAAATATTATGTAGTGTGTAAATATAGTATGTAAGTAGTTGTAAGTAGAATCCAAGTAGGGCGTCATCGCCCTATGTTATGTCTATGAGCACTTATTGTGTCTACGCTTGAATGAATCACGACTTCCTTGGTCGCACCACCGCTCTAGCCGGAGAGAGCCGGCGAGAGTAGCTGTCTGTAAGGGTCTGGGGTTGGACACGGGTGCTGTGTCAGGTGCTGCTGTATAAGATTTAAGATGATGTTAATATATATATCATCAGAAAACTCCCCGAGACTTTGCCCTCACCTACGACTGGCGTAAAGGGAGATTTACAAGCACTAACAGACAGACGGACGGAAAGATACAAAGACAGACTGAGATAAGGACAGACAAAGACTGACAGACAGAATGATAACCTCACACACACACACACACACACACACACACACACACACACACACACACACACACACACACACACACACACGCACAATCAATTCTCAGTGCTGATTCAGATGTTACCCTTTGAGTACAAGCGGTTTTACCCAACTAAATAAACTATAGCAGTAGCATGGATCATCATCATCATCTACATCATCATGATCATCATCATCAAGGAATGTGCTTCTAGTCCCATCACTACGAGAAGTTTGTCCAAGGTGCAGAAAATAACCCCGAGGAAAGAATATAGAATTACAGACGCCATTGTAATGAATGGTTTAATTCACTCTTTGCGAATTAATTGTCCTTCACCTTTGTCATATTCAAATTCTGAGTACCAAAATTTTCACATGAACCACTTGGCTCCTGAAGGGATTAAAGAGATGTAAAAATATACCTCCAATAAAATTATTCCTCCTATTCCTCCTCCTCCTCCTCCTCCTCTTCCTCGTCCTCCTCCTCCTCCTCCTCGTTCTTGCCATCATGCCCCCTCCTGTGCGTTCCCGGCAACCAACAGCATACCCTACTCCCTAAATAGAGCAAAGGGAAAAGGAAGACCAACAGCCCTTCTCGAGCACCCAGCGCACACACACACACACACACACACAAATATATATGTACATATACATATGTATCTGTATTATCCTCCTCCAGCTGCTGCTGCTGCTGCTGCTCTCCTTGTCCTCCTCCTGAGGATTCCCATCCCCCCTGCTGCTGCTGCAGAGGTAAGATGGGATGAAAGGGGGAGGGAGAGAGAGGATGGGTGTCAATAAAGCACTCTGCCAAGGGGAACTAGAAGGAAGAGCAAGTCCGTCTCGAACGTCAGCTGATGATGTGGGCTGCTGTACTTGTTACTATGGAGGCAGAGGCCCACCACCTATGACAGTAGTATCATGTGCCACCCTCTGCCGGCGCGCTCTCTCTCTCTACGTCTCCCACCGTTGGTTGGGCAAGTAGCCAGCAGAGGCAGCAAGAGCCGGAGAAAGGTGGCGTTGGTTGATACATCTGGTGGTGTCGGTCCCTATTCCTAGTGACGAGAGAGGAAAAGCCTGGTCGGGTGCATCCCGCAGGCAGCACGAAACTACTTCTACCAAGGTCAGCCGTGAGTGACACCTCACTGGCTCTGTCTGGAAACCTAAGAATTGTGCGACATGGACCTGGCAAGTCCGCGATCGCTTCTTCTCCCAAACTGTGACACAACTCTTAACGGGGGATCACTTGGCTCGTGGGTCGATGAAGACCGCAGCGAACTGCGAGTCGGTATGTGATACGCATTTTCAGATACATTGACAAGTCGAACACACATTGCGGTAGCTTGCCCCGTGGGGTAGCCACCACTCCTGGACGAGGGTCATACAAGGCCTCTAACAACACGCTGGTGAGAACCGGCAATGGGCTAACTAGCCGCGAGAGGGGCGAGTTGGGGCTACGTCAACAATTGACTGTTTTTCGGGCAGAGCCCCAAGGAGCCGACAAGACATTCCTCTCAGCCTTGGGGATTCGCAGCGCTGCCCCTCAGGCTCTGCTGTGTTCCTTCAAAACCAACCCATTGATAAAATCTGTCACTGGGGAGGGCGTCGTCATCGCCGTCGTTGTGTGTCCGTGCAGGCATGCATGACGACGGTCGGCTCCACCCTCCCCATCAAGCAAGGGACTGAACACTGGGAGGTCTGTAAGGTGATTAAAGAAGCTCTCAGGGGGCCGAACAGTGTTCTGGAGAGGATGGGGTGTAGCACCGGGACTAAAGTTTCATTTCCACACCGTCCACTCTTCTCCTACCCAGGGGTAGAGGAGACGCGGTGCTCGACATTGTTACTAAAACAGTCGGTGCACCGCCGGAGGTGGAGTTAAGGTGGGACTTTGAAAGGAACCAAGATGAGCCAGGCAGGCAGGCAGGCAGGAGGGACAGAGGATACAGTTCGACCTGTCTTCTTACCCCTCTCCTCCTCCTCCTCCTCCTCCTGCTCTTGCTCTCACCTCCTTTGTCCCAAGTGATGCACAGCCTGACATGGTTCATTTTTTCCTCTCTTCTGTGCCGTCGGAGGGCTCATCATGTGGTCTCCGACAGAAGGGACGAAGGGTTCTCTGCGGCCTACTACCACTACCACCACCAATACTGAGGTCTGCTCTGTGGTGTCAAGGAGCAACAACCTTGACGAGGGTGGTCCTGTGGTGGGTGGGTGGGTGGGTCCGTGGAGAGGGGTTTCTTGGATGCTACATTTCCAGACACATCGACAAGTCAAACGCACATTGCGTTAAACAGACACTGCTGAGTGTTACCATATGTCCAAATCATACGTGCTCCCTACGTTCCAAATGGGTTTTTGGAGGATTTCTACCCTTCCCTGTAAAATCAGATAACTCAGAGTTCATGGAAGAGGGATAGGTGGACTTTATTACTCAACCGCCGGTGACAACAGGATTCTCCTTCCCGTCCTCCCTCTAAGCCATGTATCCATGTACAATGCTGAGTGGTTTACATCTATTGAAACCATACATGCTCCCTACGTTTTAAGTGGGGTTGGTGGAGGATTAGTGCCCCTCCCTGTAAAACAATTAACTTTAAGCCTTGGCCACCCCACTTCTGGGATACATGGCGTCTGGCAATGAATGATGAATGAATGAAATTTTACGGAATATTACAACTATGTCCATAGAGCCACTGTAAATGTGGAGACGAACGTACGTATTATAAGTGTGGTTTTGACTTGATATATTGCCTTGTGGCCATGTGGTTTGAAGCGATAATCGGGATGATGGTTTTGAACTATTAAGAGATTAGAATACACACACACACACACACACACACACACACACACACACACACAATCGCTGAAAGCTTAGGCGAAGGATAATCAACCACAAATATTCTGGCTTAGAACAGTCTAGCCTCAGGTTCCTGTACCTAGAATGTTTGTCTGCCACATACCCCATTGTCCACCTGTCTTCCTGCCACCTACCCTCCTTCTCCTTCCCTGTCTACTTAATTTTCTGCCTATTCCTTCTCCCCCCTGTCTGCTTCATATACCTACTAGTCTCACTAATTTCCTGATTCTTTCTGCTCACAATCCGTCTACCTCTTCCCCTACCCAACAAACCCACATTTAACTGTCTTGTCTCCTCGTCTGCTGCCCCTCTTACCCTGCCTGCCTCCTGCTTTCCTCCCTTCCTCCCTCCTTCCCTGTCCCACTCCCTCCCTCTTTTCCTTTCTCCCTGTCCCACATCCTCCCTCCTTCGTGCTTTACTCTCCTTACCTTCATTTTGTAGAATTAGATATCGTATTGATAGTCTTCTCTGTAACAAGCAGCCTCGAAAGGACCATTAGGTCTGTTGTTGTTTGCCTTCTTTTGTACTCCATTGTACTCCCCTTACTCCCTGTCCTACTCCCTCCCTCCCTCCTTTGTCCCACTCCCTCCTCTTTCCTTGCCTGTCCCACTCCCTCCTCTTTCCTTGCCTATCCCACTCCCTCCTCTTTCCCTTCCTGTCCCACTCCCTCCGTCCCTTCCTATCAGTCACACTCTCTCCCTTCATTCCTCCCTCCCTGTACCTTCCTCCCTCCTTGCATTGCCTCATGTCCCACATCCTCCCTACTTTCCTTCCTCCCTGTCCCACATCCTCCCTCGCCTCCTTCCCTGTCCCACATCCTCCCTCCCTTTCCTCCTTGTCCCATTGCCTCCTTCCTCGTTCCACTCCTTTTCTCCCTCCCTCTCTGTCCCACATCCTCCCTTCCTTCCTCCCTGCATCATCCTTCCTCCTTCCCTTCCTCCTGCTTGACCCCTGCATGCTTAATGAGGCAGTAACTCAGTCCACACCAGATGTCCAACTCTCGCTAATGACTGCCTCTCCCCACCACCCTCTCTCTCCTTCCCTTCCTCCCTCCACCCATATTCTTCCTCCTCTCCTTCCTTCCATCCTTCTTCCTCCTCTCCTTCTTTCCATCCTTCTTCCTCCCTTCCTTCACTTTTCTTTGCTCTATTTTCCTGTCATCCTTCTTCCTTTGTCCTTTCTTACCATCACCTTTCTTCCTCCACATCTCATTCACTCCATCATCTCTCTCTCTCTCTCTCTCTCTCTCTCTCATCTATCTATCTCTATCTATCTATCTCTATCTCTCCGTGTACTGCTCTTTTTCCTACCATTTCTTCCGCCCCTTTCTTTCTTTCTCCCTCTCTCTTTCCTTTAATCTCAGTCTCTTTTCGTCTTTCCCACCTGCCCTTCCTCTCTTCTTTCTCTTATACCTCCCTTCCTCCCTCACCCGCCTCATTCCAGGTTTAAACATCTTCTATTCCTTCTTCCCCTTCAGTCCTCTTCTCTCTCTCATCATAGTCACTCATCCCCTCCTGTTTACTCCTCTCTCCCTCCCCTCGATTTTTTCCATCTTTCCCTCTGTCCAACTGCTCTTTCCTCCTCCTTCTCCTTCCACCTCTCCTCCCTAACTTTCAAGTCCTCACCACATTATTTTCACCAAACTTTTAATCACTTTTTGCCTCCTTATGAATATGCAGCAGCGCAGAGTGGCTAATGGCGAGAGTGGTGGTGCTGGTGGGGGTGGATATGAGAACTGTGACATGAAAATTGTTCCTGGGAACGCCTTAGCATCATAGGAAGGTTTCCATTTATCTTATATACATGTGTGTGTGTGTGTGTGTGTGTGTGTAGAGGGGTGGGGGAAAGGAAATATTGAGTCGCTATTCTATTGCCGAGTGTGTGGGTGGGTATGTGGGTTGGTTGGTGGGTGGGTAAATTGGTAATGAAGAAAGCGGCTCACTGGGGAATAGGTCCATGGAGTAAATAGGTCCATGCTGTAAATAGGTCCATGATGTAAATAGGTCCATGGAGTAAATAGGTCCATGGAGTAAATAGGTCCATGGTGTAAATAGGTCCATGGTGTAAATAGGTCCATGATGTAAATAGGTCCATGATGTAAATAGGTCCATGATGTAAATAGGTCCATGGAGTAAATAGGTCCATGGAGTAAATGGGTCCATGTGGTAAATAGGTCCATGGAGTAAATAGGTCCATGATGTAAATAGGTCCATGATGTAAATAGGTCCATGATGTAAATAGGTCCATAATGTAAATAGGTCCATGGAATAAATAGGTCCATAATGTAAATAGGTCCATGTAGTAAATAGGTCCATAATGTAAATAGGTCCATGGAGTAAATAGGTCCATAATGTAAATAGGTCCATGGAATAAATAGGTCCAGGGTATAAATAAGTCCATGGAGTGAATAGGTCCATGGTGTAAATAGGTCCATGGAGTGAATAGGTCCATGGTGAGAACGGGTAGAAATGGGGAAACAGGTACATGGGGGTCAGGGCAGGTAAAGATGGTGGAGGACAGGGCAGGACAGGAAAGGGCAGGGCAGGTCATGGTGGTGAAGGATAGGGCAGGGCAGGTAAAGGCGGTACAGGACAGGGCAGGGCAGGTAAATATAAATGCTGAGACTGCCTAGGATAAAAATAATAGTTATTGTACGTGAAAGGCTATAATAGCCTCGTCAATACAATGACAGTTTTTTCTTCCTTGTCCCTCTACCCAGTATCACTCAAGATTTGAGGATGCTCTACTTTTGAAGAGGAAAGAAATATACTTCCTTAACCCCTACAAAATTTTACCACTTTTCTCATATATTCTAGCAACCCCTAAGCAAAATATTCAGTTGAGGTTAGCAAAATATTCATTTGGGACAAGAACCTTTGAAGAAAAATATTTTATTAAAGCCTTCGTAGAGAAAGCTTTTCTTGCAGTCACCATTCATGCCTCCAGAATGATGACATAACCTTTACTTCATTTTCGTTAATATCAAATGTTTTTTGTGTAATTTAAGAAAGCTTCCTAGTAGCAAAGAGGTAAAAGAGAGAGAGTAGGTGTTTACCTTGTGTACACAAGGCTGGTTAATAGTCTATTTACACCGCCAAGAAATCGAGTCCTCACTAATGCAATCATTCTCTTAAAATAACCAAATAAATAAATTATTAAAATGGACTGGTATATCTCCATTACTTAGAGACTCAGACGTGTTAAAGAATTATTGACAGGGACTTTACATGTGAGTGGAATGTAATATTAATATTTAGGAAAGTAAAGCAATGACTCAGTGTACTGCAGCATTTTGTTGCACGGGGATTTACTAACTACATCACGTGTACGCCTGGGAAAGGACTGCAGTTATTAGCACTGCACTGTGACAGGTTTTGTCGACACTTTATTCCCCCGTATACGGTATGCTGAATGGTGGCAGGAATTACCATCATCCTCATTATTATTATTACTATTTTTTATTACTATTATTACTTTTTCATTATTATTATTATTATTATTATTATTATTATTATTATTATTATTATTATTATCATCATCATCATTATTGTATATTATTATGTATTGGTAGGTGGTGACGCTAACCATCCACTCACTCG
The DNA here is from genome assembly GCF_032717465.1 of Coenobita brevimanus. Lineage (NCBI taxonomy): Eukaryota > Metazoa > Arthropoda > Malacostraca > Decapoda > Coenobitidae > Coenobita > Coenobita brevimanus. The sequence continues at coordinate 15,881,675 of NC_137034.1, forward strand.
ATGTAGTGCTCCTTTGGGTGTCTGCCATTTCCTCTCGTCCTTCCTTCCTCTTCAGTCTTTCTTTCCTTCATTCTTTCTTCTTCCTTCTGTTTACGGATGACCTTACACTCCCTCCTCTGTCTTTCTTTCCTTGGCTCTTTTCTCTTCCTTCTGCCTATGGGTGAGTCTACACTGAGAGACAAGCCAGATGGTTTCCTGTACACCAGGAAATCATTTACTACGCTGGGTGATAACAATATAACCAAATTATGGCACCTAGTGGCTTAGTGGTTAATTAAGGCGCTCCAATCGGATTGAGCCTGTGTAGGTTTATATCCAACGGGTGGTTGGGGTTTACTGATCACTTAATGCCACTCAGGGATGAGAGATTGGTCACTTTCGACTTAAATGTCAGGACCAACTTGCCTAGCCCCGGGCTCCTACGCTTCTCATGGGGCGGCATAGGATTGGATGATGGATGGATGTCTGGTTATTATTATTGTCATTATCATTATCATCGTTATTATTATTATTGTCATTATCATTATTATTATTATTATTATTAATCATCATCATCATCATCATCATTCCCCAGAACAAAGGAAAAGGGGAAAAAGAAGTGTTTGCTAATCATAGTGGTATTTGTGCTCTTAGTATAAAAGGAAAAGTATATGACAGGATACTTATTGACAGAGTTAGGGAAATAACGAAGGAATTATTTGGAGAAGAACAGGGAGGTTTTAGGAAGGGATGAGGTTATGTAGATTAGATATTCATCCTTAAGCCTTTAGTGGAAAAGTTTCTAGAGAAGGGAAAGAAGTTGTATGCAGCCTTCATGGATTTCGAGAAAGCATATGACAGGTTGAATAGACAGGGATATGTCGAATATATTAAGAATATATTGAGTAAATGAAGTTGCTGAATGCCGTGAAGAGTATGTATGACGTTGCTACGGCTGCAGTGTGTGTGGATAGTGAATTGACTTAGTTTTCCTATCCGAATGTCGGACTGAAACAGAGATGTGTCAAGTCTCCATGACTGATGAGTCTGTATGTGGATGGAGTTATAAAAAAGATACAAGGTTGGGCAGTGGATGTTGGAGCTAGCGTTTGGAAACTTCCTGTGCTGTTGTTTGCAGATGATACTGTATTGCTAAGTGAAGACATAAGGGAACTACAAGGCTTGGTGAATGAGTTTGGAGAAACGGATTTTAAGGTGAATGTAGGAAGGACTAAAATTATGGTCTTCGAGAGAAATGAAGTCACTGAATGTATAGTGAGGTTGGATGATGAGAAAATGGAAAATGTGAGTGCATATTAAGTACTTGGGTAGTGTGTTGGGTAAGGAGGGAAGTTTAGAGGGTGAAATGCTTGAAAGTGTACAACAAGGAGGAAAGGTTGCTGGTTCTTTGAAAGCAGTGATAAGAAATAGGGAGTGTGACCATGGAATTAAAAAAGGCGCTGCATGATAGTACGTTACTGTGATATCAACTCTAACATATGTATGAGAAGCTTGGACCTTGTTGGATGGACACAAGTCATGAGTGAGAGCAGTGGAAATGAGTTATTAGAAAGGAGCATCCGGATATTCATGGAGAGGCAGACTGACAAATGAGAAAGTGGAGGAGTGTGGTGGTGTGGCTGTGGATGTGATAGATGCGTTAGGAGAAATATACTAGGTGGTTTGGCCATGTGGAGAGGATGGAGAGCGAGAGTTTAACAAGAAGAGTATACGTGAGTGAGGTGGAGAGGGGGAGAGGGAGGGGGAGGCCAAGGATAAGATGGAAGGATGGAGTGTAGCGGTACATAAGAGAAGAATGTGTGAGCTGGAGGTAGGGTAGTGAAATGGCGGGGGACAGGGCGACATGAAGGCGATTTGTTTGTGTCCACCTCTAACGGGATTAAGACATCTCGTAATGGATAGACAGATAGATAGATGACAATGATGATGCTGAATATTATTATTGTTATTATTATTACTAGTAGTAGTAGTAGTAGCAGTAGTAATATCGTTGTTGTTGTTGTTGTTGTTGTTTATTGTTTATTATTATTATTATTATTATTATTATTATTTTGCTTATGACAATTTTTGAGAGAGAGAAAATAATTAGCAAGAAAAATGTGTTAATTGAAGGAGTAATGAAGCTCCCTAACACCTCTTCCTAGGTGATTTATTTTGCCTTTGACACCTTGCAGCCCCCTAACACCTCTTCTTAAGTGATTTATTTTGCCTTTGACACCTTGCAGCCCCCTAACACCTCTTTCTGAGTTACTTAGTTTGCTTATTACACCTTGCAGCTCCCTAACACATCTTCCTAAGTGATTTATGTTACATAAATAACTCGGATATCACCATCCTCTGCATAAATAACCTACCATTAGCCAGATATATCCAAAAATGAATCACTATGGAAGAGGTGTTGGGGAGCTTCTTTATTTTGTATTCTTGTTGCGCCAGAAAGCTCCCTAACGCCTCTCCCTGAGTGATTTATTTTGCTTATTACACCATACTCTGCGTGGATAATGTAGAAGAGGATATTAACCAGCCAGATCAAAAATAAATCACTAGGGAAGAGGTGTTAGGGAGCGTCATTAACATACATACATAATATACAAACGGGGAATATGTTGTTGAAGTTACGAGGAGAGTGGCGGGATGTCCTTGGCCCCCTAACACCTATTCTTAAGTGATTTATTTTACTCTGTGTGTGTTTCTGATGGCATAATTATGTACGTACGTTTGATACCTTAAATGTGTGTGTGTGTGTGTGTGTGTGTGTGTGTGTGTGTGTGTATGTGTGTGTGTGTGTGTACAGTGGGCTCGTACAGTATGCGTGATAACAGTGCGTGAATCGCATAGTACACGAGCGACCAAAATCTTGACCATAACCATTTACAACGCTGGGTGGTAACCATATAACCAAACCATACGTGCTTCCTACGTGTCAACAAGTGGGTTGGTGGAGGGTTAATGCCCCTCCCTGTAAAACAACTAACAAAGTCAAGTGGCCACCCTTTACGGGATTATGGCGTCTGGCAATAGATAGATAGATAGATTATTATTATTATTATTACCACCATCATCATCAAAATCACCATCACTACCATCATCACTGCCACCACCACCACCACCACCACCATCACCATCACCACTGAAATTATCTCCGATAGGTCATAGAAATTTTATTGCATGTTTGATTAAGACTATTTTCTTTTATTTATTATCCCATGCAAGGTGTAAGGGCGCGAGGCTAACACAGAACATGTAAGGGGTAGGCGACCGGCCAAAGGAACTAAAGTCGCGGCGCACAACTCTGAGGTTGTTATTATCATGCCCTGGCAACCTACCCCTCAAGGGTGCGTCCGATTTCGTTTATGAGATACATATGATTCGTGTGTGATATATTCTTGTACAATAATATTCGTGTATAATATATTAGCGCTTAATAATATTATTCGTGTATACTATGATACGAAATCGGACGCTCTTTTGAATGGTAGGTTGCCAGGGTACGATAATGACAACCTCAGCATCGTGCACCGCGACTATAGTGGCATTACGAACCAAATATCCACCACCTACCCCTTAGTGTGCCACCCCACTCGCTCAAAACATGTGATCGACTACATGAAACGAAGCACAGGGTCAAAGCTGCAACGAAGCACAGGGTCAAAGCTGCAACGAAGCACAGGGTCAAAGCTGCAACGAAGCACAGGGTCAAAGCTGCTGCAATGTCAGTCTGAACGTTGGTCGGACTCCTGAGCCACGTTTCTTCCTGTCGATCGCTTGTTTGGGGCGGGTGTGGCCGTGCACTCAGAGATTTGAACTGATGCACTTAAGTCTCCTGACACTCCAACTTGCGCCTGCCACCATTTTGACAACAGAATACATGATAGCCAGTATTCTTTATAAGTTTAGCTTTGCTTAGGCGATGCCAGGTCTCTTCGTGATATGGTGGGGAGAGGGAGAGCAGAGGGGGTTAGAGGAGAGGGTGAAGATACCTATGATGAGAGGAAGGATGCACAGAGTGTAATAAGAGCCTTCACGTACTTGTCCTGCCAGTGGCGTGGCCGCTTCTCCATCCCAATAGCACAAACGTGGACAAAGCACCCCTCGAAAGACACCAATGTCTCTCTCTCTCTCTCTCTCTCTCTCTCTCTCTCTCTCTCTCTCTCTCTCTCTCTCACCCACTTACCCACCCACCCACCCACACACACACACGTCCTGGGAGCACAAAACTAGCAAAAATACACCCACAGAGGACGTGACTCTAAACCAAATTAGCAAGTCAGTTGTTGGACCCCAGTGGTTATTTATGTTAAGTTTGGATACAAATGTTTGTCATGGTCTGGAGTATTGTTGTCTACGTCCACACAAACTGCACGTCAATAGTGTAAGTAATGAGCCAGGACAGGGTGGAGGGGGACGGGGCAACAGACTGGGAAACAGGAAGCGGGCTGGAGGGTTTTTTATTCTTTATTTTTATTTTTAAAGCCTCGTGAAGCATAAATGTTACAATATCCGTCCGTAAGCACAGTGACAAAACAAGAAGCAGGGCCAAGGCACAGCAAACCCGTCCCCGGCAGTCATTTTAGTGCTGATGTATAAACAGAATATCTAGTCAGTGATATCACATAACAAATTTGCGGTAAATCGGGTAAAAATTGACGATTTTATATCCATTTGAAATTTTTGGCCCGACCGACCTGACACTGACCCTCCTACCTCTAACTGTGGGGTGATCCCCCCTGATGTAATGAGGCATGTTATAGGATGCAGATTTGAAAGATGCACCTTCAGTTTTTCGTTTCATGTCAATAAGACGAATTTGAAAGGAGTAATGGCGAGAAAGTGATTTTTGCATTTTACAAATTTTGGGCTAACTTGAGTATTGCCCAGTTTAGCCCAAAATTTAATCAGGTGATCAGGTCATAGTCCATCATCCCTGTAATTTTAGTCAAAATTTCACCAGTAGTTTTCGCGAAACGTTGTTAACAGATAGACAGACAGACAACCAGGAAGACAAACCGAGTGAAAACAATACCCGTCCCCAAGCTTCTCCGGGGCTGGGACTGGTAATTAGATCCTATATTCCTTTGGCTGCAGTGAGTTTCTCTGATCATCAATAGTCCTGCGTTAGGTGGTATACAATACAGACGTCTCATATGTAGGCCCAATGGTTAGTCTCGAATAAATATTAACTTTTATTTTTCATCACATCATGGGTTTCTCTGAGCTAATTAAGTTCATCTGACATTGCTTGCAGTAACATACAAAATTCACACATCGTAACCAAAAGGTGGAAATTGAACTAAGATGCAATGAAATGCGGTGAAAAGATGAAAAAACTTTCCCAGACTAAACATAGGAATGTGTGTGTGTGTGTGTGTGTGTGTGTGTGTGTGTGTGTGTGTGTGTGTGTGAGAGAGAGAGAGAGAGAGAGAGAGAGAGAGAGAGAGAGGGGTGACTGGTAAATGCCAAACAGACGGACGTGAAGAAAACAGAAGAAATCAAGGATGGTCGGGAAAATGAAAAACAAGGGCGTGAGAGGCGAGGAGAGTGGAAAGCCAGGGAGAGACAAGTCAGTAAAGCAAGACGTGACTGAGGGTAGGATAAACGAGAAGGAATGGAGGCAGCGAGATTAAATAAGGAAAGGGTTAAAGAAAGACCAAAAGACCTGAATGAGTGTTTGAGAAATTAAGATTTTAAAAATAAGTACCGTTGTTATATGACCTAGATTTAAATTTACAAGTGGATTAGTATAACTGAAGGAATGATTTGCTACATAAAATAAATAGAGTAACTACAGTACTATACGTTAACTCCTTCGTCATGGTTTCATCTACAAAGGACTAGAGGAGCATTCACAGAACGCATATCTCCGCCAATGCAAGATCCGGATCCGCCCCCAAAAGTTAAAGAATCCTTTCTTGGGCCATGGCCCACCCTTCCATAACATTTCATTGAATTTCAATGAGAACTTTTGGAGATAATGTGCGGTAGGATCAGGATCCGGATCCTCCCCAATATATATATATATATATATATATATATATATATATATTTGTGGTGGGAGGCCCATGGCCCACCCATCCACCAAATTTCATTGAAATTGAGAACGTTTGGAAATGTGTTGTGAACAAACAGACAAATAATACCATATCACAACCAATATTTAACTGATTGTTCATTGGACCATTCCCTACCCCGCCAAAAAATTTCATGAAAATCCGTTAATAACTTTATGAGTAATCCTGTTAACAGTCAGACAGACAGGCAGGCAGGAATTCAAACCAACCAACCAACTCAGTTTAAAACATATACCTCCTTGCCGAGGTAAATAAAATGTTTTGGCTGGCGGTAGAAAAATAAAATAAAATGGCGCTGTCACACTGGAGAGCCTAAAGGAGACTATACTCGTTTTATTTAAACCCGGCCTAAAACTGTCCTCTGTCTATCTTCAACGCCAAGTTGTAACAACAGAGTAACACTAGATAATTATGCTAGTCATGAAGAAGTGCTATGGAAAACATGTAGGGCCACGGCATTGCCTTATTCTGCCACAAAGCTTCGTGAAATAGGCCGACAAAGGACAGAAATCTGGGTCAAGTTAAGGTGAAATGAGCATAGTTCTGACCTCTTCACAATGAAAAACCTTCCTTAATTCAAGTAAAATCGGTTGGCTGTAATCACAAAGTGGAATGGAAGGGTCACTGTATTTAGGAATGATTTCTGAAGGAACTGAGTCAGATGGAGCATGTATAGTCTTCCAATACTGTTATTCACTGCATGCTGTAAAGTGGGATGCTGGTTGACCATACCTAATAACCACAGACGTTACCTAAACGTCAGTAAAAAAATAGGGATCCGCATTCCACTTTGTGATTAAATATTTAAGCATGCGATCACAAGATATAAAGCTGGCCATCGCACTGAAGGAGTTAATAGAAAAATAAAGTCAAAGACACATGAAGATGAATAATTTTTTGGAAGAAGGCAAAACTAAAGGTGCAAAGATAGAGAAGCTACTAAGTAAAGATGAAAGGAAGATGGAGAAAGGCGTCTTTAAAGTGAAACGGTGGGTGTAACAAATGAATGGGAAGTGTGAGAAAGTTATAACAAGTTTGTGGATAGAAAGTGTGGTGGTGCAGGTGGAGGTGGTGTCAGAACTGGTGTTATTTTGATCCTTGGGCTGACATCAGCATATATAGTGAGAGAGAGAGAGAGAGAGAGAGAGAGAGAGAGAGAGAGAGAGAGAGTTTGCTGGTGAGGGAACAAAATTATATATATATATATATATATATATATATATATATATATATATATATATATATATATATATATATATATATATATATATATATATATACATATATATATATATATATATATATATATATATATATATATATATATATATATATATATATATATATATATATATATATATATATATATACAGGACGTCCACTGCAGCAAATCACGAGTATTATCCCTCGTATATGTTTTCAGAATTTTTTTGTATTCAAGGGAGAACTAAATGTTATTAACATACCTTTTAAATCTGTGGACTAGTGTAACCTAGCACTGGCTTTCCACACCTTGCCTGGAGTAATGCTGATGTGGATGTATTGCAGATATTCCACCCCCCCATCCACTGTCTCTTTAGGTCTGTCTGTCTGTCTATCTATCTGTCAATGTATCTATCCATCCATCTACTTATTTCTATCTATCTATCCGTCCAATATGAATGAACTATGTCCTAACTCATACATACAGTACATACAGACAGATAGATAAACAAAACGAAGTTCATTGCATCGGCCTCTCCATGCCGAACTACTGTATCAGCAAAGAAAGAAAGAGGAGGAAAGACAAAAGGAAAAGGGTGGAAGGAAGCTGGCAGAAAGTTAGAAGGAAAGATTTGGGTCAATGACTCCTTGTACAGTGGCAGAGACGAAAAACAAAGAAGAATAGTTATTTCACCTACGGAACCAAGAAATATTTCTTCCATTATATTCTTGTAAAGGCAGACGATTATGCTTGGCTCCGGATAGACTTTTGGCCATTGATGACATTAGAAACAATCTCCATTAATCTTTACCATATTCTGATTCTTTGCTTCACCAAACAATTACCTGTGGAATAACAGCGTATGGATCATGTATGATAATGTGACTACCAGAGCCCCTAAGCAGAATTTATGTTTCGATATTACCTGATGATTTGCTACTCTGTCGAACCGCCCGTCCCTTGAGTAAATGATGTGGGTGTGTGGACGTATGGATGGAGAGACAACACAACACTTGTCAAACTCCACCACCCATCACTGTCCATGTCCTCAACAGCTACGTACTGTACAGTGTATGGGGAAGTATACAGCAGGTGTAGACTTATTATATATACTAAATAGTCAAATGTATGTATTTCAGACGGCGGGACCTGGTAGAGACTATCATGAATTCATGTGCATAAACGTTTTTTGTCATTATGATTCTTAAGGGTATGGAAATATCAGTGCCTAGGATCGGCTTTCCCCTTAAATGCGCTCCTTTGCTCATCTTACGTAAGTTCCTTTCTTCATCATAAGGAAGTTTTTTCGCTCAGCCTAACAGCAAGTGGTAACACACTTAAAGCAGTACATGGGTAAAATATATGAGACAAAGATAAATGTCATAATACAGAATTAGATTTACGCATCAACTCGAAAGAAATATAAAACAGCAACCTATTTTTTGGAAGTAGATACCAGAAGAAAATCCATATACAACCTAATTTTCTGGCATTGATCAACTTCCTACCTAGTTTGGTATAAAGATATAAAATTTTTCTCCACGGTAAACGACGATCGATAAACCATGGACGCCTGCAGCCTTCTGTGAAGATAATGATGCTGGTCCTGTGACTGACGTGAATAAAACATTACCAACAGCCGCTGGTGAGGCACTATTGGCTGAAGGAGGAACATGCTGGAACAAGGGACTGAAGGGAGAGAGGGAAGGAGGGAGGAAGGAAAAGAGGGACATGGATGGCTGAACAGGGGGATTCAAAAAGGAGTATAGAGGAAGAACTGCTTTAACCCGCGGCGTCCCGTCGATGTACTTCCACGTCCTCACGTTTTGTCACTGCCAATCCCGTTGACGTACTTCAACGTCCTGCAATTGCAAGGTTCATAATTTCCACAATTTTCAAAATTCGCGCGAGATTTTCTATTCGCCCACGTACCCAAGCCTGCCCTACCTGCCGCCAGGCGGGCAGCGTCCCAGACCCCGAGTGACCCGCGCTCGCCCTTGTCTCGGTCACTCACCTGTTAGCAGTGACCCAGGTCAGACATGGCGCAGAAAGGTCTCTCAGATGACGAAATTGCATCCGCCCTGGAAGCCTTCACTGGAGATAGTGATTCTCCACTTGACGATGATGTGGTGGATCGCGATTACGTCCAGCCAGAGGAAGAAATAACAAGCAGTGATGAAGAGGTCCCTTCACCCCAGAAAAAGCGGTATGTGACCTACCGTAAGGCAAGGAAAGGCCAGCCTGCTCCCCAACCATGTTCACGGCTATCTCTCCATCACGAATCTGATGAGGACGAGGATGAGGATGATGAGGATGACGGCGGCTTAGGACGTGATATCGCCTCGTGGTTGGGTAAAGAAAAAATATCACCCCGAGGATCAGAAGGTGGGGCAAGAAGACATATCAGGTATGGTGCAAGTCTTTTGTCTGGGGAAGTGGAAAGTGGTGTGGTGAGAGTGCTGGATGAAAGGGAAAGTGGTGTGGCGGGAGTGCAGGGTGAAAGGGAAAGTGGTGTGGCGGGAGTGCGGGGTGAAAGGGAAAGTGGTGTGAGGGAGGCAGCACGAGCACGTGGTGCACGTAGGCCTAGGGGAGAGGAGGTGCAGCCACTCCCCAGCACGTCTTTCGCCCCACAATATTCCCAAACTTCCTCCCCACAGCCCCAGGATGTGGGGAAAGGAAGGAAAGGGAAGGGAAAGGGTAAAGGAAAAGGGAGAGGGAAGAGAAGTGTGAGTGATGAGAGGCGCCGCTCTCCACCTCCCCAACCTCCCCCACCACCCTCACCTCCCCACCCTGACGAAGGGGACGATGGGGACGTGGCTGGAGATGGTGGTGTCTCGTGGAACTGGGAAGATGGGAGTAATTTTACTCCCATCATTCACCCTTTCACTGAGGAGTGGCGGTCTGGTTGCACGGCTCCAGGTGTGCATGCGGGTTCCTCTAGGGTGGATTTTTTCCACTTGTTCTTTGGGGAGGCGTTTGTGGGGCGCATAGTGGAACAGACCAATATATTTTCACGAACACAGCGCCGTGAAAGTGAACGTTTGGGAACCACGAGCAGGCATTCCCAACAATATGACTATCCCGTTACAATTTCAGAGATGTTCTTATTTTTTGCCCTGGTTCTCTTGATGGGTGTGGTAAGAAAAAACCAAATTCCTGCCTACTGGACAACTGACCCAATGATCCTCACACCTTTCTTTGGAAAGGCGATGAGTCGTAACAGATTTCAGCATATTCTCGGCCGCCTCCACTTTTTTGATGCAGAAGATCCAGCCAATGCAAATAACACCGATAAAATGAGGAGAATTAGGCTGGTAATTGATCATTTACAGGAAATGTTCCGCTCCTCATTTTATCCTTACAGGGACCTCGTCATAGACGAGAGTCTTGTGTTGTGGAGAGGCAATATTTCCTTTCGGCAGTACATACCCAGCAAGAGACACCGTTTCGGGTTCAAGATCTTTGTTATGTGTGACTGTAAGACTGGTTATGTGCAAGACATAGTCTTGTACACGGGCGCACAGATAGATATAACAGAAGATCGTAGTATAGGACTCTCTGGGGCCGTGGTGAAGACAATGATAGAGGAGTACCTTCATCGTGGTCATGTGTTGTACCTGGACAACTGGTACACTAGCCCTCTTCTCGCTAGGTTCCTCCACCAACACGACACCAGAGTCTGTGGTACAGTCAAGAGAAACCGTCGCCATATGGTCAAGATAGGGAGGAAACTTGACAAGAACGAGGTGGTTTTCTTCCAGGCCAATAACATCCTTGCCATCCTGTGGAACCACAACAGGGAAGTTTGCCTCCTATCAACTGTTCACAGCCCCCTGATGCACCGCACAGACTCCGTGGATCACTGTAGCGAGAGGAGGCACAACGTCTGGAAACCCGAGTCTGTACTGGACTATAATCTGAACATGAGGCAAGTGGATCAGTCAGACTCGATGATTTCCAGTGATGACTGTGCCAGGACCACGATGAAGTGGTACAAGAAACTCTTTTTCCGCTTGCTCGACATCACGGTCCTGAACGCACACTACCTGCACGCCATGACCACCGGAGTATCCGAGACCTTTGAGGGGTTTGTGAGGGAGCAGGCATGTGAAATAATCGCCAAGCATGCCCAAGACAGACCCACACACTGCACCCGCACCCCCATGGCTGCCCAGACTCCCCTACGCCTCGCAGGACACCACTATCCTAGCACAATCCCTTCCGACCCAAACCGTCGTAAACCCCAGTGCCGCTGCCATGTATGCAAGCACTCGAGAGTCAGACCATCCACTCAGAGAAAAGACACAAGGTACGAGTGTGTCGAGTGCAATGTTGCGTTGTGCCTTCAGCCATGTTTCAAAGAGTACCATAACTTCCTACACTACTGAAACTGTGTGGGATGGCGATATGACGCTCATTATAATGGTAAGGCCAGTCAGTAGGTGCTAAGTCATATATAAAGTTGAAACGGGTGTAATGTTTTCAGGAAAGAAATGTACAAGTTGAGAAATAGTGTAAGTTGAAAGAAGTGATATCAAAACTACACCCACTGTGTAAATCTGCGAAAATATGACGCTCAGTATAACACTCTGGTCAGTAAATATGTGATAGCAAGAATATAAAGTGGAAACGGGTGTAATGTTAGCATGAATAAAACGTATAAGTTGAAAAATATTGTAAGTTGTAATAATTGATGTCACGAGTACACCCACTGTGTAAATCTGTGAAAATATTATGCTCAGTAGAACATTCTGGTCAGTAAGTATGTGATAGGAATTATATAAAGTGGAAAAGGTTGTAATGTTAGTAGTAAGGTAATTTATAAGTTGAATACTAGTGTAAGATGAAACAAATGATATCACGATAACACTCACCGTGTAAGTACGCGATAATATGACGCTCAGTAGAATCGTAAGGTCTGAAATTATGTGATATCAATTATATCAAGTGTAAACATGTGCAAAGTTAGTGGAGAATTATTATATAAGTACAAAAATAGGTTGTAAGTTGAAATAGTAGTCATAGTGACTTCACCGTGTGTGTTATTATGCGCTATTATTACGCTAAATATTTACGTAAGGCCTGAAACTATCTCAAAACAGTTCTCTAAAGTTGAAAAGTGTATAATGTTATTAGGAAAGTATTATGTAAGTAGAAAAAACACAATACGAGTTGAAACAATAGTCACAGCGAGTTCACTCACTACGTAAATAAGCGTTAACATTACGCTAAATGTTATCGAAAGGCCTGTGAATACGTAAAAACAGTTCAGTAAAATGTAAAATGGTATAATGTTATTGTAGATTTATTATGTAAGTAGAAAAAATGATATGTATCATGATTCAGGAATGTTAGCGATTCATCGTGACCAGTCTGCCCGATTTTGCTCGTTTCGCAAGATGGTACAATGCTTATTTCAGCTCTATTTTTGTATAAAATCCAATTTACTCTTTTATCACATGTTTTTACGTTTGTAATAAATACATATCTACTTACTTTCATTGGTTTCCCAGACTTATAATACCATAGAAAACGTTAGAGGCTCAGACCACCTACGGAGAACACGGTACCAGGTGTGACTAAGATATACCTGTTTAGGGCACTTATGGACCCCGGGGAACAATTTCTTCGTGACTGACCATTGTTTCTGACCAAAAGCGAAAGTTTTAGCAAAAAAAATTTGGGTCCAAAAATGGTCGGGATTGGGGGGTACCAGTGGTGAAAAAGTGGTCGGGACGGGGCGGGTTAAAGAATGTGACACAGGTGTTGTAGCAGAGGAACAAGTCAACGAAAGATTAGTATGGGTGAACTATTCGTCCATCCATCTGCTATCCAATCCCTTATTGTCCCATAAGTAACGTATGGACCCTGGATTAAAAGCTACCCAGTCCCCACAAGGTGAGAGTAACCTGCCGCTTGAGACGTAGGGATACCCCTCGTGAGTTAAGCATGCATTTTTTTTTTTTTTTACCCACTTTCTTTATCATCATCTAGGCTTACCACGTTGCCACTCTGGTTAACATCCGTCTCTTAACTTGTCCACAACATATGAATACACTTACATCATCCAGTATTTGTTTAGCATCGGCGACGTGTATCGTTGCCTCAAACTGTTAAATGCTCTGTTTTGTACATAAATATACATTGTATAATACAACCACATCCACTGCTCTCACTGATTATTTTTCAGTCGTGTTACATCAGTATGTTCCACAGGTACGTGTAAGTGGAATATTAAAATTCCCCACACGTTATGCTCGTGGACAAGCGCGACAGTGTAAGTGATAAATGCGAGTGTAGGTAGGCAACACAATGGGTCATGGTGGGTACGATGGCAATCGCTGGTGGAGGGTGGGAGGGAAGGAATGGCCACCTAATAATTTAAGCCATGTCTTTTACTGTTATGATAAAGTAGGATTTAACTGACACTATGGTAGATGATACAGGGTTAAGTAATAATTGTTGGCTTTAGTACAACCAAATTATGGTGGACTAACAATTACAGTGATGAACTAACACGGCAAGTACCATGTTCGATCTTTGTAACAGGGCCAACAAGTGAAAGATGTGTTCCTGTTTTACATTTAATTTTATATATTTCCTTTCAACTCGCACTCTGGTTTACTTGTACAGTACATCGCAGTTCAAAATATGTATCTAAGTTTAGGAAAATTGTATCCCAGTTTAACCAAATTGTTTCTTGGATTATCAACCGTTTTCTTTATCACACGTCTATCAATTAGTCAAGTGTGTGTGCTAATTTAACACATCTACCTGTCAGCTTAACCTGACTCAGATTAGCACAAATATTCCTCGGTTTAACATCAGTTTCTCTGCTACTTGTCTCAAATTGGTACAATCACCTGGTAAATCAGCACATCCTCTCACTTGTCTAACGCAATTTATCACCCCATACCTGTCTTACCCATCCCAACACAGCCCACACCTGCCTTACCCACCCAGACACACCCCCACATCTGTTTTACCCACCTCAGTGGACCCCCCCAAACCTGCTCACCAACCTCTACACATACCCACACCTGCCTCACTCACCTCAAAACCCCCACACCTGTCTTACTCACCTCAGCTCACCCCCACACCCGCCTCACTCACCTCAACACACGCCAAACCTGCCTCAATCACCTCAACATACACCCACCCTTGCCTCACCCACCACAACACACCCCACACCTGCCTTACTCACGTCAACACACCCCCACACCTGCCTCACCCACATCAACACAGTCCCACACCTGTCTCACTCACCTCAACACACCCCACACCTGCCTCACTCACCTCAACACCCCCCCACACCTGCCTCACCCACATCAACACCCCCCACACCTGTCTCACTCACCTCTACACACCCATTCACCTATTTCACCCACCTCAACACCCCCACACCTGCTGCACCCACCTCAACACCCCCCACACCTGCCTCACTCACCTCAACACACCCCCACACCTGCCTCACCCACATCAACACAGTCCCAAACCTGTCTCACTCACCTCAACACACCCCACACCTGCCTCACTCACCTCAACACCCCCCCACACCTGCCTCACCCACATCAACACCCTCCACACCTGTCTCACTCACCTCTACACACCCATTCACCTATTTCACCCACCTCAACACCCCCACACCTGCTGCACCCACCTCAACACCCCCCACACCTGTCCCACTCACCTCTACATACCCCCACACCTGTCTCACTCACCTCTACACACCCCCACACCTGTCCCACTCACCTCTACACACCGTTACACGTACTTTACCCACCTCAACACCCCCCCACACCTGCTTCACGCACCTCAACACCCCCCACACCTATCCCACTCATCTCAGCACACTCTAACACCTGCCTCACCCACCTCAACACACCCCAACACCTGCCTCATCTACCTCAGCATCCCCCCACACCTGTCTTGCATACCTCACCCCCCCACAACTACCTCACTCAGCACAACACCCCCCACACTCATTCCATTCAGGCAGGACAGTAAAGAAGAAGCACAGTGGAGGAAGGAGGAAATAAGAGAAACAATAAAGGAAGGCTCAGTAACGGAGTACAGAATGTGAACAGTGTCTTCATGAGGAGGAAGGAGGAAATAAGAGAAGTAATAAAGGAAGGCTCAGTAACAGAGTATAGAATGTGAAGTGTCCTCATGAATGTAAAGAAAAGTGTAAAAGGTAAGCGAAAAATAAAAGTTTACGCAGAATGATCCTCCTAAAATGTTGAACAGAACCCGGGGGAAGGATTAAGTATAACATTTCACGATCATCCCTGGCTGACCCAAGTCCGTATTCTCATCGGTTGAGGAAGCTCCTTAACACCTTTACCTAAGCAATTTAGTTTTTACTACACATTACTGTCCTCTTCTGTGTCATATAACCCCTTCTAATAACGAAATACTCTTCGTAAATAACGTGCGAAATGACATTAACCAACCATATCCTGCAATAAATCGCCAAGGAAGAGGTGTTAGGGAGCTTCCTTACCTGATGGGAATAAGAGGCTTAGACTGCACACTAATCAAGGCAATACTAAGGACAGGGATAGATGAAACAAACGAAAAACGACGATATTTTCTGAAAAGGAAGAGATTTAACCTATACATCTATCCCTTTATATGATATACGAATTGGGAAAACGAGAAAATTTGGCACCAACGATGAGTAAGTACATAGCTACAAGTACGGGAGAGAGAGAGAGAGAGAGTGAGAGAGAGAATGTAATGTTGTGCAGGCTGTAGAAGAAACAAATACATGTTATAATCTGAAACCACACTTGGTGTTCAACATAACAAAGCATACAGAGGAAAGAGTGTGAGTTAACAGACCGTTTACAGGTGGAAGTAGGTGGAATGGTTAATGTTTAGGTAACAATCATTCAATCGTCATGATCACAGGCCAAGGTCAAAGTTCAACTCGTGCGTCTGTGTGTAATTTAAAGTTTGGTATGATTTAATTATACCTGTTGGATAAGTTGAGCATCCCCCAACAGGTTGACCTTTTGTGTTTGTAAATATTGTTAAGAAGCGAGATTTGCCAGTTACATAGCCGAGATGTTTCTTGACGTTTCTCGTACATTAGGTTTTGGTACGAGTCAGAGTTGCCAGTTTGTCTGCTGTTTGTGAGTGTAGTTGTTTCATAAGTTATGCATTGATTTTTATGTCTTTTTCTCAATAATGTGTTATTTATGTGTCTTAAATTATGTAATTGAAAATAAGTATGTATGGTAAATGATGTATAGTTATGTACTGTAAGAAAACTGGCATGTTTTGGTTGTCTCCAAATTGGTAACTGTCCCCTCTCGCTAGAACACACCAGAACTGTGGAGAAGTAGATAATTCTCGAACAATGCAAGCTTGTATAAGGATGGATAAGAGACGAGAACAAGTTCAGTCGGTTTCCAGTTTAGTTTGAGTGTAATGTAGTGAAGTTTGTATACTTTCAGTACTTGTGAGAACAGTGAAGGTTACTGAAGTTTGTATATCATCGGTACTTGTGAAAATAGTGAAGTTTTGTCAAGCATTAAGTGTAATTGCGGTTAATAAAGTTTGTATAGCTCCGGTGCTTGTGAGAACAGTAAAGTGAAATTGGAAAACATAAGTGTAATTATTTGGAAAATAAAAACAGTGAACTTTATAAGCCAATGTTTATTTACAACGCCTCAGCTGAACATGTGTACTGTACACCTAAAGGCTGACCATAGGAAGAACGACTCACTGGGCAACGTCCTTCGTACAGTTTACTGGACTACTGCGGTTGGAGCCTGTGGCAGTGTGGGGTGGGGACGTAACATTAGTGTCAGGAGTGTGGATAATATCAGTGCTGCAGTGAGTCTAACTTTCGACATGGAAGCAGGAGGTGTGCACACAAGGTCTCGAGCCGGACAGGAGGAGGTAATATCCCTGGCAACAATTGTGAAGGTATTATATTGCAAGATGTGTATGCATAACAGTCATATGTATATATGCAAAAAAAAAAAAGTTCAAAGTTAATATTATGGTAAAAGCTATTAGTATTTCATACTGGTATACTTCTATATCACGTGTCATTGTTTTTTTTTTGTGTGTGTGTAAAATAAATACTATACACAAAATATGTACACTTCTTTTAGGGGGGTTTACTTAAATTCGCACTTTACCCCCACTAAATACTGACTCTAAGTATGCAATTCTTGCATGCATTCTGTGCATTGCAAACAGCACTACTGCAAATACAATTCAGAAGATTATAAAGACAGTAGGTGCTGGGCTATACACATAATATGGGTTGAACATACTCAAACTCAAATCTTCCCATGGCTTCATTGTTTCATTGATCAGTTGCATAGTTTCAAACTTAGGTGAAGTCAGCTTAATACCTGTGCTCATGTTTAAGTCCATATTAGGTAGTGGGTGGAAATGTTTGTGTGTATGATTGAGGATGGTATAGTGATTGATGATGGATAAAGTGGACATGGATGGTGTAAATACCGCACAGTAGTCTGGTGCTATATATAATCTTGATGCTGAAGTATGAGATGGTGGTATATCTGGACAGGCTATGTAAACTGATGTGTTATGAGTGAAATAAAAAAAACTGTGAATGTCCGATGTGTTGATGGTGTACAAGCTTATCTGGAGCAAAAGTGAAGTTGCAGTGATAATGAATGTCGTGATTTTTTATGATAGCCATTTCACAAGGGACTGTTTCAGTTGGCTGAAACGTGAAAATGTAGGCAGGACAAAGGTGAACGGCATGTAAGGATGTACGACACTTTCGTTCAATCGTTGATTCACTGGTGAAAGTGACAATTTTCCGTCTCTTGGAGGCCATGATGAGTTCGGAGTCTGTGTTGATGTTGATGATGACCAAAGTGTTATTAGTCTTAGAAGGGAAGGGGTGTATTTGGTATACTGTGAACAGGTCGTCAGTTATGAATGATGCATGAACTACTACTGATGTTGGTGTTAGTGTTGCTTCTAAATATGGATAATATTGCATGAAATCCCTACTTTGGAACAAAGGCTTCAATTTATGTCTATGTTTGACTTGACTAATTAGCTGACGTAGCTCATGAACTGGAAGTAAGACAATTGTGATCTTGCCATCACCGGCATTCGAAATTCCTTGCATAGGGTAAGTGCCCTGTAACGAACTCTAGTGTTGTCTGATTGGAGTAGAATTGTGTCAATGTGTTCCGTGATGATGGAGAAGTGTTAGAAAAGTATTAAGTTTCCTTCCATGTCATTTATTTTATGTACACTTTCGAGAGCTATGCTTTCCGTTTTCACGATTGTTTTCATTGCTGAGGTATGTCCTGCGATGAATTTATCTTGGTATGTTAGTACCTGAGCTATTTTATTAAATTTGTTGCTTATTTCTTGAAGGTCTTCCTCTGTAGCCAGTCCAAAGATGTTCCCAAGAATTGCACCACCCAGGTCGAACAAACCACGCTTTTGGCTAGTACGTGTAATGTTGTTCGTGGCGCTCAGTACCTCCGTTCCATGAGATGGGAGATCTTGGATCATGGTGAGCACAGTTGACATCGCCTGTTTTATCTTCCATTTCGCCAACTTCACTATTTCATCCACTTCCTTTGTGTTATGTGGTTGTGAAACATAGCCTCCTATCATGAAGTCCTGGGTCCTCATGGGTCTGGCGATGTTATCTAGATAAGAAGGTAATTCGTATAAGTAATCCAAACTGATTCAGTACTCATGACATCTTTTACGATTGACTTCGTGGCCGTTGGAGGTATGAGGCATCCTTGCCATACTGTGTTGGGGGTCTAAGTGAGCATATCCTCTTGCTATGTAGAGGAGAATCCATAGCATAAGTCCCCTCATCGTTACCTACCGATGAAAAAAAAAAAAAAAATCTATTATTTTCTAATATGGCCATGGTGTGGTCGATGACAGTGATGATGTGCGTTACGGTTGACTAACGTAGAACAATAACTTGCTTGTTATTTCATTTATAGAAGGAGTTTAAATCGATATTTAAATCATGTAAATGATGTACTGTAGATTTTTTTCAAACAGTTGCACCTATGTTTGATTGTTCGGTATATGCCTTAATATATTTTTGTAATTATTTTTGTTTTCTTGATTAGTTTCATGAGTTATGTCCGGTTGTTCGGTGGTATCCGAGGCTGTATAATCATTGGATAGTTCCCTTGAAACTCGTTTTAAATGGTCAATATGAACGTGTTTCTCTTTGCCACTTGACAAGGACCTAATTAAAACTTTGTTTGCTTTTATGTTAATTACTCTGTATAGACACTCAAATTTCAAGGAAAATTTGTCTCTCGTATGAATGATACCATAGACAATGTCTCCTAAGCTGATAGGCGAGTCTCTTGCCTTTTTATTAAATGCCTCCGTCATTTCTTCCTTGGACATCGTTAATTGTTTTTTTACTCTTTTATGTATGTCCTGGAATTCACGTAAACGGAGTTTAGAGTAATCGTCGTAGTTATATATGGGCAGAGTTTCACCTTCTAGAATTTCATATGGTAGTTTTTTATCTGTCCCATATATAATGAAATGTGGTGTGTCTCCTATAGATTTATTCATAGATCCATTAACTGAGGCTTCTACTCTGGGAAACCAATCATCCCAGCTTGCATAATTTTCATTGAGAATGTGTCGTTGTACATCTAATACTTTTTTGTTTTGTCTCTCTACTAACCCATTGGATGCTGGATGATAGGTTAAAACGGTAACCTTTTTGATACTGTATTTTGTTGACATATTTCTTGTAAGATATCAGAATTAAATTCTCCTCCATTATCACTTATTAGTACCTCTGGGGTAGTAAAGCGACATATTACATTATCTATTATTGCCTTTGCTTCTGTCGCTGCTGTTTTATCTTTAATTGGGGCTAAAATTACATAACGGGAAAAATGATCCGTTGCTACGAATAGGTATTGGTTATTATTGTATGATAATGGCATCTTGAGTAAATCAACCACGACAACGTCCCATGGTTGATGTGGCACAGGGTAATTACCCATAGGTGCAGGTGTGGGTATCCTTTGTGTTTTGCACATGATTCGCATCTGTCTATATAATTGTTTATATCTTTTCGCAGCGATGGCCAGTAATATAACAACTGGGCTTATTTCAGTGTCCTATCCTTTCCAGGATGTCCAGCATATGGGCTATCGTGTATCGTTCGTAATAATTGGGGTATCATGTCATTAGGTACTACCAATTGTTTATTATTTCTTCGGCGTTTTGGTTGTCCTGGGTTGATCTTGTATAAGGCATTATTGATTATTGTGAATTGTTCTAGTGGTAGATGTAGTTTGGGTAATTGTATGTCATCTCCATTTTCTAACTTGTATATAACTTTAGACCATGTTGGATCAAGTCTTTGTGCTTTTGCGATTTCATCGTGGTTTGGGATGTTTCCTTTGGGATCTAATGCCGCGACATGAATTGTCTTTGGGTTCCTAGATAATGCATCGGCTACTAGATGAGTAAATGAGTTATAATGAATGATAGATAGTGAGTGAATAAGTGAAGGAGGTGATTGTACCTAATTTAAAGCACTGAGAAGATATGAGTAAGTATAATTACACCCACTTGATACAGATGATGTCACTCGGAGAGGTG
This sequence comes from Coenobita brevimanus, assembly GCF_032717465.1. Classification (NCBI taxonomy): domain Eukaryota; kingdom Metazoa; phylum Arthropoda; class Malacostraca; order Decapoda; family Coenobitidae; genus Coenobita; species Coenobita brevimanus. The sequence continues at coordinate 15,902,564 of NC_137034.1, forward strand.
TGTTGACAGCAGATGTCGATGTTGGAAGATAAATTCAGAGTTGATGGAAAATCTCCCTCTCGATAATTCTAGGGCTGTGTTGATGGACGATATTACTCCGGAAATTCCATGGCCTGATGATACAAGTGTTGACTGTAGTGGTTAACAGCTGTAGTCATAGGCGAATCTCACCATAGAACGTTGAATACCCACTCAATACTGTTGGAAATAAATGAGTAGGAGTAGGAGCTATTTGAATAAGAATAAGTAACGAGTAGTGGGTGAGAAGTGCCTGGTGTCAGTCACACATTGATTGACATGGCGTCGTCTCAGCAAACACACATGGTGATGTCTCAGCAGATACACATGGTGATGTCGGCTTTCCACACTGGTAGCTGTGGTGAGTGAATGAGTAGCAATGAGTAACATGAATGAGGAAAGGTGAGTAAGATGCCTTATAAATGTGGCTCTGATATTTGCCGTGTCATCTTGACCTCTCTGAACCTGCGTCAGCGGTGGAGGTAGGGGACCAGTAGGAGAGTGCGTTTGGGATCTAGTGCTTGTTACTCTGTTCTTGCTTTTCGTTTACTTGTTTTGTTTTTTATTCTTCTTGCTGATACTTGAAGTTGCGTGAAGATTATAGAGTTGTCTTGTAGACTTGATGATCCTCACTTGTAACTTGTCCTTGCTACTGTATGCGCGATTGTGTTTCATTGATTGTAGAAATGATGGTTCGTAGGCGTAGAGCCGATCGTTATTGCCACCAATTATTATAATTTTGTGACTCTTTGGTCTTGTAATATGTAAGTCTTGAGTTTTGGTTATTGTGCTAATCGAAGAGCAGGAGGAGTTAAAGATGAATACAGGGAGTTGATCTTGATTTGTTATCTTCAAAGAAAGTCTAAGTTGAGCAGAGTATGTAGTACACAGGGACATAATTTACTAATCGTCAGGCTATCTTCTTATTTCCTATCTCCACTACCTGTCTGTTCAATGGCTAGCCCCTTTCTGATCTCTGATTCCTACATTTTCATTTAGCAGGGGTCGTGTCGCGTGGACTATACTGTCGTGGAAGCTTCTAGAACTTTGTATGTCTGTGTGTATGTACTGCTTCCGGTGCACTTCTAGCATTCCTTCACTTAAGAGTTGCAAGTTCATTTCCTTTTGGTTGATTCTAGCTGAGACACTTCCTATCTCACACCCTGGCTTGGTGCTTCTATCTATCCATCTATGAATTGTTATATTAGAATATGGAGTCCTGACAATTACATGCAGAGAAGAAAGAACTCAAAGAACAATGACAGGCACAGAAGAAAAAATCAAAGAACAATTACAGGCCCAAAGTGAAGAACAGAAAAAGCTCAGGAACGAAATCAAAGAACAGTTGCAGGCACAGAATGAAGAACAGAAAGAATTATATGAACAGCTTCAGGAGGCATTGCAGGAGCAACAGATGGAAGCACAACTGAGGGACAGCTAGATACATTCATGGGGAAATGAAGGAAGAACAGCAACATCTTAAGGAGGAAGTACATGCCAAGCTAGAGCAGCAGAAGTATAAGGTAAACAATGTGATGGAGTGTAAACAACATGTAGACATCCAGTCAAAGATTAGTGAGGAAATAATGATGGAGTGCAGACAGCATGTAGATAACCAGTTGAGGCATGTACAGTAACTGACCATGTGAAGGTAATTAGTGAGAAAATTGAGCCTGTAGAGAAAAATTGCACTGCTGAGCCTCAGGTTAGTGTACAGGGATCATATGAAAGGAATGGAGAGTGTATGGTGAATCTTGACGGATCCCAGGCATCTAAAGGCACCATTACAGGATTGATTAATCAGAATGCAGAAGTTTTAAGTCGTGGACTTATTTATGATGCCCCAGTTTTTAGGCCTCAAACCAATGGAGTGCATGGCTATAATGGGGGTCCAATTATAAAGAAACCTCAGGATTTTGATGATAGAATATATTAGGAAACTTACCGTGCACAGTTTGAGTTACTTGCGGACCAGAATGGTTGGCATGATAGGCAGAGGACAGTGCAGCTTGCTACTAGCCTTAAGGGTGCCGCAATGGAAATTCTGGGCCAAATGTCAGTGATGGAAAGGAACAGTTATCAGTCCCTAGTAGAAGTGCTGGAGCACAGATATGGTACCATGTACCACACTGAGGTTTACAGAGCAAGATTCTGGAGCCACGTACGGGCTCGAGGAGAATCCCTACAGCAGTTTGCTCATGACTTGGAGAGTATGGCATATAAGGCGTACCCTGGAGCTGCACCTAACCTGTTGGCTATTCTTCTGAGGGACCAGTTCATCGATGCTCTTAACAGTGCAGAGCTGAAAGTGCAAAAGAAGCAACCACAACCAAGAAGCATTAGCCAGGGCTCTAGAATTTGAGTCCTATGTCAGGTCCAGTACATCTACCTTTCAGGCAGGTCGTAGTACAGGATTCAAGGCAAGAAAGGGGCAGGTATGTGAAACAGAAAAATATGAGGGAAGTTGCTGGTACTGTGAAAAGCCAGGGCACAGAAAAGAGAACTGCTACAAGTGGAAGATGGAACACAAGACCGGATGAGGCTGCTGGCTCTGTGGGAAGCTGGGACACAAAAAGGAGGATTGTCACAAATGGAAGAAGGAGCAAAAACGGAACAGTGCAGGGAAACCAACGATTCCAACAAATGGATGTTGGACATGTGGTGAGGTGGGACACTTCAGTTTCGAGTGTCTGAAGAAGAAAAAGGATTATAAGAAGAAGGTTGCAGAAGACCATAAAGAAGCAGAAAACTAGTGGTGGCTGGTGTGAAGGGGCAACCGCCAGCCAGCTTTTCCCAAGTATCTCCACCACCAAGAAAATGGAAGAGAATGACAATCGACAGTGTGCAAGAAGACAGAAGAACAGACGGCAAGGAGTGCAGTAGGAATGGGAATAATAGTAAGAAATGCAGCTGTACTGCAGTGACAGGGCCAGCATTAGATGAAGACCTGAAGAGGATGCTGATGGAGGATGCAGATTTACAACCAATGCTAGAGTGACTGCAGCGGAGTACAGTGCGACAATCTTGGGAAGAAGTTTCCATGTTAAGCCCTGCAACCAAGAGCTACTGGAGTCAGTGGGACCTTTCTCGTTTGAACAACAGACTACTGGAGCGTCAGTGGGAGACACCAAATGGTCTCAGCAAGCATTGGCCACTGGTGGTTCCGAAGAAAATGAGGTCCAAAATCTTGGATGAGTCTCATAACCAGATCACTAGTGGGCACCTGGGAATGAAGAAAACCCTAAGCCAGCTGCGACAGAGTTTCTATTGGATTGGCATGCGGCAGGCTGTTGTAGAATGGTGTCGGGCCTGTGATGTATGCTATGCCAAGAAGGGACCCAAAAAAACGTGGTTGTGCCCAACTTTAGCTGTACCAAGTGGGTGGACCGATGGAAGGAGTCACGGTGGACATTGCTGGACCTTTGCCACTCACTGAAAAAGGAAACCATTATATATGTGTCACCATGGACTACTCCACAAAGTGGCCTACGCTATCCCCGATCAAGGGGCTGCAACGGTTGCTCAGGTGTTGGTTGATCAGTGTTTCTGTCATTTTGGGATGCTGCAAGAGCAACATTCAGACCAGGGTAGAATCTTCGAGTCTGCTGTGTTCCGTGAATGCTGCAAATTATTGGGAATCAAGAAGACCAGGACGACCCCACTAAGGCCACAGCCAGATGGGATGGTGGAGAAATTCAGCTGGACCCTGGGACAACAACTGGCCAAGTACTGCATAGACAATCAGAATGGGACCAGAAATTACCTGCATCGCTGATGGCATATCGATCTGCAATCCATAGGTCTAACGGCTACAACCCTGCAAAACTGATGTTGGGCCACGAGTTACGTTTACTTGTTGACTAGTTAATGGGAAGACCACCTGGTGAAGAGCTGCCTACAGACACTTCCGGCTATGCGAAGCACTTTTAGAAAAGGCTGGCTGAGTTACATCACCAAGCGTGAGGAGCCCTCAAGTTTTCAGGAGAGGTGATGAAATGCAAGTATGATGCCAAGCCAAGTGAGGTGAGCTTCAAGGATGGTGACTAAGTTTGGTTATACAATCCTCAGCGAATGAAGGAACAGCCACCAAATCTGCAGAGCCCATGAGACAGGCCTTACACTATGCTGGACAGCCTATCTGACATAATGTATTGGTTTCAGGGAGGTAGGAAGTCTCGCCCAAAGGTGGTACACGTGAATCGTCTGTGGCAGTACCATGGGCCAGGACAGTACAGCTAGGACATCTCCAAGAAACCGTGTTCTCCTGCAGCCAAGGATATTGAGGATCAAGAAGCTGAAGTGCAGGAAGATGGTGACAGTTTCCCAAGAGAAGAAGTGAATCAAAAAGAGGACCAAGACATTCCTGGAGAAGTGGACTGTATGGAAGAGCAAGGACGCCATCGGAACCAGAATAGAAGATCTGTTAAGTTGAAGGGTTATTTTGTGTACAGTTAGATGTTTCATTAGGGTAAAGGTTTATGTTTGTATATATTGTGTAGTTTTGTTGGGACAACAAAGAACTAGGGAGGGGGTAGTGTTAAGAAGCGAGATTTGCCTGTTAGATAACCGAGATGTTTCTTGACGTTTCTCGTACATTAGGTTTTGGTGCGAGTCAGAGTTGCCAGTTTGCCTGCTGTTTGTGCGTGTAGTTGTTTCGTAAGTTATGCATTGCTTTTTATGCTCTTTTTCTCAATAATGTGTTATTTAAGTGATTGTTAAAATATGTAATTGAAATTATGTTTGTATTGTAAATAATTAATAGTCGTATGTACTGAAAGAAAACTGGTATGTTTTGGTTGTTCCGAGTTGGTATCTGTGCTCTCTTTCTAGAATACACCAGAACTGTGGAGATGTACCGTAGGTCATTCTCGAACAATGCAAACTTATATAAGGATGGATAAGTGACTAGAACAAGTTCAGTCAGTTTCCAGTTATGTTTGAGTGTAGCTCAGTGAAGTTTGTATATTTTTGGTACTTGTGAGAACAGTGAAGGGTCACTTAAGTTTGTACTTGTGAAAATAGTTGAGTGTTGTCAATCATTAAGTGCAACTGAAGTTAGTAAAATTTGTATAGCTCCAATGCTGTGAGAACAGTGAAGTGAAGCTGGAAAACATAAGTGTAATTACTTGGAAAATAAAGACAGTAAACTTTAGAAGCCAGTGTTTATTTACAACGCCTCAGCTGGTCATGTGTACTGTACACCTAAAGACTGACCACAGGAAGAATGACTCACTTGGCAACGTCCTTCCTCTACTGGACTACTGCTGTTGGAGTCTGTGGCAGTGTGGGGTGGGGACGCAAAGATACTGAATACATACGGAGCAGCCACGTGCAGGTGTGAGTGGCAGAGGAATAGGTGATGCCGAGGTGTTGGAGGGGAGAGCTGGGGACTGGATTGTGGCATTTATGAGGACTGCTGGACCTAAAGGAATGAACTTTTAAGTGTGCCGCCAGAGTTGGACATATTAAAAGGAAGGGGGTGTAACTTGATAATAACTATGAATAATGAAAGAAAGGCATTCGAAAACCGAATGCTAATCGCCCGCCAGAATATGCTGTTGGCCAAGTCCAAGATACTGGCCATATCGTGATACCCTGAAGATTTCATGTTGATAGCTCAAACCTTTCATGAGATATAATGGTGTTAAAGGCATGCAATAAAAACTAGTTGATCTTTTCTCAGTCATTATGGTGACCCTGACCATGATCCCGAGTACCCATTATCCATCTCGGCCAAGATTTGGGTCATATATTGATACCCTGAAGGCTCTTTGTTGATAGCTCAAGCCGTTCACGAGATCTAATGGGTACACACACACACACACACACACACACACACACACACACACACACACACACACACACACACACACACACAGATGGGCAAAAACACTATCGCTCTGCCTTGTAAAGGTGGGCAATAATAATAACACAGTCCCATACAACCAAAGTCAAGGTGTAGGGATCCGAGGCTAGCTTTTTGAGTGGATTGAGTGGTTGCCTCACTTCACTGAAAATACTGCAGCTTCCAATGGGGGATTTGGACTTCCACGAAAGCAATGACCAAATGGCGTCAGTGAGAGTGGCTGAACACTTGAGTGCAAATTCTTAGGTGACATCGGCCAGACTGCAAGTTCCATCATCCTTGAACAACTCCACTCTCTTAGAAATAACCTCATTTGTGTGCACCGATTCAAAACGGGATAAAATTACAGGAAGGCTGGTTGAAAGTCGCTTTTTGTGGGACTTTTTAAGACCTAGAATATCAGGGGACTGTAACTGTCTGGCAGTTATCACAGTATAGTACAAAAACTTGTGATTCTCGTCAAAACAAATGAAGTTTTGAAACAAGTCAAAAGACAAATCAGCTGGTGGTAGTCACAATAATAAAGCCTAGAGTGTAGTCATCAAAGTGAGAGGTTTAACCCTTTTTAAAGCACTTTATGTGTATTAATGATCCAATGGGAAGTCAGACGTTTTTTGCTGATATGGGAACACGACTTCGAGATCCTGTATTTCACCTCTGCAACACACATAATCGGCAGGGAGTGAGAACCAGGTGACGGAACATTACTGTCAGAGGGAGCCGGTGAACATAATGGTATGGTAATGTGTGTAATGGGTACTTGCAACCCCTTACACCTAATTAATGCTGGAGAATGTGTCTGGTGTGTCAATATTCATAGCGAGACTCTGCCCAAATTCAGCCTACTGAGGGACACGTTACACTGCGACTCCATTTACGTTTGTGTGTGAATCTCCATTTGTATGTATGTGTATGTCTGAAGGCTCCCATGCTCCTATATATATATATATATATATATATATATATATATATATATATATATATATATATATATATATATAAAGAGCGAGAGAGAGAGAGAGAGAGAGAGAGAGAGAGAGAGAGAGAGAGAGAGAGAGAATGTACAGTAGATATAGTGTACACACACACATACACACACACACACACACACACACACATACACTAGCAGAGATAACCGGAGTTGCCCGGGCCTAAAATTCGAACATTAGTCTTATTTGTTTTAGTTCAACCCTTCTTTCTACTCAAGAAAGACCATGTACCTCTCATGCTTTTGAAGAAGGATTATAAGAGGCCAAGGAACTTTCACCATTCGCATACTAACGCACAGTATTTGTGCGAAATTCTTTTCTATTACTGGTGACCTCAAATTACATCGGAGGTCAACCTCACATAACCTATGTCCTAACTGGAGGTCATGAGAGTCTCCATGCAATAAATTGGGCTGCTGAGTCCGGTCGTTCGAGCGTCTATTACCGATGACAAATGACCTCCAGCGATTGACCTCAAACGACCTCGGAGGTCAACCTCACATAGCCTAAGTCCGAACTGGAAGACATGTGAGTCTCCATGCCAAAAATTGGGTTTCAAGGGTACCCGGCGTTGCCCGGCCAGAAAGGTGAAGACTTTACCGGTGACCTCAAATGACCCAGATCTGAATTTTAATCCCCCTAAACCATCCCTGGATCACCCTGATTCAGAATATATCTGGGTCTGGTGGTCTCTTGCCTTTGGTTTGGACTTGATTGAAGGACAAACAAACAACATAGCTCACACACACACACACACACACACACACACACACACACACACACATGTATGTATATATATATATATATATATATATATATATATATATATATATATATATATATATATATATATATATAGCTCACACACACACACACACATGTATATATAGCTCACACACACACACATGTATATAGCTCACACACACACATGTATATAGCTCACACACAAACACACACCCACACACACATAGATAAAGATATATATATATATATATATATATATATATATATATATATATATATATATATATATATATATATATATATATATATATTCTATTGCCAGACACCTCAATCCCGTTTGGGGTGGCCACAAACAAATCGCCTCCAAGTCACCCTGTCCCCCTCCATTTCACTGCCCTGCTCCCAACTCACACCTCCCTCTCTCATATACCTCTCCACCCCATCCCTCCATCTCATCCACGGCCTCGCCCTCCCTCCTCGGCCCTCCACCTCACTCATATACACTCTCTTCTTTAGTCTATCACCCTCCATACTATCCACATGGCCAAACCACCTCAGTGTGTTCCTAATAACGCTTCCTATCACATCCACATCCACACCACAACGCTCCTTTACATCCTCATTCGTCAGCCTGTCTCTCCATGTGACTCCACAGGCTCCTCTTAAATAACTCATTTCCACTGCTCTCACTCTTGACCTGTGTCCTTCCAACAATGTCCAAGCTTCACTTTCGTACGTTAAGAGTTCAAGGTATCACAATACTGTCATGTAGTAACGTTTTCACTTCCATGCTCACTTCCCTGTTTTCTATCACTGCTTTCAAAGAACCAGCAACCTTTCTTCCCTGCTGTACCCTTTCAAGCACTTCTATCCTCCAAACCTCCATCCTTACTCATCACACTACCCAAATACTTAAACGTACTCACATTTTCCAATTCCTCACCATCCAACCTCGCTGTACATTCACTAACTTCACCTCTCTCAAAGACCATCACTTTACTCTTTCCCCCCTACATTCACCTTTAGGTTCCGTTTCTTACACACTCTCTCAAACTCATCCACCAAGCCTTGCAGCTCCCCTTCGTCTTCACTCCAACAACACAGTATCATCTGCAAACAACAGTACAGGGAGTTTCCAAACACTATCCTCTCTCACCAGGGCCACTCCAACATCCACTACCCTACCTTGTACCTCTTTTATTACCCCATCCATGTACAGATTGAACAACCATGGAGACATGACACATCCCTGTTTCAAATCAACTTTCAAAGAGAAAAATTCACTTAGTTCACCATCCACACGCACTGCAGCCTTCGCACCATCGTACATACTCTTCACAGCATTCAACAACTTCCCATCTATTCCATATATTCTTAACACTTTCCACAATCCTTGTCTATCTACCCTGTCATATGATTTCTCCAAATCCATGAGAGCCACATACAACTTCTTTCCCTTCTCTAGAAACTTTTCCACTAAAGATCTAAGAATGAATATATATCTGATCTACGAAGTACACAACCTCTTCCCTTCCTAAAGCCTCCCTGTTCTTCTCCAACTAATTTCTCTGTTCTTTCTCTAACTCTGTCTATAAGTATCCTACCATACACTTTTCCTATTATACTAAGAAGACAGATGCCCCTATGATTACCACACACTTCTTTTTCCCCTTTTCCTTTGTACAAGGGAATAATTATACCTGACTTCCAATCCTCCAGGACTCTACCTTCCTCCCAGGCCAATCTGCACATCTTCCCACATCCATTCTACTACTATCTCTCCCCCATGCTTCAGCATTTCACCACACACTCCATCAATTCCTGGGGCTTTCCCCCTGATTTAACTTCTTCTTCATTGTCTTCCACAACTTCTCTATCCTACTCTGATTTCTTCCTGTCTTCTCACCTCCCTCCTTCCTCTCCCAGCCATTCCCCAGCCACTTATACTCGCATTAATTCCATCCTCTACGTTCAACAATTCCCTTAAAGTGTTCTCTCCATCTGCTCACTTTTTCTCCCTTCTCCACTAGTAACCTACCCATTTTTATCTTTCACTCCCCTCTGCTAACTTCACTTCCACCCTGTCTTACTTCTATTCACTTCTCTCCAGAACATTTTCTTACAGTCCCTCCATTTTTACACCTCAAATTCCTTCCAAATTCCTCATCCACTCTCTCTCTTTTCTTACTCTCTCTTACTAATCTTTTCACCTCTCTCTTTCTTTCCATATACTAACTCTCTCTTCCCGCCTCTCAACCTCTTCCACGCCCCTATTTCTCATCCATTCATTGTGATGGCTTTCTTCTTTTTTTGCCACAGCCTGTTTCACCTCTCTTTCAGTCCACCACGCTGTTCCTTGCACCCCCCTCCGTCTTCTCTCTTCCTTCCACACACCACATCACATGGCGCTGCACATATTTTCTTCTGTAAATATCTTACACACACCTTCCACGTCTCCCATCTGCTCCAATTCATATTTGCCTCCAATCGTTCCTCCACTTCTCTCTTATACTCTGCCTTTTTCTCATCCTCTTGTAACCTTTCCACTTCTCCTTGCAACTACTCCTTCCTCTCGTCTTTCCCTTCTTCTATTCCTCATCATCTTACTTGCATTCTAATTCTGGCCACTGACCAAGTAGTGGTCAGAAAGTCCACTCCCCCAACCTCTATACACTCTTGCATCCTTTACACATCTTCGCATCCTTTCATCCACACACACATAATCAATCATTGCCTTCCTTTCATTAAGTTCACCACCCACCCTTCTCATCACTCGCCATGTATACCTGTGGATCAATTTATGCCTGAAGAGGGTATTGGCTATCACCAACCCCCTCCCAACACAAATGTCCACTAACGCACTCCCATTCTCATCTATCTCAGCAGGCACACCCCACTCACCAACTATTCCATCCATCTTCACATTCCCAACTTTACCATTCATATCACGAATCAAAAACACTCTCTCATTCCTTCCAAACTTTTCCATGCACACTTCCACATTTGTCCAGAACTCTTCTCTCACTCTTCTAGCACGATCTTGCGTTGGCGCATACACACACACAATCACCCACATTTGTATTCCAACTTTCAACTTTACCCACACAATCCTTGACACAACTGATCCATACTGTCTTATGCTCTTCTTCCATTTTTTACTCACAACTATACATACTCCTTCCTTTGCCCTCTCATTCTCACCTGCTCCTGCACATATACCCCATCCATACTCGCATTCTCTCACACTTTCTCCTCTCCATTTTGTTTCAGTTATTCCACAATATATATATATATATATATATATATATATATATATATATATATATATATATATATATATATATATATATATATATATATATATATATATATATATATATATATATATATATATATATATATATATATATATATATATATATATATATATATATATATATATATATATATATATATATATATATATATATATATATATATATATATATATATATATATATATATATATATATATATATATATATATATATATATATATATATATATATATATATATATATATATATATATATTGTTACATAACCTATGATTTCATCATCCTTTGTGTAATTTTAACGCACAGTATGCTGCATGTTTGATCACGAGCGTGTTCTGCCTCAGTTCCCCCCTGCTACCGTTATAGTAGAGTAAGTCGTCCCTTTCTGTTGTTCAGAGCGGGATTGTCAACTCTTTGTCTCCATGGCTTCATTTGCGCTGTCCTTCTTACAAGTTGTATCAAGCTCTGCTGGCCCCTATATAATGACCTCAGTCTCTGCATCATTGCCACTCTAGATCTACTCACTCATTTTGTTCACATCTCTGACCTCCCCTGTACAGATATTATTGTGAGAGCTCCGGAAGTCACCACCCATCTAGCAGCAGTGTAATTTGAGTATAACTGTTATTGAATATTTTCCTTGTACTGTATATCATAAGGTGTTGATTTGTAGGCCTAGTGAGGTTTTTTGTAATTTATGTAGGATTCATTTTGTCAGCCAGTTTTAATATTATTTTGTATCTGTAATAATTTATCTTGCATTAACTGTGCATTCCCCAGTGTATTTTCATTTTATCAGGGCTGACTTAGATATATTTACTCTTGCTAATTTCGTGTTAATAGAGGCTATTGCAGTTAACCATATATTTAACCTGTTTCTTGCCATTACATTATCCTTATGAGTCCTGAATGTATTGTTGTTAGTTTGAGCATTAAACTTTAACTTGTAATTTTACCTAACTCTTTTGTTTTGAACCTGGAACTTTACGGGACAGTAGTGATTTTTAGTATTCTCACTTAAAGTGTACATTATATTTCTCTGTTCCGTAACATAAATTTGGCGACCTCTTATCAGGATATTCAGGATATTATCATAAGGATATTGCTTGATATTTTGTGACTGTTACTTATTCATGATGTCTACTATTACTACACTTGATGAAGCCAAAGATTTTTTGTCAAATGTGCAAAGAGTGTGTGATGTAGAAAACAGAACAAAGAATGAACTAAAGCTTGTTGCTCAACAATTGGGAATTGCAGTTCACTCTCATCATTCTAAAGATCAAATTGTTGGCATGATTAATAAAAGCTTGTTTAATGTAACTCCTCCAAATGAGCAAACGCAGATTGAATTAGCTAAGTTACAGCTAGCCCTGCAGGAGGCTCGTGTGAAGGAAGCTGAATTTCAAGCACGTGCTAAGGAGGCTGAGTCTCAGGCTAAGGAGGCTTGTGTTAAGGAGGCTGAATTTCAAGCAAATGCTAAGGAGGCTGAGTTTCAGGCTCGTGCTAAGGAGGCTGAGGCACAAGTTGAAATTGCTAGGATTCAGGCAGACCATGAGTATCGCATGAAACAGGGTGGAACTGGATCATCTAGCTCTGATTTTGATGTGGCTAAAAATGTTAAACTTCTCCCTCCTTTTAATGAATCTGATTTAACAAAGTATTTTCAGTTGTTTGAGAGGGTAGCTTCAGGTTTTAATTGGCCCAAGGAGTATTGGCCAGTACTCCTTCAAACTGTTCTCACCGTTAAAGCTCAAGTAACTTATGCATCTTTGCCTCAGGATCAATCTGATATTATGATGTAGTTAAGAGCTTGATTCTTAAGGCCTATGAGCTTGTTCCTGAAGCCTATAGAGTAAAATTTAGGACAACCTATAAGCAAGATAAGCAATCCCATGTTGAGTATGCAAAAATCAAAGAAGATCTGTTAGAGCAGTGGTTAAATTCTAAGAATGTGGATTCTGATTTTGACAAATTTAAGCAGATGATTTTGCTGGAGGACTTCAAGAGGTGTATTTATAAAGATGTAAGCCTATATCTTGGTGAGAAAAGAATAGATAATTTGTCTGATGCTGCAGTTTTAGCTGATGAATATGTTCTCACTCACAAGAGATATTCTAGAGAAAAAGGGAAAGCTGAGAGTAAGTACGTTGCCTCTACTCAGAGTACTGGTAACAGGAAAGAGAATAAAGATGATGTTTCTCAGGAAGTAAATACCAGCTCCACCTCTAGATTTCAGAAAAGTAAATGTACTTATTGTAGTAAGCTTGGTCATACTACGGAGAAATGTTTCAGGAGACAGCGTGATGTGAACAAAAAGGAGTCTTTAAATATTCAGTCAATTGGTCTAGTGTCCATCCTTGAGAGTTCCCATAATTCTTTAACTGAGTTAACTGAACCTGCTTTGAGGGGTAACTTAAATTCTCATGATGGAGCTCCTCTTTTGAGCAGTAACATGGGTGACACTCTCAAGAGTTCATGTGCTAATTTCCTGTGTGATGGTTTTGTCAGTCCTCTGGACAGTAATGACAGGAAATCAGTTAAAATATATCATGATACAGGTCCTTGCCAATCCCTTATGCTGACCAGTGTTCTAGGCTCTAATGTTAATTCCTCTGATGAAACTGTAATCTTACAAGGTGTAGGGAATAATTACTTCTCTGTCCCTCTGTGCAGAGTGAATTTAGAGTCTGGTTTTGTTAATGGTTCCATTATGGTTGGGTTGGTTGAGACACTCCCAATGTCAGGTGTAACTTTCTTACTTGGAAATGATATTGGTGGAAGTCAAGTGTGTCCAGCTCCTCAGTTGTCTAGTGAGCCTGTGGCTGCGACCCAGGACTGTGATGTCCCTGATGTGTTCCCTGCATGTGCTGTCACTAGGGCTAAGTCTAAAGTTACTGGTGACTTAGAAGATAATGATGATGATGATGTTATCCTAGCTGACACTTTTCTTGCTAATTTGGACCACTCACCAGATGAGGCAGTACCCCGTAGTGTTGATAATTTGTCTCGTCAAGAGTTGGTTGAGTTGCAGGTTGCTGACCCCGAGTTGAAAGGTCTAGCTAACTCTGCTTGCAGTGAGGAAGAGTCAGCCGGTGCTTCTACTTGTTATTATATAAAGTCAGGAGTACTTGTGAGGAAGTAGAGACCCCCAACAGCATCAGCCGACTGTGAATGGGAGGTTGTACATCAAGTTGTCATCCCTCGTGTTTGTAGGCAGGATATCATTAGAGTGGCTCATGATTCCAGTTTGGCAGGACACCTTGGAGTGAGGAAGACTGTGGCACGCATTTTGAAACACTTCTACTGGCCAGGTATCTTCAGGGATGTTTCCTGGTATTGTAAGTCTTGTCACACCTGTCAAGTTGTGGGGAAGTGTAATCAGACCGAAAAGGTTGCACCTCTAGTTCCCATTCCTCCTTTTGAGGCGCCATTCACCCGTGTGTTGGTGGATATTGTGGGCCCTCTTCCTAAGACTTCTTCAGGATTTTCTTATGTGTTGACCCTGATTGATATGGCTACTCGTTATCCTGAAGCCATTCCACTTAGAAATATCTCAGCAAAGAACGTGGTTAAGGAAATGCTAGGGTTCTTCAAAAAGTTTGGTCTGCCCAAGGAGGTACAGTCAGACCGGGGAAGTAATTTCATGTCAAATGTTTTCAAGCAGTCTCTGAAAGAGTTGGGCATCACCCAGATCACGTCTTCAGCTTACCATCCCCAGACCCAAGGAGCATTGGAGAGATATCATCAAACACTCAAATCGATGCTCAAGAAATACTGTTGGAACATCAGAAAGACTGGGATAAAGGTCTTCCATTCGTTGTATTTGCCGCAAGAGAATCTCCAAATGAATCACTGGGCTTCTCATCTTTTGAACTACTGTTTGGCCATGAAGTAAGAGGACCCCTTAAGCTACTCAAGGAATGCTGGCTGTCGGAGGAAGATGACGTCAACCTGCAGGAGTATGTGATGAAGTTCAAAGAACGGCTGTCCACTGCTTTACAGCTGGTGAGAGAGAATTTAGGAGCTGCTCAGGAGAAGATGAAGACTTGGTATGATAAGAAGTCCTGGTTACGCCACTTTCAGCCAGGAGATCAGGTTTTGATTCTGCTACCAGTTCATGGGCAACCTCTTCAAGTCAAGTTTAGTGGTCCTTATTTCGTGGAGAAGAAACTCAGTGATGTCAACTATGTCATCGCCACACCAGATCGTAGAAAGAACAAGCAACTATGTCACATCAACATGCTAAAGTTATATCACAGGCGGGACGAAAATAATCCAGTCTGCACTGTAGCTGTTCCACCCGAGTCTGCAAGTGAAGCTCTCCCATGCAGTATGAGCCTGAGTGATAGTTTGGGGAAGAATCCTGATATCATGAATGATCTCCAGTCTAAGCTTTCTCACCTAGCTCCCGAGAAAAGGCAGGAGTTTTCGGCATTACTGCAGGAGTACCCGCAAGTGTTCCGTGCCACTCCAGGAAGAACCACTGTGTTGATGCATGATGTCGATGTTGGAGACGCAAAGCCAATTAAATTGCCTCCTTACCGTGTGAACCCAGTGAAAGTTCCTCTCATCCAGAAGGAGCTTGGCTACCTGTTGGACCACAAGATCATTGAGCCCTGTCAGAGCGAGTTGAGTTCTCCTGTCACTCTAGTCCCTAAGCCAGGTGGGTCACAGCGGCTTTGCATCGACTACAGACGTGTTAATCAGATAACTAAAACAGACACTTACCCTCTTCCTCGTGTGGAAGATTGCATAGACAAGATCGGAAAGGCTAGGTACATAAGTAAGTTTGATTTGTTAAAGGGATACTGGCAAGTACCTATGACTGAACGTGCTAGGGAGATCTCATGTTTTTTAACACTAGGAAAGACTTTTGCATGTTCCGTAATGCCATATGGTATGAAGAATGCACCAGCCACATTTCAGAAGCTCATGAATGTTGTAACAGAGGGTTTAGCAGGGTGTGTTGTTTATATTGATGATGTATTAATCTTCGGTGACAACTGGAAAGATCACCTATGCCATGTCAGTAAATTTCTTGAGCGTTTGGTTCATGCTAATCTTGTAGCTAATTTATCAAAGTGTGAGTTTGGTCAAGCTAAAGCTCAGTACCTTGGGTACGTAATTGGTGATGGACATGTTGCACCAGCAGCAGCTAAGGTTCAGGTTATAAGTGATCTTCCCAGACCTAAAAGTAGGAAAGAGCTACAAAGATTTTTGGGAATGGTAGGTTATTACAGGAGATTTGTTCTTAACTTTTCTATTCTTGTATCACCACTTACAGACCTACTGAAAAGGGGAGTTAAATTTGTCTGGACCGATAACTGTGAATCCTCTTTCAACAAACTTAAAGCTATTCTATTAAGTCAGCCAGTGCTCGCTACTCCAAATTTCGCTAAGCCTTTTAAGATGGCTGTTGATGCAAGTGATACAGGAGCTGGGGCTGTTTTGCTGCAAGAGGATGATCAGGGTATTGAACACTCTGTATCTTATTACAGTAAGAAGTTCACTCCACCTCAAAAGAACTACTCCACTATTGAGAAAGAGCTTTTGGCCTTGATTTTGGGTTTACAGCATTTTTCATTTTATTTGTGTTCTGGTTTTGACCCCATAGTCATTTATACCGATCATAACCCACTGAAATTCCTTAGTAAGTTTAAAGATAAAAATCAGAGATTGACAAGATGGAGTCTACTTCTTCAGGAGTATTCATTAGACATACAACATGTCAAGGGGAAAGAAAATGTTATTGCAGATTGCTTATCTAGATTTTAGACAGATTGTTTTACAGTAATAAGAAATTTCCTTTGTAAATTTCTTTTTCTTTGTGGGGAGGTGTTACATAGCCTATGATTTCATCATCCTTTGTGTAATTTTAACGCACAGTATGCTGCATGTTTGATCACGAGCGTGTTCTGCCTCAGTTCCCCCCTGCTACCGTTATAGTAGAGTAAGTCGTCCTTTCTGTTGTTCAGAGCGGGATTGTCAACTCTTTGTCCCCATGGCTTCATTTGCGCGTCCTTCTTACAAGTTGTATCAAACTCTGCTGGCCCCTATATAATGACCTCAGTCTCTGCATCATTGCCACTTAGATCTACTCCTCATTTTGTTCACATCTCTGTCCTCCCCTGTACAGTTATTATTGTGAGTGTTCCGGAAGTCTCCAACCATCTAGCAGCTGTGTAATTTGAGTATAACTGTTATTGCATTTTTTCCTTGTTCTGTATAGCATAAGGTGTTGATTTGTAGGCCTAGTGAAGTTTTTTGTAATTTATGTAGGATTCATTTTGTCAGCCATTTTTAATATTATTTTGTATCTGTAATAATTTATCTTGCATTAACTGAGCATTCCCCAGTGTATTTTCATTTTATCAGGGCTGACTTAGATATATTTACTCTTGCTAATTTCGTGTTAATAGAGGCTATTGCAGTTAACCATATATTTAACCTGTTTCTTGCCATTACATTATCCTTATGAGTCCTGAATGTTTTGTTGTTAGTTTGAGCATTAAACTTTAACTTGTAATTTTACCTAACTCTTTTGTTTTGAACCTGGAACTTTACGGGACGGTAGTGATTTTTAGTATTCTCACTTAAAGTGTACATTATCTTTCTCTGTTCCGTAACAATATATATATATTTTATATTCCCTGGTCTGACCCCAACCTAATGCAAAAAGAAATATGTCGATATCTGTTACCGTTCTCACGAAAGAAACAAACTCGCAGAGAGACATTCTCATGTGTTACAACTTCCCACAATTTCGCTCCCTCGCGATCGCCTTTTTTTTTTTTTTTTTTTTTTTTTTTTCTGACACTCCCTGGACCTATCAAGACCAAATGCAAAAAGAATTTGGTTAATATCTATTACCATTCTCGTGAAACACACACACACACACACACACACACACACACACATGTTGTCCAGCTCGCTCACACACAAAAACGTTCACAGCAAGTGTGGGTATTTGTGTAAGTAAAAGTTTGGGATGTGTATCTACGTGAACATTATTCTTTAAGCAGGTGTGTGTGTGTGTTATTTTCGATGACATAATATTCACTCTTGCCACCGACAGACAACAATATATAGGTGTGTCAATATCTACCACAGTGGAGAGAGAGAGAGAGAGAGAGAGAGAGAGAGAGAGAGAGAGTGTTCCAAGTCGTCTAGCTTCAATCACAAAATCGAGAGAGACAGACAGACAGACAGGCAGACAGACAGACAGACAGACAGACAGAGTGATCCAAGTCGCCTAGCTTCAATCACAAAATCGATGGCATATAATTTTGGTATGTGAGGGCAAACAGTTTTCATGTCGGGTATATTTTTTCCTAAGACTCTTTGGCTCGTATCGTCGTTGGTAAGGAAAACTCCCTAACCCCTCTTCCTTACTGATTTATTTTTGGATAGGGGTCGTTAATATCGTTTTGCATAGTATGGCGATATTGGAAGAACTTCTTTAACAGAGAAGGGGGCAGTAAGGTGTAAGAAGCAAAATAAATTGCTTAGGAAAAGGTGTTAGGGATCTTCCTCAATCTACGAGAATACCGGCCTTTGACTGCAATTGATGTCAGTGTTTCAGCAATTATATAAATTCTACACAATGCATCCACTCTCACTTCACCCTGAACGAATCATAATACTCCATAAATAGTAAGAATGAGGAAATATGAATTCCATGCACATAGAAAACGAGTATTTACACTCTCATTTTCGTATTCCGCTTAACCCCTTGAGTTCAGTTACCTATTGATATTAGTCACCAGAGCGAGCGACGCGAGTGAAAAAGGCCAAGGACTTTTTTGGTCAGTTATCTGTTGTACAAATAAAAATTTTCCACTTTACTGGTTCATTACTTTATTCATATTTAGTACCATATGATCAAGTAAATATTCCAATTTGCTGTATGAGTATGTAAAAATTCAGTACATGAGCTGATAAATGTTTAAAAATCACCGGTAAAGGTGGTACAATATCCTTTATTTATGGGACAATTCTGCTCATTTTAACTGGAGGATCTCGCGTAGCTGTAGCCGAGGCGTTTCCAAAAATGATAGATTATAGGGTCTGAAGAGGAGATCACTTTCAAGTTGGCCCTGTCGTGGATGGCAGGAGAATGATAAAGATGAGGTTGTTGTTTGATTGCAGTTTTATTCTCAAAGGGAGTTATCTTGACAAGAGCAATACTAAGGTGAGGGCGGTTTATGCTAGCTAACGCCTTGCCCTCTACTCCTGCCTTTTCCACCATGCTTCTTTTCTCTCCTATCACGTCCCAGCCCCTTCTGACCAGTCTCTTCAATTTCCCCGTATATATATATATATATATATATATATATATATATATATATATATATATATATATATATATATATATATATATATATATATTATGTGTCCTACTCTGGGCATAGGCTTCACAGCCTGCTTTCAAGGCCCAGTAGCCCTCCTCAGTAACCGCACACCTCTACATGTCACCACTTCGGCGCTAATACCCACCGTCCATACTGAATACATGCTAGGGCTGTCTCATACAGGACTGGTGTATTGGTATTAGCGGGGGTATTTTTACGACATGTCGGCGGGTCTTCTGGTAGATCAGTAAAGTCTGATTTTTATGAAATTCAAATCCTTAAACTGTTCCCTGCCCCAGCAGGATTTGAACCCTGGTCCGTTAGGACTACAAGCCACCTCTCTACCGATTGAGCCACCACCTCACCCTATGACTGGTTGGGTGATGTGTGTGGCCACGTGTATGAGTCTGTGATGATTTCCATCAGGTGTGTTGTGTGGCTTTTCCATGACGTCATGATGTGCTGTGTATTACGTATTAGCAGCATATTAATGTTTCTGACCGTTACGTAGTGTGTTATGGTATTTTAGTGCCATGACAATTCATTTCAGCTTGGCACTTACGGAAAAATGTCAAAAGTAAAGAATTCGGGCCACCAGATGGCGCAAGAAGCTGATATATTTTGAAAAAATTCTGAAAAAAAAAAAATCCGGTAAAAGTAGAATAACGTCCTAATTTAGGGACAAATTTTGCTCAGATTTTACTGGAGATTCTAAGTCTGGCACTAATGAGAAAAAACCTAGAGTAAAAAATTCAGGTCATTAGGTGGCACAGTATGTTTCAGTATTTTGAAAGTTGGCAAAAATTCCTACAAAATCACCAGACGGAGTTGTAATGTAAAAAGTTTTTGGGTACGCCCCCCAGTATGATGCTGAAGGATTAGTCACCAGTGTAATGATCAGAATTTAGATACCTCCAGTGTAACGCCGAGAATTTTAGAGATTATAGAGAAATAGGGTAGCATGTTCTTATTTGAGAATATATTGTTTTATGAGAATGAGGTAGCATGATATTAGAGAGGGCATGAGAAGTTAAGTATTAGCACACCTTGCAGGCCACTCAACCTCGTCTGTACCACTCCTTGGAGGATAGCAAAATTCAAACTCAAAATGACTTAATCAAAGATTTACTACGTATTAAGAACTGAAATACAATTACTCTTCAAACTGTGAAATATACCAAACAAAATATAATTAGGATCTATATCACCGGAAATGAGAATCTTTACAAAACTAAATTAATATACAATAATCAGGATTTACAGTGAAACTCCAAAATTATGTATCTCTACACACTAGATTAATATCCCAAGAATACTGATACGCATGGATATAGTCCCCGTGGTCTCTGACGGACTCGTCGGGAAGGAACCTAAAGATTACCACCAAAGAATATTCTCTAAGACTAAACACACGATAATTGAAAAATCTTATATAAACTAGACACAATAATCAAAATGACCAATAATCACATAGACCGTAATCAAATGGACAAATGGAGCAGCCGATATTCACTTTGATTCCATGAACTAAAGGGGGTGGGGGTTGATTTAGTGTGTTAGCGGTTAGGCCGCGGCTAGAACGCTAGAATCCTTGGAATGCTAGCCACGGCCCTCCATAATTCTAGTCTGCAACGATGAGGAGAGCAACAGCAATCTCATTATTCAGCACAAGGAGGATCAGGGGAAAATATCACTAATTTAACTCACGAACATATATGAAGACTTAATACACGAGGGAGAGAAAAGGGGATGGGGGGTGGTGAGGGAGCTCGGGCACTAACCTGCAACGACAAGGAGAGGAACAGCGATCTGGCGATTGCGCTAGTAGTAGTAGTAGTAGTAACTGATTTTCCCCCCTGTTTGAGAAGGGGGGGCTGGGCCATCTCGTAGCCCAGTGAGGTAATATTCGTTTAATTGTTACATCGGAGGGGATTTTGACTTGACTAGGTTGATTAAAAGATTTAAGGTGTTGGATGTGCCGTTGTGGACAATGGAAGTGGCTATGTTGCTTAGTGTTTGAACAGGTGTGGCAAGAGGGGAGGTGGGTGTTATATCGGGGTCTGGGTAAGCGGCGCCATCTCTGATGGTGGCTGTCGCTCTGCATTTAATGATGTAGTGTAGAAGGGGGAAGGGGGCGTCTGTTCCGCAGTAGCTGCAGGTTGCGTTCCTGATGTTGCTGATCACTTGATCTCGTGATAAGTAGGCGAGGCGGAGGCGGTGTATGTAGGTGAGAGGTCTGTTGTGTGTATGTGTGGGTAGCGGTATTTGTTTGTATTTTGTTGCACTGGCGTACCAGATGGCAGAAGTGGAGCCTTGGTTGACATGATGGTCATGTTCTTGATTTGTAGGAGTGGGTGTTACTGTATTGTTCTTATGTCGTGTTTTGTCTGTGTTATGGTCAGTGGTATGTGTATATCTATATGTGGGTGTGTAAGGGCGTGTTTGGCTGCACGGTCTGCTCGTTCATTGTCGTGTATGTTTACATGGCTGGGAATCCAATGTATCGTGATTGTTCTGCCTGTTTGTGCAAAGTTGTGTGCTGTGTTGTTTATTGTGGAGATGATATGTCTGTTGTTGCGGTGTTTGTGTCTGCATAGTGTTTGTATGGCGGAGAGTGAGTCTGTGTGTATGTTTATGTATGTCTGTGTAGTTGTTGTGTTGGCGTCTGATAGCGCCTCCACAATGGCTACTAGTTCTGCTTGCAGGGTGGATGCTCCGTTAGAGTTTCTGGCAGTGAATTCTTTCCCATTGCTGATGAATGCAGCTGTAGCTTTTGGTTGTTCTACTGAACCGTCTGTATAGTAGTTGACTGTGTTTCGGTCTGTGATAGTCGCGATTCTTTCTAGTGCTTCTTGGCATAGTTGTTGTGGGAGTGTGTTTTTTTTTCCTGTGACTTTGAGGACGAGGAGTCTGTATGGTGAGGGGGGGGGCCACGGGGGGGGGGTTCTTTATATTCTGGTATCGGAGTGTCGGGCTGTTGTGTGATCTTTGTGGCGTTGTATTTCCTGATAGCCCGAATTGTGCAGTGTGTCCAGCTTTTGTTTAGGAGTGCAGGGTGTCTGATCAGTTCAGCTTTAATTTGTTTTATAGGGGTGAGTTCTGAAGCCCAGTGGGCTAGCTTTGCAGCTATGCATACAACTCGCGCTTGTATTCTGTTCTCTAGTGATTCGATAGCGCACTCCATGAGTAAGTTAACGAGACGAGTCAAAGGCTGGGCGTTTGTTATCGCGTGTAGTGCATTGTTCTGGATGACCTCTAACTTTTCTGCTAGTTGTGGTTCTTGCGTTATTAATGGAGGCGGCGTAGTCTAATAGGGAACGGATCGCTTGTATATAGAAGAGTCTTAGTACTCGATGTGTTGCTCCCATTCCTCTGCCAGCTAAAGCTCTGAGTGCATTTGTCCTTAGTTTCGTTCTTTCTCTGAGATAGTTTATTTCTTGTCTGAATTTGAGGTTGGTATCAAGCCAGACTCCTAGGTACATGTGCGTGGTGATGTAGTCAATAGGTGTGGCATCGAGGTATTGTTGTCGTTGTGGTGTGCTCATGCCGAAGGGGAGTGCTTTTGTTTTGTTTGTGTTTATTTTGAAGCCAAGGTTTTTGCAGGTGGTATTTAGGCGTGTCAAGCAGTTTGGGCTTTAATGTGATAGGGGCCCTTGATGATGATGGCTAGGTCGTCTGCGTAAGTGAGTAATTTGACGTTAGGGCCTAGGTCTATTTCGATGAGGTATTCAATTAGTTTCTTGAAGAGGGTGGGGTTGATTATGCTCCCCTTGCTCCCCTGAGGGGTGCCGTTGGTGTGTTTGTGGAATGAGGATGTGGTGCCATGGAAACACACCATCACTTCTCGGTTTGTGAAGAAGTTTTCTAGCCACCGCAGGAGCTTGCCTCCTATTCCTTTGCGGACTAGGGCATCTAGTATTACTTCGGGGCAGGCTAGTTCAAAAGCCTTTTCTAAGTCTATGAAAACAGATAGCCCCCTCCCTCCTCTCAGTTTGGTGAGGAGGGTCGCTAGACATTCGCTCGTTCCCCTGTCATGGTGTAAGCAAATATGTGATTGTGAGGTGTGGGTGTGCACCACTGTAGTCGCCGTAGTATCATTCATTCAGCTGTCTTTGCTGGGACAGCTTAGTAGGGAGATGGGCCTGTATGAGCCTGGGTTTTTGGGTTTTGGCACGGGGATAATGAGCGCCTGTTTCCAAGTTGTTGGGAGTTTTCCTACTTCCCAGGAATGGTTAATTAGATTGAGTATGGCGGCTTTTGCAATGGGGCCTGCATGTCACTATCATAGAGTAGGTGATGCCATCCCCACTAGGGGCAGTATCTTGGCTCGTTTTCAGTGCATTTTCGAGTTCGTTCATTGTGAATGGGCAGTCGGATGGATGTTCTTTTTGTTTCTCCCTGTTAATTAGGTGTCTTCTGTCACTGTGCAGTGATTCATGACGCCATCTTGTGGCGTCTGGGAGATGTCTTGGGGAAAGCTATTTGCAAAGTTCAGTGCTATCCTTTCAGCTTCTTGTGGGTTGGGGTGAAAAGTGGGTCTGTTGGGGGTTGTTCCCGTCACTGCTCTAAGTTTTTTTTTCCATAATGTCCCAGTGCTGCTGCTTGCGTTGAGGGAACTGCACCACTCTAGTCATTTTTGTCCTTGATTTTATTCTTTTTTTCTCTTACCTGTCGGACTGTCGTTCGTAAGTGTTGTAGTCCTTCAGGAGTTCTGTTTTTTCTGTATATTTTCTTTGCTTGGTTTTATCTGTGGTTTAGTTCCTTGACTCTGTCGTTGTAAAACCACCAATCCATGTGGTTGAGTCTTTTGTGTGTTGTTTTAGGGATGGCTGCTAGTGTGGCGGCTTGCATGGCTGTTTTTATTTGTTTTTCATGTTCTTGGAGGTCAAGTGAGTATTGCAGTGAGGCTGTGAGTTGTTCGAGAGTGTCTGTGTATAGTTGCCAGTTAGCTTTTTTTTGTGTTGAACCGTGAGGGTGGGCCTGGTGGTTTGGGTAGGGGGGTAAATTAGTTTTTATTGATATGGCATAGTGATCCGACATTAGAATGGGGTGGGTGTTCCATTGGGTTAAGGGAGCCAGATTGGTCGATATGAATGCGAGGTCAAGGTGGCCTCCTTGTATGTGGGAAGGGATGCTGGGTTCATTTAGAAGGGTGACTATGTTGGTTTCGTTGAGGAGCTCTGCAATGTGCCTCTCTGCTTGGTTGGCGTTGCTAGGGGAGACGAGAAGGGGGTGATGGGCATTCATATCCCCTACTGTGAGTGTCGGCTGAGTGTCTACATTAGCAACAAGCTCTGTGAGGTCAAGGTCTGCGTTGTGCTTGCGGTATATGTTGTAGATGTGGAGATTGCAGTTCTGCAGTGTTATGGATAATCCCTGCACCTCCACCCCATCGCCACAATGTGACAAGGATACTCTGGGTGTTGTGGGTATGTGGTTTCTTGTAAATATTGCGAGGCTTTGGGGGCCGTCACGTGCTAAAGGGAGGAAGAGGGGGGTGAAGCCTCTCAGTCTGAAATTTCGGTTTTGGGGCAGTAGGGTTTCTTGCAGTATGATGACATCTGTTTTGTCTGTGTTGACTGCTTCCTTGAGTTCTGCTTGCTTACCCCTGATTCGGCAGATATTCCACTCGAGGAACTTGATATCATTGGTACTGGGGTTGTGTTGTTATGTTCTGGGACATTTCGTGCATCTAGGTTGTTGTATGGTCTGGGGGGAGGGTTTGCTTGTTGTTTCGCTCGTTGCCTGGGTCATGTCCATGCCTTGTGCTGGTGATCGTGAACGAGTTCTCTGCATGTGCCTGGCGTCCATTGTTGTGGAACGCAGTGGTTTGTCTGCTTGTTCTCGGGCATGGGGTTGGTTGCAGCGGTGGTTGGTGTGTTAGGTTGGCCTGTGAGGTGGTTGGCTGAGGTGGGTTGTTGGGCTGGCTGCTTGGGGTGAGCAAGTTGGGGCTGTGTTGTGCCGTGTGAGTGTTGATTGGCTTGTTTATCGCTGGGGTTACTAGTCTGGGGTCTAGTGGGTGGCCCAGTTGGTCTGAAACAATCTGTAGCACTCCCAGTGCTATCTCCAGGCAGATAATGCAGAGTGTTTCTGCGTCCACTGTGGTCTGTTTTGGCTGTGGGCTTGGGGGCGTTTGGGTTGCCTCTGTTGACTGTGTTTGTGTTGTAGTCGTAGTCAAAATTGGTGTTGAGGTTGCTTGGGTGGGGGATGGGGGTGTTTGTCCTGTGGCAGGTGAGCTTGTTTTGAAGTTGGCGGGTGTGTTGGTGGTGGTGGTGTTGCTGCTTGTGGGGAGTGGGGGGTACTCTGCTGTTGAGGTGGGGTTGGGTGTGGGTTGGAAGTGGCTGTTCTGTTGGCCCCAGACGAAGGTGCCAAGGGGTGCAGGAGAGACTTTGAGTCTCTCCTGCACCTACTTGGCTTGTCATTCCATGCTTTTTAGTACTCTTTCTATCCTGGCTGGGCAGGATTTATTCCAGGCATTGTGGTTGTGTCTGCAGTTTGGATATTTGGAGTTTATTGGTTGTTTGGTTTTGAACCTGGTGAGGCACTGCTCTGTTGCATGTTGTTGGCTGTACATTGCACAGGTTGGTGGGCGTGTGCAAGTGGACTGGTGATGTCCAAATTTTTGGCAATTGTAACATCTCAGTGGTTCTGGGGAGTATGGGCGGAGGTAGTAGGTCCCCCAGTTTCCCAGGTCTAGAGTCTGGGGAATGGTGCCTCTGAGTGTTACCAGAACTTGTCTTGTCGGTTCCCCTCATGTTTCGCAGTGTGTGGCTGTTTCCACCTGGCTGTGTTTTAGGATTGGTTCTAGTGACTGGAATTGGTTGTAGCCCATCATTATGACTTTGCATGTTGCGAGGTCGGGGTTAAGTTCCTTTATGATTGCAGGGTAGCCTGCTACTATTTTGCAATTCTTCAGGGTTTCATATGTGTCTTGGTTGTGTGGTGTTAAGATCATACTGTAGCCTCGTCTCGTTGTGGTGTGAAATTTCAGGTTGGGGTGTTCCTCTTCCAGTTGCATGACTAGGTCCATTGTTGTGGCAAAGGCCTCCTGCTTTGGCACCAAGAAGGGTGGTAGGTTTGTAGTGGGGCGTGGGGCAGCCCTTACAGAGACAGCTGGAGTTCTTCTGGGTTGCATGTTTGGAGGTCGTGCTGCAGGGAAGTTGTCGTTTCCCGATTGCAGGGGGGCTGGCAAGGCTAGGGAGTTGTTGCTGCTATCATTGCTTCGTTTCTGTTTTTGTTGTTCTTTTTCTTGTTTGTGATGACAGTGAAGTTTTCGTCTTCATCTGGTGCTGTATTTGAGTTGTCTACCTCTTGTTTGTCTATCTGTGCTATGCAGTTTTGGGCTGTGTGGTTGGTGTCAGTGGTTAAGGTGGTGATTGCTTCTGTCAGTGGATGATTCTGCTGGTGGTGGAGTGGTGTCCATTTCACTGGGATTTTCGGTGGGTGGAGTCAGCGGGTTTTCCTTCTGCAGGTTGTCCTGTTGCATAGCTGGAGGTACTTGCATTTTTGCCCCTGGTCTATGCTCCTTGAGGCTGGGGTCTCTTGGTCTCTTGTTTAGGCCAGCTAGCTTAGTCATGTTGCTGGTGGTTGTTGTGCCTGTCTTCAGTTGGATTGGTTTGGGCATTGTAGTCTGGGTTTTTGGGATGGTTCCTCCTCCTCCTCCTTTGGGAGGGGTTCGGGTTGGTTGGTCGTCTTTTTCATTGTGATAGGGTTAGAGAAAGGGGATGCCCAGGCCTACGTATATCAGCGATCCTGGGCGCAGGGTTTTTACCTCCCCCGTCCCCTAAAGGACGTCGAGGAGAGGGGCCCTGACATCTACGCCAATTGTCCCTGGTGGGGAACCTAGCCCTAACAGCGTTTTGCATTCCTGTCACCCTTTGGCTCCCCAGCCAACCTAGTGGCCCTCCTTGTGGCGGCCCTAAACGGCCTTCCTACGGGGTTCGGTTCACCAGTGATAGGGTTACAAGAAATCCTACGGCGATGTGGGCAAAGGATTGCAAGGGACGGGGTATAGAGTGTGGAGTGTTGGATGTGTGTGTGTGTGTGTGTGTGTGTATATGTTTGGGGGTAGACGGTGGGGGGAGGCAGTTACAGAAAGGAGTGTTTGGGAGGCAGGAAAAACCGCTTGACTGTGATATACAACTGTCGGTTGCCCAAACAGTGTATAGTCACAGCAGTGTGGTGCTGCTGGTGGCAGGAGGTGAGAAAATTTAGTAGGCGTAAGTGAAATGTGGGATGTAAACTCCGTAGAGTTGGAGCTGGAGATATTCCTTCCGCTGTTCGACCGAGAATGCTGTTTCGCTGTTGTTGTTGTTGTTGTAAAGGTTCGTCCAACTGTAATAGTATGGACCCGGGCTCAGGGTGGAGAGCCCGCCAGAGTTAGCTGAAGTGACGTGGAGCGTCCTCTACCAGTGTTGCCAACCCAAAAATTGATTGTTGGTCCAAATATCCCTACAGATGTCACAAAAAGTCCCTACGTGTCCCTACATACAATGGCAAAGTCTCTATGCCTGTCCCTTCATTACTTAAACTTATTTTTTAACAAGAAATGCAGATTTTAATTAAGATGTGAATAATAATGTAAGCTTCATGGATTAATATTTATTCTCATCTCCTTTGAAACAAATTATAACACTTTCATCATTCACAGACAGATCACCTTCATTATATTAATGAACACATAAGTACTACTAAAGGCCTGAATGGACAGAAAACAAAGCTTTACTCTTTTTGGTCATACATATGTTGGTTATGAAGTGCCAAATACCTCTCTTCAATCTGCTTTGCAAAATCAAGACAGTTTTTATCCTTTGATTTCATATTAGAATTGATAAAGAGTAAGGAGTCCAATAACTCAGATCCCATCCTATTCATCTTTTTTTGTCTTTGCATCCGCCATTGGATAGAAGATCCTCTCCGTTTCTGCATTGGAATGTGGCAAGGTTAGGATAAGCTTAGCTAGAGAGGCAAGGTTCCCCAAAACATACTGGTCTGAAAAATACTGTAACTTGGAAAGATACACTCAAAGTTCTTCACAGCTTTTCTTAAGAAGTAGGCTACGTTCATCAGCACTGAAATATGCTGGAAGATCCTCCCACTCTTGCTGAATATCACTCTGAGATTCTATCAGATGTCCATATTTCATTAAATTGGCTAGTTTAGGTAGATCTTTTCTAGCATCATAATTCAATGCAATCTTAGGAGATATGAATTTCATTTCCTTAAACAGAGGATCAAAGAGAGGCAACCTTTTTTTGAGCTCAGCAAATGCAGTTTGATAAAAGGAGAGGCACCTCCTCCTAAGATGATTATTACTTTCATCATCCTCAAGAGCAGACAAAATTGACTTTAGAATTGTATGAACTACACAAAATTTCATTTTTTTTTTTTTTACAGAAAAATATACTAAATATAAATGAATGCCCAATATCCCTACCTTTTTAGGAATTTTGTCCGGGCGTCCCTACATCCATACGCCTTTGAAAATCAGTCAAAAGTCCCTACGTTTAGGGACGTCCCTACAGTAGGCAAACTGCCTCTACGAGGAACTGCTGGGGCTGGTTAATTTTGAAAATCGGTTGCGCTGTCCCCCTGCCTTTTTATAAGCATCATAGACAGTATTCGGGAATTGGGCTAAAACTTTAACTGATTATTTCATACTATTATCGATTCTCTAGGATCTTCAAAGAATACAAAAGATACGTTTGCACTCATGATATGAAGAAAAATGACTTACGATGTTGAAATTTTTGTAATAAGCGTACAGGGACTTTAATCATAATGAAGCCAAGTTAATTAAGAATTCGAACAGTTTTATTACCCACGACGGTTACATGCCTTCGTGACTGTAAACAAGACTCAATGACATAAATTTCGTGCTTCACAAATGACAATCTTCAATATTCTTACTTCAGACATTCTCAATTCACCACTGCATAGTTCAAAAGAGGAAGTCTATCAACTTCGGCAGGTAAATCTCTAGATCATGATACGAAGGATGACATTCGCGACTATTAATCTCCACTAAAATTTCGCAGTTATACGTCTTTGTTAATAACGGCTGGTTCACATGTATAGTCATATTCACACCAAAACTCGACTTAGCACTATCAATAGGAGAATCATGTTCACATTATGAATATCAACTAAGACTGAACTTAAATGTAGAACTTAATGATTAATCATGAGTTATACTTATAATACTTAAGGTTACACTTACAATACTAGTTCGTACTAACTTACACTAATACTTAAAATTATGGCACTACAGTGGGGGGAAAATCCTGATTTATGGCCGAATCTTGTTAAAATATTGACTTAAAACTCCTCTCAGGTTGGCATAAAGGCAAACTTACGGAAATTTTTGACCACTAGGTGACGCACAATCTGATTTTGGGATATAAGTTGGCAAAAATGTCTAAGAAAATCACTGGTAAAAGTTTAGTGAAATTATGAACCAATCTTCCTCAGATTTTCACTGGAAGTTGCTCCTGTTTGTTTGACATAAAAGGAACATTTTGGAAAGTAGAAAATTTGTAATATAAAGGTTACTTTCCAGTCAAGAAATGATGCCTTAGAATTTATCAACAGTAACAGTTAAACATTACAGTCACAAACTTAATTTTTTCATGTACTTCATCATTACAAAAATGAAAACTTTTAATATTTCCAATCAAGTGAAGGCATCCAGGGGATGGAATGCTGATCGCCAGAAGGAGGTGGCCACAGTCTCAACAACTTTAACATACATTTTTCAGGACAACATGGTTATTTATTTATTTTGTGTCTGACTCTGGGCAAAGGCTCAGGGCCTATTTCTTGGGGGCAGTCACCTATCCCAAGGCGCAGTAGTCCTTCTACACCTCCACATGTCACCACTTCGGCGCTAAAACCCACCGTCCATATTGAATACATGCTAGGGAATGTTTCATACAGGGCTGGTGTACTGGTATTAGCTGGGATACTTTTACGACATGTCGGCGGGTCATCTGGTACAGGAAAGTCTGCTTTTTTAGGAAATTCAAATGCCTAAACTGTCCCCTGCCCCAGCCGGGATTCGATCCTGGGTCCATTTGGACTGCAGGCCGCCTCTCTACCGATTCAGCCACCGCCTCCAGCGGTCATCTCCCTCCGCTGACCAGCTGTCCACCCCATAGACGCCTTCATTTAAGTTTATTCCTGCTGCCTTGGGACGAGTTTTTAGAGCCTGGGGAGAGAAATCAGGTTGTCAGTCGAATAATGGCGATTTTTCTTTTTTTACCTACCCCATCACTACAAATTTTATCTCCAAAGTTAACAAAACCGTCTGGAAGCAGCAAGAACAGGAATAAAAAACATATCTGAAGAGGTTGAAAGAAATTCCCGTTGTGACCAAGAAATCCCCGTTGTGAAGATGAAACCTTTATGAAGAAGAAACCTGCGTTGTAAAGAAGAAACCCAGCTGTAAAGGGATGAAAAACAATGGTCATTCTTATCTCCAGCTTGATGTCGTCTCTATGATTTTATCTCTCATATCTCCAGATGATTGATTCTCTTTAAAGTAAACCTTCCGTAGTGGTTTATTTAAATGTTGGATTGAAAGCCTGGCAGCTCTTTTCCAATTAAATTAAAAGAAAGCAATGCTATTTTATTCTCATACATGCTTCCCTAGTCACATTGTTCTTATCATTAACAAAGGCCCCAACATGCTTGCATGTTTGCCCATGGTCACATAATGACGGCTCTCTAAGTTGCTCCACCTCTGGCGCCTCACTATTCAGTCCCTTATCCTTCCTATGAATGTCCTCGTGACTTTTCCTTCAACGCAGCTGCTCACGTCTGGAATTAACTAACCGTAGACTAAAAGAAAGAAAGATATACAGAGAAGTTCAAAGGCCAACTCTCTGAACGAACATTCCAGGACCGACAGAGTTTTAGAATATACACTGGAGCAACGAATACAGAGGCAAGTTGTTGGGTGAAAAAATTTGTGACACCTGTTGTTGCTGGTACTTGTTACAGAGACGCTTGGGAAGTTGTAAAGGAGGTGAGGTCACAGTTGAACCTGATTCTGTGACGGTGGTGTACACATACACACACACACACACACACACACACACACACACACACACACACACACACACACACACACACACACCGACGAGAAACGTGTGTGTGTGTGTGTGTGTGTGTGTGTGTGTGTGTGTGTGTGTGTGTGTGTTCAGTATGCAGGGTTCAGGTTCCTTATTACCCTTTTATTCATCATTCTAAAATCCTACCTCTTCTTTTATGTACTCTTCTTAGGGTAGTGAGCAAAATAATAGTTATTATTATTATTATTATTATTATTATTATTATTATTATTATTATTATTATTATTATTGTTATACCATCGCTACAGATGTACTCTGATATTGTATTCATTCTAAAGCTGGATAAAATATTTTTAATTCTTTATCTTCTGTTATCGTCTGACGCCTTAATTCCGCAAGGGGAAGCCACAAACGAATCACCTCCATGTCATTCTCTCCTCCACCATCTGGCTGTCCTCTTTCCAGTTCACCCCACCCGCCAGCAGTCAAGAGGTTGAAAACTGTCTTAATTAGACTTAATGGACTAATTTCTTCTTTTTCATTCCTATCATAAGTTCTAATTTGAATTAATTTCTGAAGAAAAATAAAGGGTCAGGGCATATGTCGCACGTCTTCAAAAGATCTGAGAAGTTAAGGCTTTTTTTTTTTTCTATCATCCGAATAATACTTTCCCTTCTTTTCTTTTCTTTTTAATAGGAAGGGTCTGTACACTGCCAGATCCAAAAACAAGATCCGTGATGCAAAGAGGGTGATAATGATCATTATGACGATGTTGATGGTGATGATGAGGATGATGGCTGATGGATAGTGGTGGCTGATGGATAATGATGATGATGATGATGATGATGATGATGATGATGATGATGATGATGATGATGATGATGATGATGACTGACGACGACGACGACGACGACAATGATGACAATAACGAAAGCTTCACAGCTTACTGATTTAAGTATTCGTCTCCTACAACATAAAACTAAAAAGCCAACCCGTTATTTGGCCTCATAATCTTGTAACTCATGAGCCAAAGAATGATGTAAAGAACTATGCCTTATTTTCAGTTTTATTTTGATTACGTTAAAACCTCTAAGTGATGGAGAGGGACGCCTTCATGTGGTGGCATCGCTATAATCAGGCGGCTCAATTGTCTGGTTATACAAATGTTCCTCCACTACTTACCCTCCCCCGAAAGAAGGATGGCAAACCACAGGAGAAGAGCAACTTAAGCCTGCAGTCCACCGGGTTCATGTTTCAGATGAACCTACGGCTACAGCCACTACTACAACTAAAAACTTCTAGGATTATTTTCTAACTGGTCAACTTTCTTTTCATTGGCTGATTCTCTACACACTGAAGCTTAATTGTTTTCGTTACTTTCCATCTATTTCTCATTATTATACAAATCTGTGGAAAACCTTATGGTCCTGTGAGGGAGAGAAAAATGTCCTCACAATGCCAAAGTATGTCATAATGTGAGTTTCAAAATGAGGGGAAATTAAGGACAGTGTGGCTAATTGACGGGATGGGTGGGTTAGGATGGGGTGGGGAAGGGAAGGATTAGGATGAGAGAGGAAGGATTATGTTGGGGAAGGGAAGGGTTAAAGTGGGGAGAGGAAGGGTTAGGGTGGGGAAAGGAAGGGTTAGGGTGGGGAAAGGAAGAGTTAGGGTGGGGAGGGTAATGGTTAAGTTAGTGAGATGAGGAGTTGCGGTGAGAGGAAAGGCTGAGAGTAATTAACGGACAATCCCCATTAAATTCTTGCTACCCAAGAAGCTGATGGATTGAAAGCGCTAGATATTACTGATACATCATTTCCTTTGAATATACTGCATTATGAATGCATACGACTGCTGAGAAATTGAATGTCCGTTAGGAAAAATGCAGCCTTCTGCTTATTGGAGCTACTCCGCTGAAACTGCTGGCAGTGAGGATGTATTAAGAATGAATGTTATGTGTACTGTATGTACACCAACATACACTAGTGTCAGACCCTATTGGTATAGTTACTGAAAGCAGCAGTTGGGGTGAAATAATGTGCTTCGCGCTGGTTCGACTCCCAAAGAGGTGGGCAGATGGTTGTAGTCCTTTAATGGCCCTGGTGAGGCAAGTTATTACATGCTGTCAGATATTCTGAACTTTTGTCCCTTGGCCTCCAGCCCCTCCACCTCGTTACCATTGGTATCCAGCTGTCAAATAACGTTCTTTTTTTATCAGCCTTACCTAACCCAACACTTTACTAGTTATCCCAGTCCTGCTTTCCTCGAGTCGGTACAGCACTGGTCTGTAGTCCTAATAGACCCAGGTTCGAATCCTGGCTGGGGCAGGGAACAGTTTAAGGATCCGAATTTCGTTAAAGCAGACGTTACTGATCAACCGTAAGACCGGCCTACATGTCGTAAAAACACCCTCGCTAATGACAGTACACTAGTCCTGAGCGAGACAGCTCTAGCATGTACATGTATTCGGAATTGACGGTCGGTGTTAGTGACGAAGTGGTGACATATGGAGATGTATAGTATGCAGAAGGACAAGTCGACTTCTGGAACTGGCGGTAAAGTCTATGCACAGAATCAGACACATAAAAACTAAAACTTCAATGTATCCCCAGGTATCTCTGACTTCGGTAAAAGTAATCTTTTGTTTCTAATGCGTCCAAAACTCAATTCTTACACCTAACAACCCGACAAAATCTTCCACAGGAGTACCCACTAATGTTTCATAATATCCAGCTCAATCCTGCATCATCTTTAAACATAGTTGAGTTTCATTCTCCCTATATTGATCTTGGAAGGATCATATTACATCTGTTCTAAGATCAACTTCCAAGAGATTAAGTGTGCTAAGCCGACTCCGTACCTTCTTTTTCCCTGCACAGTTGTTGACTTATACACTGGTGCAGAGTACAGCTCTCATGTCTAGAGAGGCTCCCCACATACAGCTTTTCTCAAGGTGGAGTGAAAGACTTTTCTCCTCATTAACTCTCCTCGTTTTACTGGCTCTCTTCAACACCTGTCTCTTCGCAGCACTGTTGCATATTTATCTGTTTTCTATCGCTGTTTCAGTGGTCACTGCTCCTCTGAATTGTCTGCTTGCATCCCCCCACCTCTATGACGGGCTCGTAACACCCGTCTGCAACAAACTCTCACCCCTTTTCTGTCCACGTCTCTAATGCAAGAGTCAATCGTTACTCAGTCCTTCATGTATGATATAAATCAACCCTGGAACTCTCTCCTTCTATATTTCCTACTTCCTGTGATCTCCAGTCTTTCAAAAGCAGTGTGTCCATGCATCTCGAAATGTGCGGATCTTGAATTTGGCTCTCTCTTGTATTGTTTTTGTTTTTTCTTGGGGGTACATGTTTAAGGGCTCCTGGCCTTTTGTCCTCCCTTGCATTAAAAAAAAAAAAGAAAAAAAAAAGCCTCTGAAGACGTAGTGTATATAAACTTCTTTCTTATGACTGCCTTCCCACGATTTAATTCACCTTTCCGCCTGAGAATTTAAAAATATCTTGCACTTACACTTTTCTGCAGAAGAGAAAATTGAACATTAATATTCGTTTTAGTACCACAGGACTTTACTATCGCCCGCCTCGCTAAAGGCGGGCGATAGTTTTTTTTGTTTTCTTTTTTTTTCGCGTCTGTGTGTGTGTGTGTGTGTGTGTGTGTGTGTGTGTGTGTGTGTGTGTGTGTGTGTGTGTTACCATTGTCTGTGTATTTGTTACCATTTTATTTCATAAACAACTTGAGCTATCATCATGAGACCTTCATGGTATCAAGATATGACCAAAATGTTGGACGAGGTCGAAAAGGGCTTTCTGGGTCAAGGTCCAGGTCACAAAATCTTTCTGTCAAAGGTCAACTAGTTTTTATCGCCTGCCTCCAGCACCATTATATGTCATGAACGACTTGAGCTATCAACATGAAAACATCAGAGTATCAAGATACGGCCAAAATCTTGGATAAGTTCAAAAATGGGCCCTTGGGGTCAAGGTCAAGGTCACCAAAATTGCTGCCAAATGTCAACCACTTTTAATATAAATTGGATATTTGTGAAACGCAGACTGACTTCCGTAGAGTTTTGCTAACTTTCTTCGCATTTTGTAACTTGTAACTCGGCCAACAGTATATTCTGGCGGACGATTAGCATTCCGCTCCCGAATGCTTTTTTTTTTTTTTTTTTTTTTTTTTTTAATAAATCTTAGAGTGGTTTCCCAGTACATGAGGATTGTTAAGATTCATAACACAGCTCCCGCTAATATGTACCGGTTATTATTTCATTTCAGTCCATCAGCATAATTAAATACAATACTTTGGTTAGATAGCACATGCCTAAACCATTTACCGTACGGCAATGAAATATCCAACTGACAGGTAACTGTAACCCTAATGTACAAGTGATATCTGTCTATCACCCGAGAGATAAACACTCACTGTAACTTACACCCTGGGAGAATTGCAAGCCCCACCACACCATCAATGTTGCATGGACCTGTTGAGTGTTTAGGTATCGTCAACAGAGGACCATCGTCACCCATACAAGTGATGAAAATATACCTGGGCAATGTTTCCTAAAGCTCTTTTTAATGTGTATTGATTCTGAGTAACTGTAAAATTTGTGTATGAGATATATATTCTTGTTTTCTCCTTAATGGTTAATTATCGTTATCCCAGCTTTCTTGCAGGACTCTCAGTAAACTTACCAAAGTCCAATGTACACTTAGTTGAGTCTCTCTCTCTCTCTCTCTCTCTCTCTCTCTCTCTCTCTCTCTCTCTCTCTCTCTCTCTCTCTCTCTCTCTCTCTCTCTCTCTCCAGATGCACGCACCATCATTAAAAGAATTATCCCAATCCATATATTACTTAAAATACAGCAAAAAGGTGTGTGTTCCGATGTACTCGAGATTGTCAAAAGCAATAATAATGAGGATATAAAGGAGCGTTGTGGGGTGGATGTGGATGTGATAGGAAGCGTTATGAGGAACACACTGAGGTGGTTTGGCCATGTGGAGAGGAAGGAGGGTGAAAGACTGACGAAGAGAGTGTATGTGAGTGAGGTGGAGGGGGGACGAGGGAGGGGGAGGCCGAGGATGAGATGGAGAGATGGAGTGGAGAGGTATATGAGAGAGGGGTGTGTGAGTTGGGAGCAGGGCAGTGAAATGGCGGGGGACAGGGCGACTTGGAGGCGATTTGTTTGTGGCCACCCCAAACGGGCTTGAGGCGTCTGGCAATAGATAGATAGATAGAATAATAATAATAATAATAATAATAATAATAATGATAATGATAATAATAATAATAATCTATCTATCTATCTATTGCCAGACGCCTCAGTCCCGTTTGGGGTGGCCACAAACAAATCGCCTCCAAGTCGCCCTGTCCCCCGCCATTTCTCTGCCCTGCTCCCAACTCACACCCCCCTCTCTCATATACCTCTCCACCCCATCACTCCATCTCATCCTCGGCCTCCCCCTCCCTCTTCCCCCCTGCACCTCACTCACATACACTCTCTTTGTCAGTCTTTCACCCTCCATCCTCTCCATATGGCCAAACCACCTCAGTGTGTTCCTCATAACGCTTCCTATCACATCCACATCCACACCACAACGTTCCTTTATATCTTCATTCGTCAGCCTGTCTCTCCATGTGACTCCACAGGCTCCTCTTAAATAACTCATTTCCACTGCTCTCACTCTTGACTTATGTCCTTCCAACAATGTCCAAGCTTCACTTCCGTACGTTAGAGTTGGTATCACAATACTGTCATGCAGTAACTTTTTCACTTCCATGCTCACTTCCCTGTTTCTTATCACTGCTTTCAAAGAACCAGCAACCTTTCTTCCCTGCTGTACCCTTTCAAGCACTTCACCCTCCAAACCTCCATCCTTACTCATCACACTACCCAAGTACTTAAACGTACTCACATTTTCCAATTCCTCACCATCCAACCTCGCTGTACATTCACTAACTTCACCTCTCTCAAAGACCATCACTTTACACTTCCCTACATTCACCTTTAGATTCCGTTTCTTACACTCTCTCTCAAACTCATCCACCAAGCCTCTCAGCTCCCCTTCGTCTTCACTCAACAACATGGTATCATCTGCAAACAACAGTACAGGGAGTTTCCAAACACTATCCTCTCTCACCAGGGCCACTCCAACATCCACTACCCTACCTTGTACCTCTTTTATTACCCCATCCATGTACAGATTGAACAACCATGGAGACATGACACATCCCTGTTTCAAACCAACTTTCAAAGAGAAAAATTCACTTAGTTCACCATCCACACGCACTGCAGCCTTCGCACCATCGTACATACTCTTCACAGCATTCAACAACTTCCCATCTACTCCATATATTCTTAACACTTTCCACAATCCTTCTCTATCCACCCTGTCATATGCTTTCTCCAAATCCATGAAAGCCGTATACAACTTCTTTCCCTTCTCTAGAAACTTTTCCACTAAAGATCTAAGAATGAATATCTGATCTACACAACCTCTTCCCTTCCTAAAGCCTCCCTGTTCTTCTCCAACTAATTTCTCTGTTCTTTCTCTAACTCTGTCTATAAGTATCCTACCATACACTTTTCCTATTATACTAAGAAGACAAATGCCCCTATGATTACCACACACTTCTTTTTCCCCTTTTCCTTTGTACAAGGGAATAATTATACCTGACTTCCAATCCTCCGGGACTCTACCTTCTTCCCAGGCCAATCTGCACATCTTCCACATCCATTCTACTACTATCTCTCCACCATGCTTCAGCATTTCACCACACACTCCATCAATTCCTGGGGCTTTCCCCGGTTTAACTTTCTTCATTGCTTCCACAACTTCTATCCTACTGATTTCTTCCTGTCTTCTCACCTCCCTCCTTCTCCCAGCCATTCCCCAGCCACTTATACTCGCATTACTTCCATCCTCAACGTTCAACAATTCCTTAAAGTGTTCTCTCCATCTGTTCACTTTTTCTCCCTTCTCCACTAGTAATCTACCATTTTTATAACAATAATAATAATAATAATAATAACATTTATATTTATATCAATAATAATAATTACTGTCATCATCATCACCATCATCATCATCATCATGCTAATAGGTCACGAGAACGTCAAAGAATTTACCTTCCATGACGAGTTTTTTTATCCTCATTTCTTTAGCTGACTGTACCATCCTTCTCTGGTGCTGCAATGACGCCTGGTGGTCAAGTGGGTAGAACACTCAAGTCGTACTGATGGTCTTGCTAAGAGGTGACTACATTTATCTTACCCTAACTTGACCTAAAATTGATGTTTGTCCATAATTAATGTCGAGTTGTTGCAATTGGTTAACATTCGAAGATTCAGCTATACTGTTTTTACACAAACTTGACCCATACTTTAGTCTCTTTGTCATTTATTTCACATAATTCAATAGCAGAAAGACAATACTAAGGCTCTGCATCCTTTCCTTAACATTTTTAACGACAAGTTCTTCATTCAGTTGATAATATATCGTTAGATATCAGAATTCAGGATGGATAGATAGCAGTTTTAGGGCAAGTTAGCGTAACAGCAGTATAGTCACGAAGGTGTTCCATGAAAACAATGTAGAGTTGTACAACGACAAATATCTTGATAAATTTAAGGAAAAAGACCTACAGTGGTTAGATAATGTACTCTCTTAAAGGGGAGTAGCCTAGTATCTAAACTGGACTGGATTAACCTAGCCTAATCGCGGGTTCCTAAAACACGAGGGAGACAAAACTAATTGGTTGTTTATCCTTAATACGTTGCGTGCTAGAATATTTGGTTACTGAAATGAGCCATGCATCAGTGTTTCAAACCTCTTCTTTCTGTTACAATATATATAGCACAGTGGGAGCCTTGATTCATATTTATTTTATTTTATGTATTAATTTACTTATATTATTTCATATA
Source organism: Coenobita brevimanus (assembly GCF_032717465.1). Classification (NCBI taxonomy): domain Eukaryota; kingdom Metazoa; phylum Arthropoda; class Malacostraca; order Decapoda; family Coenobitidae; genus Coenobita; species Coenobita brevimanus. The sequence goes on from NC_137034.1 coordinate 15,941,850, forward strand.
TTTATTTATTTATTTAAGTTTATTTTTCTTGCGTTCGGTTCCATGTCGTGACTAGGGTTTGCTTCTGCAGGAAGGACAAGGAAAATGAATGGCAAAAATGTTCCTGCTAATTTTGATTTCTAGTAAAAAAAAAAAAAAAACAGGTTAGGAGAGGAAAGTTTTTGCAATATGTCATGTGCATCTCATCCCAGCCTGGGCTCTCCTTACCAACACTATCCACAAAACCTTGATCAGTTTCACTCCGAAGTAAGCCAGTGCAGCTCGAGACGTTTTTGCTGCACCCAAGGGGAGGTCATTACAGTGCTTGTCCCTAACTGTGTCACTCCCTCCATCCCTTCCACCCTCCTTCACTAAGAAGTGTTAGGAAAACGAAAATATTCACAATGAATGACCTCACCCTGGCCAGGTTTCATGAAGGTTGGAACCATTAAGGGCCACCTCTCAGGGGGACGGTGACCCCCAGGTGTCCCATCCAAATCCGTTTGTCACAGCCAGTTTTTCACCCAAGAACACTAATTATTACACAGTGACAGAGCTTCACTGGCTCTAGGTAATAAGCATGGTGGGAAAAAGAACACGAATTTTTACAATGATTGAGCTTTACTGGCCCCAGGTAATAAACATGGTGGGAACCCCGAGGGCCGACCCCCTCTAGTCAGGCGACCCCAGGCGGTCCCAGACAAAGGCGTTATGCCGAGGCAAGTTCTGAAGCAAAGATGATAACATTTTGCATATTAATAGATGTTCCCATTGGTCACGTTTTGGAAAGCGTGGAACCACCAAGGATGTTTCCTCATGGGGGAGGGCGTGGCTCCCTTGGGTCCTGGCAAAGCCATTATGCACGGCCATTGTTTATAACCTTGGAATACGAAATTGTTGAATATAGGGACGCGTTTATCCCGGCCACGTTCTGGGCAGGATAGTAACCCCAATGACCACCTACAACGGAAGGGGAATGATTTTTTTTTTCCCTAGGAATATGAAACTCTGAAATCATATTTTCGGTATGGTCAAAGGTCATTTCCTCATGGAAGGAGGGTCTCCGGGGGTTTTGGCCAAAGGCTCTATGCACGGTCGTGGGTTTCATCAGAGGAGCACGAAATTTTGCGCTGGACAGGATGGTCTGCCCCCAGTGGGTTCAACGCCATATATTTTTAGTTGGCACTCGAAATTTTGTACAGGAGTTGACCTTCACCTGGACCAGAGTTTATAGAGGTGGGACCTTGGTATTTGCCACTTCGCCTCCCCCGTAAATAATTATTTCTTTCCCCTGGGAATATTGCATGGGTGGGTGTGGCTATCAAAAGTGTCTTTTGCCTTGTTATAAATATATTAGTGTCCTTTGTAGTGCCCTCTGTACTGCCTTCTTGCCCTCATCCTACCATAACATCTTTCTTTATCATCATTTCTCTTCCATATAATTCTTCCATTTGTTTCTGTCTGTCCCAGTTTCAATTTCTCATGTTTCATCTTTTTCGTTTATTTATTTTCATATACTGATAACCGCATTTTGATTGTATTAAATCGAGTTTCTAGAAGTAAACTACCTACCTACCTATCTATCTATCTATAGCAAGACACCATAATCCCGTAAGGGGTGGTTGTTTGTCTCTGAGTAAATTGCTTTACGGGGAGGGGCACTAACCCTCCGCCAGCTCCCTTGTTGACACGTGGGGAACACCCATGGGTTGGCTATATGGTTGTCACCCAGCAATGTAAATGGTTTCCTGGCATACAAGAAACGATTAGGCGTGTCACTAAATGTAAAACCACCAAAAAAAGGAAAGCATAGTTTTAAAAAGTGACATGAAAGATGATAGAAATAGGAAGAGAGAGGGCAGACACAGGTAAAGAATGATAAAGATGAAGGAAGAAGCAGGCAGCACTACATCAAGTGAGTGGATGATGGTTTCCATTATCTACCTCTGCCTGTTTCAATTTTTGGCAATTCTGTTCTACGCTTTCATGTATTCAGGCATATCATGCATTGAAATCATGTTTAAATTTTATGGGCGAATCACTGTATTACACTGTTCCCTGATTAGACATACTATCTGAAAAGCATATAAACTGCTTCATAAGTAGCTGAACCGTGACAACGGAAACAGTAAATCTGAATGATCCAGTCGAAAAAAATGACATAATGATAATGAAGGCTGCTTCTAACTGCATTCTGGTGAATATTACCTTACGGGATCGATGTAGCAAACAGATATTAAACACTGTTATTCAGCATCCATACCAAGTCCAGGTCCAACGCTGTGTGATGGGTCTACTGGGTCGCTTGGCTTTATGAGGAGGGCATCTGTGTCGTGTTGATGAGTTTAAGGCAAATGTATTCCAGGACGCCGGAGACTTGGCTATTGTTGGCTACAGTGACAGTAGGATGAAGTGGGGAGGACCAGTGGAGGTGAGGTGGGGTAGTAGCAGTGGGGGTGGGGTGGGGAGGACCATTGGGGGTGAGGAGAGGTAGTAGCAATGGGGGTGGAGTGGGGTAGTAGCAGTGGGGGTGGGGTGGGTAGTAGCAGTGTGGATGGGATGAGATGGTAGCAGTAGGGAAGAGGTGGGATAGTAGCAGTGGGGGGTGGGGTGGAGTAGTAGCAGTTGGGGTGAGGTGGGGACTTGGCATTTGTTCTGGTACGAGATGAATGGGAGATTCTTTACGGCACTCGTTGATAAATTACTCTTGCACAATGTTCTGTTAAAGAGATGATAGTTATGATGAAACCAGATGTAAGTTTCATCACATTAGGCCATCCTGTGTATTCTATCTTGTCTGCTTTCCTCTAAGTCACAAAGACAACAAGTAATTTATTCTTGTTTTACTTTTACAGCTATTTTAATTACATGCCTATTCCGCGAAGAGGTTATTTGTTATATTGTGATATTTTTACACTTCCGGCATGGGATCACGGATTTTACTGCTTTCTCTCTCTTTCTCTTTCTCTCTCTCTCACTCTCTCTGATTGTGTGTGTGTGTGTGTGTGTGTGTGAGTGTGTGTGTGTGTGATATTTTTTTTCTTACTGCTCCTTGTCGTGTAAGAACCTAGGGGTCCAAGTCAGGGAGAGATGATCAGTACTGATGCACAGTTTCAAAGATCAAAGAGGAGTCGATGTACAGTTTCATGTATCAAAGAGGAGTCAATGCACAGTTTCAAAGATCAAAGAAGAGTCTAAGCACAGTTTCAAAATCAAAGGAGAGTCTAAACACAGTTTCAAAGATCAAGGAATAATCGACGCACAGCTTTCAAAGATCAAAGAGGAGTCCACGAATAGTTTCAAAGCTCAAAGAAAAGTCTAGATAAAGATTTTTTAAAATTAAAGGGGAAACTTTCGGTATTCTAGTAATGTAATAATATTAGGACACAGCCCACTCATCTATTGTTTCATATCCTATGATTTCATCATCCTTTGTTTAATTCTAACGTACAGTATGCTGCATGTTTGATCACGAGCGTGTTCTACCTCACTCTCCCCTTCTTTTTCTTTTTTCTTTTTTTATGCAAGGAAGAAGGAACCAAAGGCCATGAGCCCGCAGTAACAGTTCCCTCCAAGAGAAAAACAAAATACAATAGAGAGCCAAATTCAAGATCCGATCATTTTGAGATGCCTGGACACACTACGTTTGAAAGACTGGAGATCATAGGCAGTAGGAAATATAGACAGAGGGAGACAGTTCCAGAGCTGACCTGTTGCATAAATGAATGACTAGGAGTAACGGTTAACTCTTGCATTAGAGAGCTGGACAGAAAAGGGATGAGAGTTTGCTGACAGACGGGTGCTACGCGCCCGTCGTAGAGGTGGAGGAATGCAAGCAGACAGTTCAGAGGAGCAGTGACCATTAAAGTAGCGATAGAAAAGAGATAAAGATGCAACAGTGCGGCGAAGAGACAGAGGTTGAAGGGAGTCAGTAAGAGGAGGAGAGTTAATGAGACGAAAAGCCTTTGACTCCACCCTATTGAGAAGACCTGTATGTGGGGAGCCTCCCCACACATGAGAGTTGTACTCCACACAGGGGCGGATAAAACCCCTGTATAGAGTCAACAATTGTGCAGGGGTAAAGAAAGAGCGGAGTCGGCTTAGCACACCCAATCTCTTGGAAGCAGATTTTACAAGCGATGTAATATGATCTTTCCAAGATAAGTCCCGAGTAAATGAAACCCCGAGCATGTTCAAGGATGATGCAGGATTAAGCTGAATATTATTAAACATTAGTGGGTATACCTGTGGAAGATTTTGTCGGGTTGACAGGTGTAAGAACTGAGTCTTAGATGCATTAAAGACAACCATATTATTTTTACCCCAGTCAGAGATATGAGCCAAGTCAGACATTAGGTGTGCCATAGCCTCATCTCTTGTTTCTTTAAGTAACTGTTGAGATGGGCGTTGCGGGAACCGAATGGAAAGGTGAAGGGTGGAGTCATCAGCGTATGAGTGGATAGGGTTAGATGTACAGCTTAGAAGATCATTGATGAATAAAAGGAAGAGAGTTGGTGATAGGACAGAGCCCTGAGGAACACCACTGTTGATAGATCTAGGAGAAGAACGATGGCCATCTACAACAGCGGCTATAGAACGACCAGAAAGGAAGCTAGCGATGAAGGCACAGATAGAAGGATAGAAACCGTAGGAGGGCAGTTTGGAAATTAAAGATTTTTGCCAGACTCGATCGAAAGCCTTTGAGATGTCAAGTGCAATGGCAAAGCTTTCGCCAAAGTCCCGAAAGGAGGATGACCAGGAGTCTGAAAGGTGGGTGAGAAGATCGCCAGTGGAGCGTCCCTGACGGAACCCATACTGACGATCGGAAAGAAGGTTGTGATAGGAAAGATGCCTTTAAATTTTTCTATTAAGAATTGACTCGAAAACTTTTGAAATACAGGACGTTAAAGCAATTGGACGATAGTTGGAGGGTTGGGAGTGGTCACCCTTCTTTGGGACTGGCTGAATGAGAGCAAACTTCCAGCAAGAAGGAAAGGTACAAGTTGACAGACAAAGGTGAAAGAGTTTGCATAGGCAGGGTGTAAGCACAGAAGCACAGTTCTTGAGAACAACAGGAGGGACCCCATCAGGCCCATATGCCTTGTTAGTACTGAGGCCAGTGATGGCAGAAAATACATCAACTGAAGAAATTTTAATGTCAGCCATGAGGAAGTCAGAGGGGGGAAGTGATAGAGGAACAGCACCAGAATCGTCTAAGGTGGAATTGGAGGAGAAAGTCTGTGCGAAGAGATCTGCTTTATCAGTAGGAGAAATAGCTACAGAACCATCAGAGTAGAAAAGAGGAGGGAAGGATGATGAGGTAAAGTTGTTAGAAAGATTTTGGCAAGGTGCCAGAAGGAGCGGGAAGAATTCGAGTTGGAGAGTTGAGAGCATTTAGTATGGATGAAATTATTTTTAGTAGAGCGAAGAACAGACTTAGCACGATTCCGGGCAGAAACGTAAAGATTATGTGATTCAGGGGTGGGTTGGCTCCGGTACCTTTTGTAGGCCTTCTCCTTGTTGCGGACAGCATTAGAACAAGCGTGATTAAACCAAGGCTTTCTTGCGTTAGTCAAAGGATATGAGAAAGGAATGTATGCTTCCATGCCCGAGAGAATAACCTCCGTAATGCGCAAGGCACACTCAGATGGCTCACGGCCATGGAAGCAATAATCATTCCAGGGAAAATCAAAGAAGTACTGCCTGAGGGCCTCCCAGTCCGCGGTTCCAAAATGCCACAGACGACGTTTCCCTGGAGGGTCCACAGGCCGTACCGGAGTGTTAGGACAGGTTAAGGTAATAAGGTTGTGATAGGAGGAGCCCAACGGAGAGAAAAGATTAACAGAGTAAGCAGAAGGATTAGTTGTGAGGAAAAGGTCAAGTATGTTGGAGCTCTCTCCAAGGCGGTCAGGGATATGGGTAGGGTGCTGTACAAGCTGCTCTAGGTCATTAAGGATAGAAAAGATGTAGGCTTGTTCACCAGGTGGATCCGTGAAAGGAGAGGAGAGCCAAAGGTGGTGGTGAACATTTAAATCTCCAAGAATGGAGATTTCAGAGAAAGGAGAAATGGACAGAATGTGTTCCATCGTAGAAGTAAGATAGTTGAAGAATTTTTGATAGTCAGTAGAATTAGGGGATAAGTAAAGAGCACAGATATATTTAGTCAGAGAATGACAGGAAAGCCGAAGCCAGAGAGTGGAGAATTCAGAAGAATCAAGTTCAGGAACACGAGAGCAAGATAAGTCGTTGCGTATGTATACACAACAGCCACCTTTGGCTTTGAAATGAGTATAGAGAAAGTAGGAGGATACAGAAAAGGGTTTGCTGTCAGTTGCCTCAGACAGCTGAGTTTCCGTTAGAAAAAGAAGGTGAGGTTTAGAGGAGGAGAGGTGGTGCTCAACAGAGCGAAAGTTAGATGAAAGGCCACGAATGTTGCAGAAATGAAGAAGAAGAGAGTCAGACAGTGGTTCCAGGCACCTCGAGTCGTCACCGGGAGAGGGGCAGATGGCGGGGGCATTTATGGTCCCCCCCCCTGGGGACTCTGAGGCTGGGTGAATTGACGCCATTTTTGTTGAATTTTGAATAGGAAGTGTAGTGTGTACTGTGCATGTAGTTTGGTGAAGATAGAGAAATTTGTACTGGAGAGAATGCTGGCCTACTCTCTGTGTAACTGAGACACTGAAAAAGTTCAGCAAAGGGGGATGGTCAGGAACTAGTCCTGAGGGCTGATGAAACGGGAGCTCCAGCACTCCCTGTCATCAGCTTTCCATCCATCTCGGGAGTACTGCCCTGCTCGACTGGTGCTACAGTCTACTGCACACCCTTATCGTAGAGTAAGTCGTTCTTTCTGTTGTTCAGAGCAGAATTGTCAACTCTTTGTCCCCTATGGCTTCATTTGCGCGTCCTTCTTACAAGTTGTATCAAGCTCTGCCGGCCCCTATATAATGAGCTCAGTCTCTACATTAATTGCCACTTAGATCTACTCCTCATTTTCTTCACATCTCTGTCCTCCCCTGTACAGTTGTTATTATTGTGAGTGCTCAGGAAGTCTCCAACCATCTAGCAGCTGTGTAATTTGAGTATAACTGTTATTGCATTTTTTCTTGTACTGTGTAGCATAGGGTGTTGATTCTTAGTCCTAGTAAGGTTTTTGTGATTCTTGTGTTTTTGTTGTCAGCCATTAATAATAATATTTTGTATCTGTAATTATATATCTTGCATTCACTGAGCATTATCCGGTTTTCTCATTTTATTAGGGCTGACTTAGATAAATTTACTCTTGCTAATTTCGTGTTAATAGAGGCTATTGCAGTTATCCATATATTTAACCTGTTTTTTGCCATTACATTATCCTTATGAGTCCTGAATGTTTAGTTGTTAGTTTGAGCATTAAACTTTGACTTGTAATTTTACCTAACTCTTTTGTTTTGAACCTGGAACTTTGCAGGACAGTTTTCTCTGTTCCATAACATAAATTTGGCGACCTCTTATCAGGATATTCAGGATATTATCATAAGGATATTGCTTGATATTTTGTGACTGTGATTTATTCATGATTTCTACTATTACTACTCTTGATGAAGCCAAAGATTTTTTGTCAAATGTGCAAACAGTGTGTGATGTAGAAAACAGAACAAAGAATGAACTTAAGCTTGTTGCTCAACAATTGGGAATTGCTGTTCGCTCTCATCATCCTAAAGATCAAATTGTTGACATGATTAATGAAAGCTTGTTTAATGTAACTCCTCCAAATGAGCAAACGCAGATTGAATTACCTAAGTTACAGCTAGCCCTACAGGAGGCTCGTGCTAAGGAGGCTGAATTTCAGGCAAATGCTCGTATTCAGGAGGCACAGGTACAGGTTCAGGCACAAATTGAACATGCTAGGATCCAGGCAGACCATGAGTATCGCATGAAACAAGGTGGAACTGGATCCTCTAGCTCTGATGATTTTGATGTGGCTAAAAATGTTAAACTTGTCCCTCCTTTTAATGAATCTGATTTAACAAAGTATTTTCAGTTGTTTGAGAGGGTAGCTACAGGTTTTAATTGGCCCAAAAAGTATTGGCCAGCACTCCTTCAAACTGTCCTCACCGGTAAAGCTCAAGTAACTTATGCATCTTTGCCTTAGGATCAATCTGATAATTATGATGTAGTTAAGAGCTTGATTCTTAAGGCCTATGAGCTTGTTCCTGAAGCCTATAGAGTAAAATTTAGGACAACTTATAAGCAAGATAAGCAATCCCATGTTGAGTATGCAAAAATCAAAGAAGATCTGTTAGAGCAGTGGTTAAGTTCTAAGAATGTGAATTCTGATTTTAGTAAATTTAAGCAGATGATTTTGCTGGAGGACTTCAAAAGGTGTATTAATAATGATGTAAGCCTATATCTTGATGAGAAAAGAATAGATAATTTGTCTGATGCTGCAGTTTTAGCTGATGAATATGTTCTCACTCACAAGAGATATTCTAGAGAAAAAAGGAAAGCTGAGAGTAAGTACGTTGCCTCTACTCAGAGTACAGGTAACAGGAAAGAGAATAAGGATGATGTTTCTCAGGAAGTAAATACCAGCTTCACCTCTAGATTTCAGAAAAGTAAATGTACTTATTATAGTAAGCTTGGTCATACTACGGAGAAATGTTTCAGGAGACAGCGTGATGTGAACAAAAAGGAGTCTTTAAGTATTCAGTCAATTGGTCTAGTGTCCACCCTTGAGAGTTCCCAGAATTCATTAACCGAGTTAACTGAACCTGCTTTGAGGGGTAAATTAAATTCTCATGATGAAGCTCCTGTTTTCAACAGTAACGTGGGTGACACTCTCCAGAGTTCATGTGCTAATTTCCTGTCTGATGGTTTTGTCAGTCCTCTGGACAGTAATGACAGGAAATCAGTTCAAATATGTCGTGATACAGGTGCTTGCCAATCCCTTATGCTGACCAGTGTTCTAGGCTCTAATGTTAATTCCTCTGATGAAACTGTAATCTTACAAGGTGTAGGGAATAATTACTTCTCTGTCCCTCTGTGCAGAGTGAATTTAGAGTCTGGTTTTGTTAATGGTTCTGTTATGGTTGGGTTGGTTGAGACACTCCCAATGTCAGGTGTAACTTTCTTACTTGGAAATGATATTGGTGGAAGTCAAGTGTGTCCAGCTCCTCAGTTGTCTAGTGAGCCAGTGGCTGCGGCCCAGGATTGTGATGTCCCTGATGTGTTCTCTGCATGTGCTGTCACTAGGGCTAAGTCTAAAGTTACTGGTGACTTCGAGGATAATGATGATGATGATGTTATCCTAGCTGACACTTTTCTTGCTAATTTGGACCGCTCACCAGATGAGGCAGTACCCCGTAGTGTTGATAACTTGTCTCGTCAAGAGTTGGTTGAGTTGAAGGTTGCTGACCCCGAGTTGAAAGGTCTAGCTAACTCTGCTTGCAGTGAGGAAGAGTCAGCCGGTGCTTCTACTTGTTATTATATAAAGTCAGGAGTACTTATGAGGAAGTGGAGACCCCCAACAGCATCAGCCGACTGTGAATGGGAGGTTGTACATCAAGTTGTCATCCCTCGTGTTTGTAGGCAGGATATCATTAGAGTGGCTCATGATTCCAGTTTGGCAGGACACCTTGGAGTGAGGAAGACTGTGGCACGCATTTTGAAACACTTCTACTGGCCAGGTATCTTCAGGGATGTTTCCTGGTATTGTAAGTCTTGTCACACCTGTCAAGTTGTGGGGAAGTGTAATCAGACCGAAAAGGTTGCACCTCTAGTTCCCATTCGTCCTTTTGAGGCGCCATTCACCCGTGTGTTGGTGGATATTGTGGGCCCTCTTCCTAAGACTTCTTCAGGATTTTCTTATGTGTAACCCTGATTGATATGGCTACTCGTTATCCTGAAGCCGTTCCACTTAGAAATATCTCAGCAAAGAACGTAGTTAAGGAAATGCTAGGGTTCTTCACAAAGTTTGGTCTGCCCAAGGAGGTACAGTCAGACCGGGGAAGTAATTTCATGTCAAATGTTTTCAAGCAGTCTCTGAAAGAGTTGGTCATCACCCAGATCACGTCTTCAGCTTACCATCCCCAGACCCAGGGAGCGTTGGAGAGATATCATCAAACACTCAAATTGATGCTCAAGAAAAACTGTTTGGAACATCAGAAAGACTGGGATAAAGTTCTTTCATTCGTTGTATTTGCCGCAAGAGAATCTCCAAATGAATCACTGGGCTTCTCACCTTTTGAACTACTGTTTGGCCATGAAGTAAGAGGACCCCTTAAGTTACTCAAGGAATGCTGGCTGTCGGAGGAAGATGACGTCAACCTGCTGGAGTATGTGATGAAGTTCAAAGAACGGCTGTCCACTGCTTTACAGCTGGCGAGAGAGAATTTAGGAGCCGCTCAGGAGAAGATGAAGACTTGGTATGATAAGAAGTCCAGGTTACGCCAATTTCAGCCAGGAGATCAGGTTTTGATTCTGCTAACAGTGCATGGGCAACCTCTTCAAGCCAAGTTTAGTGGTCATTATTTCGTGGAGAAGAGACTCAGTGATGTCAACTATGTCATTTGCCACACCAGATCGTAGAAAGAAGACGCAACTTTGTCACATCAACATGCTAAAGTTATATCACAGGCGGGACGAAAATAATCCAGTCTGCACTGTAGCTGTTCCACCCGAGTCTGCAAGTGAAGCTTTCCCATGCAGCATGAGTCTGAGTGATAGTTTGGGGAAGAATCCTGATATCATGAATGATCTCCAGACTAAGCTTTCTCACCTAGCTCCCGAGGAAAGGCAGGAGTTTTCGGCATTACTGCAGAAGTACCCGCAAGTGTTCCGTGTCACTCCAGGAAGAACCACTGTGTTGATGCGTGATGTCGATGTTGGAGACGCAAAGCCAATTAAACTGCCTCCTTACCATGTGAACCCAGTGAAAGTTCCTCTCATCCAGAAGGAGCTTGGCTACCTGTTGGACCACAAGATGATTGAGCCCTGTCAGAGCGAGTGGAGTTCTCCTGTCACTCTAGTCCCTAAGCCAGGTGGGTCACCGCGGCTTTGCATCGACTATAGACGTGTTAATCAGATAACCAAAACAGACACTTACCCTCTCCCTCGCGTGGAAGATTGCATAGACAAGATCGGAAAGGCTAGGTACATAAGTAAGTTTGATTTGTTAAAGGGATACTGGCAAGTACCTATGACTGAACGTGCTAGAGAGATCTCATGTTTTGTAACACTAGGAAAGACTTTTGCATGTTCTGTAATGCCATATGGTATGAAGAATGCACCAGCCACATTTCAGAAGCTCATGAATGTTGTAACAGAGGGTTTGGCAGGGTGTGTTGTTTATATTGATGATGTATTAATCTTCATTGACAACTAGAAAGATCACCTATGCCATGTCAGTAAATTTCTTGAGCGTTTGGTTCAGGCTAATCTTGTAGCTAATTTATCAAAGTGTGAGTTTGGTCAAGCTAAAGTTCAGTACCTTGGGTACGTAATTGGTGATGGACATATTGCACCACCAGGAGCTAAGGTTCAGGTTATAAGTGATCTTCCCAGACCTAAAAGTAGGAAAGAGCTACAAAGATTTTTGGGAATGGTAAGTTATTACCGGAGATTTGTTCTTAACTTTTCAATTCTTGTATCACCACTTACAGACCTACTGAAAAAGGGAGTTAAATTTGTCTGGATCGATAACTGTGAATCCTCTTTTAGCAAATTTAAAGCTATCCTATTAAGTCAGCCAGTGCTCGCTACTCCAAATTTTGCTAAGCCTTTTAAGATGGCTGTTGATGCAAGTGATACAGGAGCTGGGGCTGTTTTGCTGCAAGAGGATGATCAGAGTATTGAATATCCTGTATCTTATTACCGTAAGAAGTTCACTCCACCTCAAAAGAACTACTCAACTATTGAGAAAGAGCTTTTGGCCTTGATTTTGGGTTTACAGCATTTTTCATTTTATTTGTGTTCAGGTTGTGACCCCATAGTCATTTATACTGATCATAACCCACTGAAATTCCTTAGTAAGTTTAAAGATGAAAATCAGAGATTGACAAGATGGAGTCTACTTCTTCAGGAGTATTCATTAGACATACAACATGTCAAGGGGAAAGAAAATGTTATTGCAGATTGCTTATCTAGACTTTAGACAGATTGTTTTAGAGTAATAAGAAATTTCCTTTGTAAATTTCTTTTTCTTTGTGGGGAGGTGTTACATAGCCTATGATTTCATCATCCTTTGTGTAATTCTAACGTACAGTATGCTGCATGTTTGGTCACGAGCGTGTTCTACCTCACTCCCCCCTTCTACCCTTATCGTAGAGTAAGTCGTTCTTTCTGTTGTTCAGAGCAGGATTGTCAACTCTTTGTCCCCTATGGCTTCATTTGCGCGTCCTTCTTACAAGTTGTATCAAGCTCTGCCGGCCCCTATATAATGAGCTCAGTCTCTACATTAATTGCCACTTAGATCTACTCCTCATTTTCTTCACATCTCTGTCCTCCCCTGTACAGTTGTTATTATTGTGAGTGCTCAGGAAGTCTCCAACCATCTAGCAGCTGTGTAATTTGAGTATAACTGTTATTGCATTTTTTCTTGTACTGTGTAGCATAGGGTGTTGATTCTTAGGCCTAGTAAGGTTTCTGTGATTCATGTGATTTTGGTGTCAGCCATTAATAACAATATTTTGTATCTGTAATTATATATCTTGCATTCACTGAGCCTTATCCGGTTTTCTCATTTTATTAGGGCTGACTTAGATAAATACTCTTGCTAATTTCGTGTTAATAGAGGCTATTGCAGTTAACCATATATTTAACCTGTTTTTTGCCATTACATTGTCCTTATGAGTCCTGAATGTTTAGTTGTTAGTTTGAGCATTAAACTTTAACTTGTAATTTTACCTAACTCTTTTGTTTTGAACCTGGAACTTTGCAGGACAGTTTTCTCTGTTCCGTAACACTATCCTTACGTGTTTCAGATTATGGAAGCCTAACCAGTTACCCCCATCTCAAAAAGGGTATTATGGAACTGGAACTTTTTTTTTCTCAATATGTATTGCTCTTGTAACGTATGTGCCTTAATGTATAGTCAGTTGTATAATGTAGTTTTAGGAATGTACTTCATATCTGTTAGGAAGGCTGTTGTGGCTGGCTCTGGCTTCTGTCAGACTCAACACACTGCTTTTCCTCTCACTCTCAGTAGCAGGCACGACTTCATAAGAGACTCAGGCTCCTCTTCTCGTTGGTTAATGAAGCTCTCTAACACTTCTTCCTTCCTTACTGTATTTATTTTTTGATACGGCTGGCCTACATTATTTTGTACGTTATCTATATAGAATGTGATGATATTACAATGATTGAAGTAACACAAAACGTTACGATAAGGTGCAAAAAACGAAATAAATCTCAAAGGAAGTGGTGTTAGGGAGCTTCTTTAACCGTGAGAGTATGGACCAGAGACCTGTATCACTCAGCTCAGTAAATCAAGAAGCCTCATACTGAGTTTGATTCTTCACCTGCACCTGTTCCATCTACCATCTCCTGTTACATTGTCCCCAAGTACTGTACCACAAAAAAATATATAAGCCTAAGAGCTCTTAATTAAATTTAATATATATGGTATTTATATTAAAATATCAATACCTGTGAAAAATAAATAAATAAAGACGGTAGTAAATTGCTCCACTAGGAGAAAAGGCACTATAAACATACTGTGGTCCTCTTCCCCCCCCCCCGCGTCCTCGCACGTCAGGGTAATCTGCCAGAGTACTAATGGTGTGGTGACCAGGCTGCCATCAATCACCCCTCCGACCCGCCCTCAGCAGCAGTCAGGGGTCTCTAGGGAACTGACGTAACACTTTAACCCTCTTTCCACCTCTTTCACCACCTTCTTTGTAAGACCATTGAAGCAGGATGGGGTCTTCTATTCATTCTTTATCCCCTTTGGCTGAGTCTTTTTTATAACATACCCCGAATTCACTGTTCTTCATCATCTAATTGAAAATATAAAGCTTTTTCAAACACTTATTCCAAATTAAGCGCATTTCCTTACTGAAAGTCCGAAGGCCTTACGCAGCCGGTCTGGAAGAGAGTTTTCCACCTGCCCATCTGTTCGTTCGTTCGTACGCCTTCTCAGGCCGCAGTTATGGACTGATTTTGACGACTAAAGTGTTCAGTGGAATCGCGGTGTAGCCTTGTTGGAGTGACTTGCTGACAGCCCCAATGTCACAATGCCCCCAAAAGGTCAAAGCCAGAGGGCAAACGTCTTTATCTACAGGAGTACAGTCATAACATTAGTATCACTGGAAAATGTTTCTAAATGAAGTAACTTATGCCTCTGTCACAATACGGTACTAACACTCAATGGACACTAACTGAAAAAAAAAAAAAAAAAAAAGGGCCTAAACCGTTACTTCATTAGCTGATGAAGGCCGATATGGAGGTAGGTAGTCAGGTTGGCAAGGAGGCAGTGAGGTGGGCAGGGAGGTGGACAAGAAGGTAGGAAGGCAGGCAGATACGTAGATAGGAAGGCAGGTTGCGAGTCGGATGGGTAGGTAGGCAGGTATCCAGGGAAGAAGGCAGGCAGGAAGATAGGTAGGGAAGTAGAAAGGGTGGTAGCTAGGTATTTACGTAGGTATGGAGGGAGGGAGGCAGGTAGTGAACTAGCAGGGAGGTAGGCAGGGAGGTACGATGGTAAGAAAGTAAATACGTATGTAAGTAGGTAAGCAGGAAAAAGTGACAAGAAGTAAACTTCAATCCGTTATAAGCAAAAGGATTATTTTGCACCTTAATCCCTCCCACTGAAGCGATCACACAGTCTAACAGAGTGGATGCAAAACCTATGACCAGCGAATGACAGAAGAACCCACTGTATTCGGCAAGGATCATACCAGCTATATTAATAACTTTCATTTATATTTTTTAGATATATGGAATACTGGGCATCAGTTGGAGTTATGTGCGCCTCCTACCTGCCTGGATACTGCTTACACACCATATTGTGTGAGGCTAAGGAATATTATATACGGTATACCACATTTATTTTTTTTTTATGTACAGTTGCGATCAGGAATATCGCTCAAGATTTTGGTCGAAGAATTACGAAAGTCTTACACGATACTCTGATGTTTGTTGTGTTTCGAAGATAACATCACTAACTTTGAAAAGTCATCGTCCACCGTCTTGCTATTTATGGTACGACAGTGGATTGATATTAGAGCGAGCAGTGGTACATTTTAAGGCTTGTCGATGAGAGAATGAGAGGTACCATTACTGAAACTAATCATTTCACCTTAGCTTTGTCCAGATGTTCGACTTTTTGCGGCTAATTTCACTTGGTTCGATTGTAGAAAAAGGCAGTGCAACGGTTCTACACCACATCATGGCACTTCTTTGCGACTGGCGTCATATACTGTAAACTTGCTGATCTATTGCTACAACTCAGCATGGAAAAATGGCAGTTTGGGGCAGTCACAATAGAAACAATTTAGTCACAAAGCAAAACAAATCCTGTTAATATCTCCCTTTGATACACAGTTTACGAATTCAGGATAGTAGAAATGAAAACTGAATAACCAAAAAAAAAAAAATGTCTTTTCCCTTCCGAACACTTCCCACTTTACTCCGCACGCTCTTCTTACTCATCCATATTTACTTCAGTAATTGCCCTATTATTTTCAGCATGGACCCTCGTGAGTCATGAAGATGTTAGATGGAGGCGTTAGATGGAAATGTTGGATGGAAGTGTTAGATGGAGGTGTTAGATGGAGGTGTTAGATGGAAATATTAGATGGAAGTGTTTGATGGAGGTGTTAGATGGAAATGTTAGATGGAAGTGTTGGATGGAAGTGTTAGATGGAGGTGTTAGGTGGATGTGTTGGATGGAAGTGTTTGATGGAGGTGTTAGATGGAAGTGTTAGATGGAAGTGTTTGATGGAAGTGTTAGATGGAGGTGTTAGATGGAAATGTTGGATGGAAGTGTTTGATGGAAGTGTTAGATGGAAGTGTTTGATGGAAGTGTTAGATGGAGGTGTTAGATGGAAGTGTTTGATGGAGGTGTTAAGATGGATGTATTTGATGGAAATGTTAGATGGAAATGTTAGATGATGGAAGTGTTAGATGGAGGTGTTAGATGGATGTGTTAGATGAGGTGTTAGGTGCAGGTGTTAGATGCAGGTGTTAGATGAAGGTGTTAGATGTAGCTATTCGATGTAGGTGTTAGATTTAGGAGTTATATGCAGGTGTCAGATGCAGCTATTCGATGTAGGTGTTATATGCAGGTGTTAGATCCAGGTGTTAGATCCAGGTGTTAGATGCAAGTGTTAGATGGAGGTGTTAGATGCAGGTGTTAGACGCAGGTGTTAGATGCAGGTGTTAAATGGAGGTGTTAAATTGAGGTGTTAGATGCAGGTGTTAGATGCAGGTGTTAGATGCAGGTGTTAGATGCAGGTGTTAGATGGAGGTGTTAGATGGAGGTGTTAGATGGAGGTGTTAGATGGAGGTGTTAGATGCAGGTGTTAGATGCAGGTGTCAGATGCAGGTGTTAGATGCAGGTGTCAGATGCAGGAGTTGGATGGAGGTGTTAGATGCAGGTGTTGGATGGAGGTGTTAGATGCAAGTGTTAGATGCAGGTGTTAGATGCAGGTATTAGATGTAGGTGTTAGATGCAGGTGTTGGATGCAGGTGTTAGTTGCAGGTGTTTGATGCAGGTGTTTGATGCAGGTGTTAGACGCAGGTGTTGGATGGAGGTGTTAGATACAGGTGTTAGATGCAGATGTTAGGTGCAGGTGTTAGACGCAGGTGTTCGATGGAGGTGTTTGATAGAGATGTCAGACGGTGTTAGATGGAGGTGTTAGTCCATCTTGCCTCCTCCATTCACATCAAACCGAGTTCTTATCTTACCCCCGCTAATACCAGTACACCAGTCCTGTATGAGACAGTCCTAGCATCAATTCAGTCTGGACGGTGGGTGTTAGCCCAAAGGTGGTGACATGTGGAGATGTAGGAGGATTACTGGGCCCCAAGGAGAACTACTGCACTGGGACTTGGAGATAGGCAATGAAGCCATTGCCTGGAGTCGAACACATAATATATATATATATATATATATATATATATATATATATATATATATATATATATATATATATATATATATATATATATATATATATATTGTTACATAGCCTATGATTTCATCATCCTTTGTGTAATTTTAACGTACAGTATGCTGCATGTTTGATCACGAGCGTGTTCTACCTCACTCCCCCCGTCCTCCCTTATAGTAGAGTAAGTCGTTCTTTCTATTGTTCAGAGCAGAATTGTCAACTCTTTGTCCCCATGGCTTCATTTGTGCGTCCTTCTTACAAGTTGTATCAAGCTCTGCTGGCCCCTATATAATGAGCTCAGTCTCTGCATTATTGCCACTTAGCTCTACTCCTCATTTTGTTCACATCTCTGTCCTCCCCTGTACAGTTATTATTGTGAGTGCTCAGGAAGTCTCCAACCATCTAGCAGCTGTGTAATTTGAGTATAACTGTTGTTGCATTTTTTCTTGTACTGTGTAGCATAAGGTTGATTCTTGGGCCTAGTAGGGTTTTTGTAATTCATGCGGGGTCCTTGTTGTAAGCCATTGTTCACAATAGTTTGTATCTGTAATAATTTATCTTGCATTAACTGAGCATTACCCAGTGCATTTTAATTTTATCAGGGCTGACTTAGGTAAATTTACTCTTGCTAATTTCGTGTTAATAGAGGCTATTGCAGTTAACCATATATTTTTTAACCTGTGTTTTTTTTTTTTTTTTGCCATTACATTATCCTTATGAGTCCTGAATGTTTTGTTGTTAGTTTGAGCATTAAACTTTAACTTGTAATTTTACCTAACTCTTTTATTTTGAACCTGGACCTTTACAGGACAGTAGTGATTATTAGTATTCTCACTTAAAGTGTACATTATCTTTCGCTGTTCCGTAACATAAATTTGGCGACCTCTTATCAGGATATTCAGAATATTATCTTAAGGATATTGCTCGATATTTTGTGACTGTGATTTATTCATGATGTCTACTATTACTACACTTGATGAAGCCAAAGATTTTTTGTCAAATGTGCAAACAGTGTGTGATGTAGAAAACAGAACAAAGAATGAACTTAAGCTTGTTGCTCAACAATTGGGAATTGCTGTTCACTCTCATCATTCTAAAGATCAAATTGTTGACATGATTAATGAAAGCTTGTTTAATGTAACTCCTCCAAATGAGCAAACGCAGATTGAAATAGCTAAGTTACAGCTAGCCCTGCAGGAGGCTCGTGTGAAGGAAGCTGAATTTCAAGCACGTGCTAAGGAGGCTCAGTCTCAGGCTAAGGAGGCTTGTGTTAAGGAGGCTGAATTTCAAGCAAATGCTAAGGAGGCTGAATCTCAGGCTCGGATTCAGGAGGCACAGATACAGGCTCAGGCACAAATTGAACTTGCCAGGATTCAGGCAGACCATGAGCATCACATGAAACAAGGTGGAACTGGATCATCTAGCTCTGATGATTTTGATGTGGCTAAAAATGTTAAACTTGTCCCTCCTTTCAATGAATCTGATTTAACCAAGTATTTTCAGTTGTTTGAGAGGGTAGCTACAGGTTTTAATTAGCCCAAAAAGTATTGGCCAGTACTCCTTCAAACTGTTCTCACCGGTAAAGTTCAAGTAACTTATGCATCTTTGCCTCAGGATCAATCTGATAATTATGATGTAGTTAAGAGCTTGATTCTTAAGGCCTATGAGCTTGTTCCTGAAGCCTATAGAGTAAAATTTAGGACAACTTACAAGCAAGATAAGCAATCCCATGTTGAGTATGCAAAAATCAAAGAAGATCTGTTAGAGCAGTGGTTAAATTCTAAGAATGTGGATTCTGATTTTGGTAAATTTGAGCAGATGATTTTGCTGGAGGATTTTAAGAGGTGTATTAGTAAAGATGTAGCCTATATCTCGATGAGAAAAAAAAAGATAATTTGTCTGATGCTGCAGTTTTAGCTGATGAATATGTTCTCACTCACAAGAGATATTCTAGAGAAAGAAGGAAAGCTGAGAGTAAGTACGTTGCCTCTACTCAGAGTACAGGTAACAGGAAAGAGAATAAGGATGATGTTTCTCAGGAAGTAAATACCAGCTTCACCTCTAGATTTCAGAAAAGTAAATGTACTTATTGTAGTAAGCTTGGTCATACTACGGAGAAATGTTTCAGGAGACAGCGTGATGTGAACAAAAAGGAGTCTTTAAATATTCAGTCAATTGGTCTAGTGTCCACCCTTGAGAGTTCCCAGAATTCTTTAACCGAGTTAACTGAACCTGTTTTGAGGGGTAACTTAAATTCTCATGATGGAGCTCTTCTTTTGAGCAGTAACGTGGGTGACACTCTCAAGGGTTCATGTGCTAATTTCCTGTCTGATGGTTTTGTCAGTCCTCTGGACAGTAATGACAGGAAATCAGTTAAAATATATCGTGATACAGGTGCTTGCCAATCCCTTATGCTGACCAGTGTTCTAGGTTCTAATGTTAATTCCTCTGATGAAACTGTAATTTTACAAGGTGTAAGGAATAATTATTTCTCTGTCCCTCTGTGCAGAGTGAATTTAGAGTCTGGTTTTGTTAATGGTTCCGTTATCGTTGGGTTGGTTGAGACACTCCCAATGTCAGGTGTAACTTACTTACTTGGAAATGATATTGGTGGAAGTCAAGTGTGTCCAGCTCCTCAGTTGTCTAGTGAGCCAGTGGCTGCGACACAGGATTGTGATGTCCCTGATGTGTTCCCTGCATGTGCTGTCACTAGGGCTAAGTCTAAAGTTACTGGTGATTTAGAGGGTAATGATGATGATGATGTTATCCTAGCTGACACTTTTCTTGCTAATTTGGACCACTCACCAGATGAAGTAGTACCGCGTAGTGTTGATAATTTGTCTCGTCAAGAATTGATTGAGTTGCAGGTTGCTGACCCTGAGTTGAAAGGTCTTGCTAACTCTGCTTGCAGTGAGGAAGAGTCAACTGGTGCTTCTACTTGTTATTATATAAAGTCAGGAGTACTTATGAGGAAGTGGAGACCCCCAACAGCATCAGCCGACTGTGAATGGGAGGTTGTACATCAAGTTGTCATCCCTCGTGTTTGTAGGCAGGATATCATTAGAGTGGCTCATGATTACAGTTTGGCAGGACATCTTGGAGTGAAGAAGACTGTGGCACGCATTTTGAAACACTTCTACTGGCCAGGTATCTTCAGGGATGTTTCCTGGTATTGTAAGTCTTGTCACACCTGTCAAGTTGTGGGGAAGTGTAATCAGACCGAAAAGGTTGCACCTCTAGTTCCCATTCCTCCTTTTGAGGCACCTTTCACCCGTGTGTTGGTGGATATTGTGGGCCCTCTTCTTAAGACTTCTTCAGGATTTTCTTATGTGTTGACCCTGATTGATATGGCTACTCGTTATCCTGAAGCCATTCCACTTAAAAACATCTCAGCAAAGAACGTGGTTAAGGAAATGCTAGGGTTCTTCACAAAGTTTGGTCTGCCCAAGGAGGTACAGTCAGACCAAGGAAGTAATTTCATGTCAAATGTTTTCAAGCAGTCTTTGAAAGAGTTGGGCATCACCCAGATCACGTCTTCAGCTTACCATCCCCAGACCCAAGGAGCGTTGGAGAGAGATCATCAACCACTCAAATCGATGCTCAAGAAATACTATTTGGAACATCAGAAAGACTGGGATAAAGGTCTTCCATTCGTTGTGTTTCCTGCAAGAGAATCTCCAAATGAATCACTGGGCTTCTCACCTTTTGGCCATGAAGTAAGAGGACCCCTTAAGCTACTCAAGGAATGCTGGCTGTCGGAGGAAGATGATATCAACCTGCTGGAGTATGTGATGAAGTTCAAAGAACGACTGTCCACTGCTTTACAGCTGACGAGAGAGAATTTAGGAGCTGCTCAGGAGAAGATGAAGACTTGGTATGATAAGAAGTCCAGGTTACGCCACTTTCAGCCAGGAGATCAGGTTTTGATTCTGCTACCAGTGCATGGGCAACCTCTTCAAGCCAAGTTTAGTGGTCCTTATTTCGTGGAGAAGAAACTCAGTGATGTCAACTATGTCATCGCCACACCAGATCGCAGAAAGAACAAGCAACTATACCACATCAACATGCTAAAGTTATATCACAGGCGGGACGAAAATAATCCAGTCTGCACTGTAGCTGTTCCACCCGAGTCTGGAAGTGAAGCTCTACCATGCAGTATGAGCCTGAGTTATAGTTTGGGGAAGAATCCTGATATCATGAATGATCTCCAGACTAAGCTTTCTCATCTACATATACATATATACATATACATATATATATATATATATATATATATATATATATATATATATATATATATATATATATATATATATATATATATATATATATATATATATATATATATATATATATTGTTACGGAACAGAGAAAGATAATGTACACTTTAAGTGAGAATACTAAGAGTCACTACTGTCCCGTAAAAGTTCCAGGTTCAAAACAAAAGTTAGGTAAAATTACAAGTTAAAGTTTAATGCTCAAACTAATAACAAAACATTCAGGACTCATAAGGATAATGTAATGGCAAAAACAGGTTAAATATATGGTTAACTGCAATAGCCTCTATTAACACGAAATTAGCAAGTGTAAATTTATCTAAGTCAGCCCGGATAAAATGAAAATACACTGGGTAATGCTCAGTTAATGCAAGATAAATTATTACAGATACAAAATATTATCAAAAATGACTGACAAAAAGAACCCTTACATAAATCACAAGAAACCTCACTAGGCCTAAGAATCAACCCTATGCTACACAGCACAAGAAAAAATGCAACAACAGTTATTCTCAAATTACACAGCTGCTAGATGGTTGGAGACTTCCTGAGCACTCACAACAATAACTGTACAGGGGAGGACAGAGATGTGAACGAAATGAGGAGTAGATCTAAGTGGCAATGATGCAGAGACTGTGCTCATTATATAGGGACCAGCAGAGCTTGATACAACTTGTAAGAAGGACTCGCAAATGAAGCCATGGGGACAAAGAGTTGACAATCCCGCACTGAACAACATAAAGGACGACTTTACTATAACGGTAGAAGGGGGGGACTGAGGCAGAACACGCTCGTGATCAAACAGGCAGCACACTGTACGTTAGAATTACACAAAGGATGATGAAATTATAGGCTATGTAACACCTCCCTACAAAGAAAAAGAAATTTACAGAGGAAATTTCTTATTACTCTAAAACAATCTGTCTAAAGTCTAGATAAGCAATCTGCAATAACATTTTCTTTCCTAGTGTTACAAAACATGAGATCTCCATAGCACGTTCAGTCATAGGTACTTGCCAGTATCCCTTTAACAAATCAAACTTACTTATGTACCTAGCCTTTCCGATCTTGTCTATGCAATCTTCCACGCGAGGGAGAGGGTAAATGTCTGTTTTGGTTATCTGATTAACACGTCTATAGTCGATGCAAAGCCGCGGTGACCCACCTGGCTTAGGGACCAGAGTGACAGGAGAACTCCACTCGCTCTGACAGGGCTCAATCATCTTGTGGTCCAACAGGTAGCCAAGCTCCTTCTGGATGAGAGGAACTTTCACTGGGTTCACACGGTAAGGAGGCAGTTTAATTGGCTTTGCGTCTCCAATATCGATATCATGCATCAACACAGTGGTTCTTCCTGGAGTGGCACGGAACACTTGCGGGTACTCCTGCAGTAATGCCGAAAACTCTTGCCTTTCCTCGGGAGGTAGATGAGAAAGCATAGTCTGGAGATCATTCATGATATCAGGATTCTTCCCCAAACTATCATTCAGGCTCATACTGCATGGGAGAGCTTCACTTGCAGACTCGGGTGGAACAGCTACGGTGCAGACTGGATTATTTTCGTCCCGCCTGTGATATAACTTTAGCATGTTGATGTGACATACTTGCGTCTTCTTTCTACGATCTGGTGTGGCGATGACATAGTTGACATCACTGAGTTTCTTCTCCACAAAATAAGGACCACTAAACTTGGCTTGAAGAGGTTCCCATGCACTGGTAGCAGAATCAAAACCTGATCTCTTGGCTGAAAGTGGCGTAACCTGGACTTCTTATCATACCAAGTCTTCATCTTCTCCTGAGCAGCTCCTAAATTCTCCCTCGCCAGCTGTATAGCAGTGGACAGCCGTTCTTTGAACTTCATCACATACTCCAGCAGGTTGACGTCATCTTCCTCCGACAGCCAGCATTCCTTGAGTAGCTTAAGGGGTCCTCTAACCTCATGGCCAAACAGTAGTTCAAAAGGTGAGAAGCCCAGTGATTCATTTGGAGATTCTCTTGCAGCAAACACAACGAATGGAAGACCTTTATCCCAGTCTTTCTGACGTTCCAAACAGTATTTCTTGAGCATCGATTTGAGTGTTTGATGATATCTCTCCAACGCTCCTTGGGTCTGGGGATGGTAAGCTGAAGAAGTGATCTGGGTGATGACCAACTCTTTTAGAGACTGCTTGAAAACATTTGACATGAAATTACTTCCTTGGTCTGACTGTACCTCCTTGGGCAGACCAAACTTTGTGAAGAACCCTAGCATTTCCTTAACCACGTTCTTTGCTGAGATATTTGTAAGTGGAATGGCTTCAGGATAACGAGTAGCCATATCAATTGGGTCAACACATAAGAAAATCCTGAAGAAGTCTTAGGAAGAGGGCCCACAATATCCACCAACACACGGGTGAAAGGTGCCTCAAAAGGAGGAATGGGAACTAGAGGTGCAACCTTTTCGGTCTGATTACACTTCCCCACAACTTGACAGGTGTGACAAGACTTACAATACCAGGAAACATCCCTGAAGATACCTGGCCAGTAGAAGTGTTTCAAAATGCGTGCCACAGTCTTCCTCACTCCAAGGTGTCCTGCCAAACTGGAATCATGAGCCACTCTAATGATATCCTGCTTACAAACACGAGGGATGACAACTTGATGTACAACCTCCCATTCACAGTCGGCTGATGCTGTCGGGGGTCTCCACTTCCTCATAAGTACTCCTAACTTTATATAATAACAAGTAGAAGCACCGGCTGACTCTTCTTCACTGCAAGCAGAGTTAGCTAGACCTTTCAACTCAGGGTCAGCAACCTGCAACTCAACCAACTCTTGACGAGACAAATTATCAACACTACGGGGTACTGCCTCATCTGGTGAGTGGTCCAAATTAGCAAGAAAAGTGTCAGCTAGGATAACATCATCATCATCATTATCCTCTAAATCATCAGTAACTTTAGACTTAGCCCTAGTGACAGCACATGCAGGGAACACATCAGGGACATCACAATCCTGGGACACAGCCACTGGCTCACTAGACAACTGAGGAGCTGGACACACTTGACTTCCACCAATATCATTTCCAAGTAAGAAAGTTACACCTGACATTGGGAGTGTCTCAACCAACCCAATCATAACTGAACCATTAACAAAACCAGACTCTAAATTCACTCTGCACAGAGGGACAGAGAAGTAATTATTCCCTACACGTTGTAAAATTACAGTTTCATCAGAGGAATTAACATTAGAGCCTAGAACACTGGTCAGCATAAGGGATTGGCAAGCATCTGTTA
The DNA here is from genome assembly GCF_032717465.1 of Coenobita brevimanus. NCBI lineage: Eukaryota > Metazoa > Arthropoda > Malacostraca > Decapoda > Coenobitidae > Coenobita > Coenobita brevimanus. The sequence goes on from NC_137034.1 coordinate 15,966,468, forward strand.
TCACGATATATTTTAACTGATTTCCTGTCATTACTGTCCAGAGGACTGACAAAACCATCAGACAGGAAATTAGCACATGAACTCTTGAGAGTGTCACCCACGTTACTGCTCAAAAGAGGAGCTCCATCCTGAGAATTTAAGTTACCCCTCAAAGCAGGTTCAGTTAACTCAGCTAAAGAATTCTGGGAACTCTCAAGGGTGGACACTAGACCAATTGACTGAATATTTAAAGACTCCTTTTTGTTCACATCACGCTGTCTCCTGAAACATTTCTCCGTAGTATGACCAAGCTTACTACAATAAGTACATTTACTTTTCTGAAATCTAGAGGTGAAGCTGGTATTTACTTCCTGAGAAACATCATCTTTATTCTCTTTCCTGTTACCTGTACTCTGAGTAGAGGCAACGTACTTACTCTCAGCTTTCCTTTTTTCTTTAGAATATCTCTTGTGAGTGAGAACATATTCATCAGCTAAAACTGCAGCATCAGACAAATTATCTATTCTTTTCTCATCAAGATATAGGGTTACATCTTTATAAATACACCTCTTGAAGTCCTCCAGCAAAATCATCTGCTTAAATTTACCAAAATCAGAATCCACATTCTTAGAATTTAACCACTGCTCTAACAGATCTTTGATTTTTGCATACTCAACATGGGATTGCTTATCTTGCTTGTAAGTTGTCCTAAATTTTACTCTATAGGCTTCAGGAACAAGCTCATAGGCCTTAAGAATCAAGCTCTTAACTACATCATAATTATCAGATTGATCCTGAGGTAAAGATGCATAAGTTACTTGAGCTTTACCGGTGAGAACAGTTTGAAGGAGTACTGGCCAATACTCCTTGGGCCAATTAAAACCTGTAGGGGAGCGCAGTGATAGTTCGGCCAGGAGGATGGTTCGGCCACTGGCCTTCCTGAATAATGTAGGGGACCTAGATCATTGAGATTTCACATGAAGTTGCGTGATCTTGCCGACAAATGGAACATGTGTTTTTGTTTTGGTTGGCCGGGAAACAGCAACATCTGGTTAGATTTTATGATTTTTCATGACCCCTATGTACTTTTTCGGTGATCCAACGTAAGCAATAGCTCCACTAATACTTCAGGGTTGTTATCCATATATAGTGCAAATATCATTTATTGTCTATAGGCGACGTGAGAGTAGATAACGCTCGAACAGCTTATGAACTCTGGGTTTCGGGGCGCCATGTGTACATCTTTATACATGGGGGATGATTCGGCCACTTGAAGTGAGGGATGGTTCGGCAGGGTTGCCAGGTGGCCGAACCATCTCTCATAATTATCTAGTGATTTATTTTCTTTATTTAATGATTTTTTTTCTATCTATCTATCTATATACCTAGGCTGATTCCCCCAAGGAAAGGGAGGTAGCCGAGACAGGACGACACGCTCCCCATTTACTCATCCATTCAGACACATTCAATTGCATCTTAGCCCCAAAGGGGAGAACGGACTGAACCTCACCCCACCACACCGCATAAAGGTCAACTGCGCAATGCAATCAGTGACATCTGCAGCAAGGCCCGACAGCAGAGCTGGTTTACCCCTGCCACATCATAAGACTCATCCCCTTACCTTTTTTCTATAAAATTACATATTCTCTCTCTCTCTTTCTCTCTCTACTTTCCCTCAGAAATTGATGAAGCTTCTGTTTCAAGAAACGCTATAATTGGAGTATTACCTGAACCAGTTTCACAAAGCACTAAGCGAAGGCAAAGGTATTACAATTTTGGATTTTTGTTTCACTGGACTTAAAATGCGTTAAGAGTAAACAGCATGTAAGAGAAGTAGCTTTCATTTGACTCGGATATTTTCTTTCACAAAATTATAGTTTTATTTTATTCGAGATAGGCAAGAGTAGAGCCATCTAATTTCATTATAAAGAGATTGTTTGTTCCTTGTTTCATTAAAAGGAGATTGTTTAGGTAAAAATAAATCCAATAAATCATGTCAGCACAGATGAAAATTTGATTCTTAATTTTCCTACTGTATTTAATTCTTTAATTGAGCCCCAGAGGCAAGTGGCCAAATCATCCCACATGGTGGCCGAACCATCCAACGCCAGTGGCCGAATCATCCACACCAAGAGGGATGGTTCGGCCATTTTGGAGACCTTAAGAGTTTGGATTACTGCCCAGAAATGACGTAAGTTTAAGAACTGGCAATAGCACACAAAAGAGCCAAAAGATGTGGCTTCCTCTTGGAATAAGCAGATTTTAAGAATTTCTTAAACTTTATTTATTATGATTTTTTTTCGAAAAAGTGGCCGAATCATCACCCCCCTCCCGTAGCTACCCTCTCAAACAACTGAAAATACTTTGTTAAATCAGATTCATTAAAAGAAGGGACAAGTTTAACATTTTTAGCCACATCAAAATCATCAGAGCTAGATGATCCAGTTCCACCTTATTTCATGCGATACTCATGGTCTGCCTGAATCCTGGCAAGTTCAATTTGTGCCTGTATCTGTGCCTCCTGAATACGAGCATTTGCCTGAAATTCAGCCTCCTTAGCATTTGCTTGAAATTCAGCCTCCTGAATACGAGCCTGAGACTCAGCCTCCTTAGCACGTGCTTGAAATTCAGCCTCCTTAACACGAGACTCCGCCTCCTTAGCCTGAGCCTCCTGCAGGGCTAGCTGTAACTTAGCTAATTCAATCTGCGTTTGCTCATTTGGAGGAGTTACATTAAACAAGCTTTCATTAATCATGTCAACAATTTGATCTTTAGAATGATGAGAGCGAACAGCAATTCCCAATTGTTGAGCAACAAGCTTAAGTTCATTCTTTGTTCTGTTTTCTACATCACACACTGTTTGCACATTTGACAAAAATTTTTTGGCTTCATCACGCGTAGTAATAGTAGACATCATGAATAAGTAACAGTCACAATATATCAAGCAATATCCTTATGATAATATCCTGAATATCCTGATAAGAGGTCGCCAAATTTATGTTGCGGAACAGAGAAAGATAATGTACACTTTAAGTGAGAATACTAAGAGTCACTACTGTCCCGTAAAGTTCCAGGTTCAAAACAAAAGTTAGGTAAAATTACAAGTTAAAGTTTAATGCTCAAACTAATAACAAAACATTCAGGACTCATAAGGATAATGCAATGGCAAAAACAGGTTAAATATATGGTTAACTGCAATAGCCTCTATTAACACGAAATTAGCAAGAGTAAATTTATCTAAGTCAGCCCTGATAAAATGAAAATACACTGGGTAATGCTCAGTTAATGCAAGATAAATTAATACAGATACAAAATATTATCAAAAATGACTGACAAAAAGAACCCTTACATAAATAACAAAAAACCTCACTAGGCCTAAGAATCAACCCTATGCTACACAGCACAAGAAAAAATGCAACAACAGTTATACTCAAATTACACAGCTGCTAGATGATTGGAGACTTCCTGAGCACTCACAACAATAACTGTACAGGGGAGGACAGAGATGTGAACGAAATGAGGAGAAGATCTAAGTGGCAATGATGCAGAGACTGAGCTCATTATATAGGGACAAGCAGAGCTTGATACAACTTGTAAGAAGGACGCGCAAATGAAGCCATGGGGACAAAGAGTTGACAATCCCGCACTGAACAACAGAAAGGACGACTTACTCTACTATAACGGTAGAAGGGGGGGACTGAGGCAGAACACGCTCGTGATCAAACAGGCAGCACACTGTACGTTAGAATTACACAAAGGATGATGAAATCATAGGCTATGTAACAATATATATATATATATATATATATATATATATATATATATATATATATATATATATATATATATATATATATATATATATATATATATATATATATATATATATATCTATAAATATATTTATAGATAGATAGATATATATATATATATATATATATATATATATATAAATATATATATAGATAGATATATAGATAGATAGATAGATAGATAGATAGATAGATATAGATAGATAGATAGATAGATAGATATAGATAGATAGATAGATAAATAGATATCGGCAGACAACTTTATTTTAATCGAAGTTCTCTCAGTAATACATTATACATGTGTTTACTGTGTATGTCTGCTACTTCCACATCAGAAATTCTTTAATTCCACACTTGTCTTGACCTAGTCTCTCTCTCTCTCTCTCTCTCTCTTTGTGGATGCATGCGTGGGTACAATGTGTGTGTGTGTGTGTGTGTGTGTGTGTGTGTGTGTGTGTGTGTGTGTGTGTGTGTGTGTGTGTGTGTGTGTGTGTTTCATTTTTGTTCCTTTTAAGTAGGCTACACACTTCACGCAGTCGTCCTTCGTTACACGGATATGGTCACTCCTTCTGCCCAGTATTATTTGCTGGTATTTTGTTCTTTATTCAGCGCCACTGTATTTTCTCTAATAGCTTACCAAAGAAATAATTAGATAAATACTTCCAGCATGATGCGATGTCTTTAATTATTTACACTTATTTCGTTTACTTGTCAAACCTCTCGTGCCTGATGTACTGAGCGACGTTAAGAGAATTATTTCATGTTAGTAATGGCCACATGAAGGGAACGGAGAGTGAGAGACGGAGTAAAAGGGTCCATGACAGTTGACAGTTTGTGCCAAATGTAGCACATCTGTCCACAGTTACAATGAAAACAATAAGCCATATACTTTTCCATTATATACTAATTTATGTTTCGTATGAAAGGAAAACTATACACAAAATAATAAAGAACACTCCTAGTCTATGATTCGAGCATTTGACTTTGCTGTGTGATCTACTTCGACTAATTGTTTTCAAAATCCAATAACTTCATTCTTTTCTGACCCTCAAAACTTTCCTCAAAATTTCTTCCAAATCGGATCAAAACTGTAATGTAGTATGCTGGTGATGGAATGTGTTGTGCCAGCAGGTGTTACAGTATGAGTGGATGGGAAGTGAGTGTCGGCCCTGGAGGATCTGTGTTGCCTTCCAGGGTTTGTGTGGGCTGATGTAATATTGGTGATACAGCCCCAGCCTCCCTGCTAGTCCACACCACACTTACTCTCATATCCCAGAGCCAGGCGGGGTGATGAGGAGAGGGGTAAACGAGGGGTGAAGAAGACGCGGTGGTGGGATGAAGTGTAGTAGGGGGAGGAAGATTTGTTGGTGGGGTGGGGTATGGTAGGGTGAAGAAGGTTTGGTGGAGGGGTGAGGTGTGGTAGGGCGATGAAGATTCGGTCGTGGGGTGAGGTGTGGTAGAATGAGGAAGATTCGGTGGTGGGGTGAGGTATGGAAGAACAGGAATCTGTTGTGGGATGAGATGTGGTAGAGTAAGGAGGAAACGATACTGGGGTGGGTGTGGAGGGTTGAGGAAAGTGATGTGGTGAGGTGTGGCTGGGTGAGGAAGAGACGATTGTGGGGTAAGATGTGGTAAGATGACGAACGGTGGTAGGATGAGGTGTGGAGGGGTGAGCAAAATTCGGTGGTGGGGTGAGGTTTGAAGGGAAGAGGAAGAAACGGTCATCAGATGGAGTGTGGTGTGAGGAAGAAACCATTGTGGGGTGAGGTGTGGAGGGGTGAAGATTTGAGGGTGACGAGGAAACGGGAGTGGAGTGAGGTACGAAGGGGTAAGGATGAAAGGAGAGTGGGGTGAGGTATGGAAGGGTGAGGAGGAAATGAGAGTGGGATGAGGTATGGAGGGGTGAGGAGGAAACGAGAGTGGGGTGAGGTATGGAGGGGTGAGGAGGAAATGAGAGTGGGATGAGGTATGGACGGTAGAGGAGGAAACGAGAGTGGGGTGAGGTATAGAAACGTGAGGAGGAAATGAGAGTGGGGTGGGGTATGGCAGGGCGAGAAACATACGATGGTGGGATATGGTAAGCAAAATATGATGATCAATGGAAAGGACTAGTTATGAAAGAGAAGTGTGAATTAGGTGTGGGGGAGGGAGGGAGAAACTGTGAAGAGGAAGGAGAGGAGGTGTGAACAGTGAGAAAGAAAGGAAGGGAAAGTGAAGAAAGGAGGGGAAATGAATCTTCTCTCTTTATGTAACACCTTCATTTCAGTTATCGTGCTACTTGTAGAGGCAGGCAGCTGTAGCCTCGTAAGGAATGGATGGTGGTGGGGTGAGTATGCTGAAGCATGAAGGGATGAGGGTGTGAGGATAGTGAAGAATGAAAGGATGAGGGGGTGAGGATGTTGATAAATGAAGGGACGAGGGGTGAGGATAGTGAAGAATGAAGGGGTGAGGGACTGAGGGTGGTGAAGAATGAAGTGATGAGGGAGTGAGGATGGTGAAGAATGAGGGGATGAGGGAGTGAGAATGATGAAGAATGAAGGAATGAATGGGTGAGGACTGTGAAGAATGAAGGTATGAGGGGGTGAGGATGATGACAAATTAAGGGATGAGGTTGTTAAGATGTGAAGAATGAAGGGATGAAGGTGTTAGGATGGTGAAGAATGAGGGGATGAGATGATTTAGGATGGTGAAAAATGATGGGATGAGGGAGTGAGGATTTTGAAGAATGAAGGTATGAGGGGGTGAGGATGGTGAGGAATGAAGGGATGAGGGTGTTAAGATGGTGAAGAATGAAGGGACAAGGATGAAACGGTGATTAAGGAAGATGTAGCGAGTTAAGAAACTGTGAAGGGGTTAAAAAAGAACGTGGAAAAGATCACGTAATATACGTAAATCTTTAGGATTAACTAAACGGATTAAACTTAATTTGTAGCACCAACATACGACACAGATAACAGCATAACTGTTTCACCCGTGACATCAGACTACCAGGGTCAAGAATGAAGAAAAATCTCAAGCTGTTTTCGGTGCTGCATTTGTAGGAGGCAAAACTGTGGCGGCGGGACTCAAGCTTGTTTGTCTTCGTCAGCTGTGTAATGGTAAGGAAACATGTGGCAGGCACAGGAATAAGCAAAATGTTTTCCTTCCATTACTTTTCCTCTTCCTTAGTTGCTCTAGAGGAGGGGGAGGAATAATAATCTCTTTCTTTTCCTATTTTTTCCTCTGCTTTCGCATAGCTTGACAATATCGCTATTTCTATCGCTACTTTAATGGTCACTGCTCCTCTGAACTGTCTGCTTGCATTCCTCCACCTCTACGACGGGCGCGTAGCACCCGTCTGGCAGCAAACTCTCATCCTTTTTCTGTCCAACTCTCTAATGCAAGAGTTAACCGTTACTCGCAGTCTTTCATTTATGCAACAGGTCAGCTCTGGAACTGTCTCCCTCTGTCTGTATTTCCTGCTGCCTATGATCTCCAGTCTTTCAAACGCGGTGTGTCCAGGCATCTCAAAATGATCGGATCTTGAATTTGGCTCTATATTGTATTTTGTTTTTCTCTTGGAGGGAACTGTTACTGCGGGCTCATGGCCTTTGGTTCCTTCTTCCTCGCATTAAAAAAAATATATATATATATATATATTTCATCCATGTGATTTTTAGAATCTCTCTCTCTCTCTCTCTCTCTCTCTCTCTCTCTGAGTAATTTCTTTCTTTCATCTATCTGTTTATCTACCTATCTATCTATCTATCTATCTATCTATCTATCTATCTATATATCTATATATATATATATATATATATATATATATATATATATATATATATATATATATATATATATATATTTCTTTCATATCACTTTCTGTAGGTACTTTTGCAGTTCTGTCTGCTATATTTGTTTCCTTTACCGTCATTTACCTGTTCCAAACTTAGTATTTTTCCTTCACTGTAAGTACTTGCTTATCTGTCTTTTACATGTCTATCATCCTGTCTTCTCCTCTTTCACTTTCCCATCACCTCATTTCACCTTTGTATAATTTTCTTTAACTAGATCTTTGTCACATCGTTCTCCTCTTCTCTTTGGTTTTGTCTATTTTTCTTTCTATAAATTTTACTGTTGTATGATTTTATTTTGTCTCTCGTTCTTGTCTCGTTCTTGTCTTATCTCTTTCTTCTCCAGCCCAAGTTGCAATTGGGGTAATTTGATAATTATCTTCCGTCTTTCGGCTTCACACGTTTCTTTCTTGTTGCTTCCTTCTTCTTCATCTGCCTCTCCCCCTCCTTCTCCTCCCTCCCTCCATCCCTATCACCCTACCTATAAACATGAATTAATCAGAAATTGCAACACCCGCGCCCACCAGCTGGTCGAATATTTGACTTTGCCATGTGACCTTGACCTTCGACTGATCACTAGAAAAAATCGGAATACTTCACTTGCCTAACCCTTAACCCTTCCCAAAGTGCAATTCAGATCAGATCCAAATGGTTCGAGTTATCATTGCCCAGTGACCTTGACCTTTGACCTTTCCCCTTGTGATGCTAACCCTGGGCTAATTGTTCTCAAAGTTGTATCCCTCCATTCCTGCCGTAATATAAACAGTTCTATTAAGTTTCTCTTAAATCGGACAAAAATTCTTTAAGTTCACCTCGCCATGTGACCCTGGCCAGCATTCTCGTCGGTTTGGAAGCCTCCTAATACTCTTAACGATTTGTGTCTGGATGTGGCTGGTTAATATATTTTTGTATGTTATTTATGCAGGGTATGGCGATATTGGATACATGTAACACAAGAGAGGACAGTAAGGTGTAATACGCAAAATAAATTGCTTGGGAAATCGTGCTAGGGAGCTTCCTTAACCAGTGAGAGTAGAGGCCGTTGACTTTTGACTATTGCTCTCCAGATCAATGAATCGACCCTTTGTGTAATCCTCGGCCCAATCACAGATCGAACTGTTCCTTTTTCAAATTAGCCTTGTTCACATCTTGACACATGGGCTGAACTCTGATCTGCCAATCCTCTCCAAGAAAAAAAAAAAAAAAAGTTCTTGCCTTACTCTCAGCCCTTGCCCCAAGTTTGGTCAAAATCAGATAAGAATTATATCGGTTGATCTTGTTCTCTGACCGTGACACTTGACCAATTGTTCCAATAAAATATAGACGGGTTACTCCGTTGGTGACCCTCACTCCTTCCGCCAAGTTTTTTTTTTTTTAAATCAGGTTTAAACTTTTCGAGTTACCTTGTTAAAACACACACACACACACACACACACACACACACACACACACACACACACACACACACACACACACACACACACACCGTTCGCTGGTGCAGTGGTAACGTTCCCGCTTGCCAACTGGTGGACGGGAGTTCGCGCCTCGCTCAGGTTGCGAAAAGTTTCACTGACGAAGTGGGTGGTTACTGTCCCCCTTGAGCAAGGGGACGGGTGTGTGCGTGTGTGAAGGTCACAGCCTTGCCCTTAGATCGGACTATATGAGCTCTCAGCTCCCTTCCGGGAGGGTAAAAGCTGACGATCACGACCATCAAGTGATCCTGACCGACCCGGTGAATTACACACACACAGACGCACGCACGAGCGTTCTGCTCAAATCAATGGGCGCTCTCGCTTCGCGGCGTAGGTGTAAAGACGTTATCGTGTTCAAGATGTTAAACTGAAATATGATAATTTAGTAAAAATTACAGATCTGTAACTTAAAATGAAACTCTTTATTGTCGTAAGTGGCATCTTTACTGGCAGTTCATCCCTGGATACTGAAAGCTGGAAGAAAACAAAAGAAAAGCAAACCATAATTCATGAGATACTGGCTTTCGAATTCCTTATAAAATTGTGGGTATAAATGGCAGTTTGGAAGGCATCAGAGCAATCCACTTTAAAGCACCGCCCTAAAGGGAGTGTGTCCAGCGAAATGAATGGTTAAAAACATTTCCATACATTTACCGCTGAGTAATTGTTACAGAATTTTGTGATTCTCTTCCACATTAACCTGGCCCAGATTTTCGTCCTTTTGCAAGTTATTTCACGTAGCTCAGTGGCAGAATAAGACCAAATGGCTCTACATCCTTTCCATATCAGCGCGTCGTTACTAACTTCATATATCAGTAATAATCTATCATTACAACTCAGCATTCGAGATGGACAGATGGCATTTGGGGCTAGGTTAGTCTAAAACGATAACAGCAATGATAATTCGAGAAATATATAATGTAAAGTTAAAGGAGTATCTGATAGGAGTGAAGGATCAGGTTCCGAGTAGTGAAATTACCTACTCTTCTGGCCCATTATAAAAACATACAGGTTCCCTTAGTTACGAGAAGAAAAAAAAAAAAACTCGTCTTATTGAAAGAGTTGATTAATGAAGGCTATACATAAATCTTCCCCTGCAATGGTCTCAGAAGATGAGTGAAATAATGTGGCGGAATTAATAATAAATATAAGTAATTATAACGAAGGTAATAATTTCTCATTTCTTCTCGTTAAATTGTCATTAACCTCTCTCACACTACCCCACCTCTTCTCTTACACCTACCACCTCCTCTTTCACACTACACCACCTCCTTCCTCACACTACACTACCTCCTCTCTCACACTATCCTACCACCTCTCCCATACTACACCACCTCTTCTTTCACACTACATCAACTTCTCTCTCACACTACCCAGCCTCCTTTCTCACACTACCTCACCTCTTCTCTCACACTGCACCACCATTTCTCTCACATTACCCCACCTCCTCTCTCACACTATCCCACTTCCTCTCTCACACTACCCCTCCTCTCTCACACTACCCAAACTCCTCTCTCACACTACCCCACTTCCTCTCTCACACTACCCCACCTCCTCTCTCACACTACTCAAACCCGTCTCTCACACTACCCAAACCCGTCTCTCACACTACCCCACCTCATATCTTACATTACCCCACCTCCTCTCTCACACCACCTCACTTGCTCCCTCACATTTCCTTTCACCAACCCCTTCAACTCCTCCTCTTCTCACCGACGACTGCAGTAAAATCTAAACCCAGAATAAAAGTGTAGGTCAAAGGGCAGGCAGAGTAAATGAGAAGCCAGAGGTCAGGGTAGACTGAAAGGAAAAAAAAAAAAAAGTTATTTACAGAGCGTTCCAGTTTCGCCACAGTGGAAGGAAGAGTGAGTAGGAATGTCAGTGGTTGCTTCTGATGCTTATTTGTGGGGCTGCTAATGTCCTGTGTAAAGTACACTTGTGGTGGTGAGGGAGGTGAGTGTGTGTGTACGGGGATAAGTGTGTGTGTGTGTGTGTGTGTGTGTGTGTGTGTGTTTATGTGCTCGACTCTGGGCATAGGCTTCACAGCCTGCTCCCAAGGCCCAGTAGTCCTCCTACATATTATACAGCTCTACATGTCACCACTTCGGCACTAACACCCACCGTCCATATTGAATACATGCTAGGGCTGTCTCATACAGGACTGGTGTATTGGTATTAGAGGGGGTATTTTTACGACATGTCGGCGGGTCTTCTGGTAGATCAGGAAAGTCTGCTTTACATGAAATTCAAATCCTTAAACTGTTCTCTGCTCCAGCGTGGATTTGAAACTGGGTCCGGTAGGACCACAGACCACCTCTCTACCGATCGAGCCAAGGCGTGTGTGTCGAGGCACGAGTGTGTGTGTGGGGTGGGCTCGGGGGTAGAATGAGTGTGTCTGCGGGGTTTGTGTTCACTTTTTTTTATTTTTTTCTTCTTCGTGTCTCTGTATTATTGTATAATTTTCTTTTTCTCTCTTTTCCGTAATTTACCCTCTATTTTCCTCCACTCTCTGGTAATTCTCTTATAATTACCGATACTCGCTCATTTTCATATTTCATCGTTCTTTCTGACGCCTTTTCATGTCTTTAGACAACTGTGATATATTACTGTTCTTGTTCTTGTGTCTTAAACTTTCGTCTTTGTTCGGATGTCCATACTCCTCGTACATACTGTGCTTAGTGATTCTCTCTCTCTCTCTCTCTCTCTCTCTCTCTCTCTATCACTGACGACATACAGCGAGATGTCACTTAACTATAACAGAATCCGACTGAGAGCCTTGGGACCTTGCGTGTGGCCTCCCGCCGGAGCCTCTCTCAACCTCACGGCAGGAGGAAAGGGGGAGGTGGATGGCTGGGAGGAGGGGGATGAAGGAAGCGAAGAGCGGGAGGAGCGAAAAATCGGAGAGTGAGGGGATGCATAGGACGAGAAGGATAAAGGAGAAGGGGAGTGGGAGAGAAAAGTGGAGATGTGTGGAAGGAAGAGGGAAAGAAATGGGAGAGTGTGGGGAAACATTGGATAAGAAGAAGAAAGGACGGGGGGGGGGGGAAGACGGAGAAGGGTGGAGATTTTTAGAGAGAAGAGAGGGAGACAGAGAAGACGGAAGGGAGATGGTGTTCATTGGAGTACAAAGGGAAAGGAGTACGAAAGGGAGGGAGAAGGGAAAGTGAAAGGAGGAATGGGAGGAAGATGGAAAAGATAAATGTGAAAAAAGAAATTTAAAAAAGGTGAAGGAGGAATGAAAACTTGAAGCAGACAAGAGGAAAGGAAGAAGTAGGGAGAGAGAAGGGGAAGAAAGAGATTGAGAGGGTGGGGAGTGAGAAGGAGAAGGGAGAATGAAAGGAAAAGATGAATGAAGGAGAGGGAGTAAAAATAAAGAGAAACGGCAGATGGGAGGAATACAAAGGCATAAAAGGAGACCGAATGGATATGAAACGTTAAAATGGCTGGTCTTGAGATTACCCTCCTTGAGACGCTTGGAGAAAGAGGAGACATGGAAGTGACAGTAAGAAGGAAGGAATCGAAAACAAGGAATCAAGAAAAATATCGCAGAAAACATACGTACAGAAGAAAGATATAGAGAAAGTGAGGGACATGTGATGCACGTCCTTTTTTTTTTTTTTTTTTTTTTTTTTGCCGGGATGAGGCAGCAAGTTAAGAAAAATGAGGAAAGGGAGACAAGGGAAGGGAAGAAAAACTGGGATGGGAAGAACTGAAGTGGGTTAGTGGTGAGAGAGATGGGTGGCTGAAGGCTTGAGGAGGAGACGGAATGACAAGAAAGTAACTAAGAGGAATAAAGGAAAGGAGAGAGAGAGAGAGAGAGAGAGAGAGAGAGAGAGAGAGAGAGAGAGAGAGAGAGAGAGATAAATGAATGAATAATCAAGAGCTGACATGAAATAAAAATTCATGGGGGAGTCAGGAAAGTATAATGCATGATAACGTGAGTCAGTAAGAGGAAGATCGATGGTGAAGAGACTATTGAAAACTCGAGGCAGCAAGAGGAAGCAGTGACAGGAGAAAGATACGATAAGTTGTGAGAAAAAAAAAGTCAATTAGGCATGAGGTTCTCATAATGTTTCCACAGGTCATAAAATAAAATATGTCACCAGGAAGCATGGGCACAACCAGACGATAAATGATGTATACATGCATAAACAAAATATTAATACTCTCTAGCGTGACGGGAAAGGCAAAGGGTAAATGAATATTAGAGCTTACATCTTGGGGGAAGAAATAACACGGAAGTAAAGAGAGGAAATAGGTTAGAGGAGGAAGGATGAATATAGAAGAAAATGACGGAATACAGATAAAAATAGCTGACAGGCAATTAGGTGAAAAGCTTTTTTTTTTTTTTTTGTTATTTAACTAATATGATATTAAATTACAGTATACAGTACAAGGACGAGAAGAAGTTTGTATTTCAGTGTATATTGTAGGTATCGGTGACATGGGTAAAAATTCATTGGCAGCATTACGAAAGGAAACAGTTCAAAATTACGGCTTTAAGATTAGTCCTGTCGCTGTTTGATAAGCCATCGGTGACTATATCAAGCACTTCCATCTACAACAGTTACGCTTTTCTTCATGGGGTAATTTTTAACAGGCATTGGGTATTAACGGAAAACTATGTTGCTTAATATGTGTTAATGAAACCATTTGCTGGTAATGAAAGGGTGGAAACGATCTGATACAGAAGAGAGTTAGGATAATCCAGTATTCAGGTAGAGGAAAATGATGCAAATAGAATGCACTGTACTATGGGAAAGTTGAAGTAGCGGAGGCATTTTCATGTTTCCACACCCTTACAGCTGAATGGCTGACGTAATGGGCAGTGTATATGGGAAAGGTCATACCGCTGCCATTCTTTACTGCACTTACATTCACTAAACTTAGCTTGTATTTTTTATTGTTATTAACTTCACACCGCCCTTTACTACAAGTGCATCATTTGCCCTATAGTATGAGTGCATTACTTCTTGATACAAGACAAATGAACAACTAAATATGCTGTTCATGAAAGTAGCAGAAATGAATGACTGTTATAAATTTCTTCATCCGTGGCTACCCAAGGTTTCATCCAATCATGGCACTGCAGTGAAGACGAGAGAGTGGCCCAGTTTTGTATAGCTAAAATTAATGGGGTATATTTATAAGCCTTGGTGAGTAAGGGGGGGGGGGGATGATAGGGGAGAGGAATGTACCAAAGCAGTTACAATAAAAGGATATCGAGAAAATGAAAGAAAAGAAAACCAATCAGAAATTATCCTTTAGTTGTTGCTGAAGTCTATTGAAAAGAAATAGACTTCTGAAAGCATTGTGCCTTAAAAAAAATGACACAAGTAAACGCAAAGTGAAAAGCAAAGGAAAAATAAATGAAGTTCTAGTACTAGCTAAACACAAAGACACACACACCCACGAGAACAAGCAATTTTACATATAGAGATAAGCACATCGCCCACCCCCATTTCCCCCGCACAGAACATGTATAACCCTTATGGTGACTCTGAAATACTGAAGATATATATCAAAATAATTTGAAGAGAGAGAGAGAGAGAGAGAGAGAGAGAGAGAGAGAGAGAGACCAAACACTTGAACTGGCACCATAAAAGAGACAAAAGAGGGTCAGGAGCAAGAACAAAGAGATCTAAGTCACCCTTGCCACATAAAGGTCAACAACAAGGGTAAAATATTCACATGGTTACAATGGGTTTCTTCTCGTGACTCTATTTCTGTAGGAAGGAAAGGACACGTGGGATTATTATGTTCTCTGCTATGCAGGTTACTCTTGCTAAAACCCATCTTAGTTATGCAATGCACTAACCACAAAATGTATTCTCTACTAACTAAGATTTTCTTAAAGACAGGCCAGAGACATAAAAAGATTCAATGGTCTCTCATTCTTTATATGATGGGTATAGCAAGAAAATGGCCGCATTTATGTACTGGTTCAACTACCGGAACTACAGTATGTGTGTGTGTGTGTGTGTGTGTGTGTGTGTGTGTGTGTGTGTGTGTGTGTGTGTGTGTGTGTGTGTGTGTGTGTGTGTGTGTGTGTGTGTGTCAGACAGACAGACAGACAGAGAGGTGCCTGTGTGTGTACTCATTTAATAGTGCAATGTTCTTTGCACTTGAAGTATTCCTCCTCCCCTCTGTATCTGTTAACTTTTCCACAGTGACTACCAGTTCTATCATGTCCCTTGCATAAAATCTACTCATTGATTCTTTCTTTACCCTAAATGCTTTTTATCATATATTCTTAAAAAAAATGATCCACTGATCCATTTGAGGCACCTCTATCGTCCCCTATATCCTCCTCACAGTCAAGCACCCTCTTCTCTGACCCCAGCTCACCTCACTACACTACCATGCACCTCTCCAGACCCCACCTCACCCCAGCAAACAGCCAAGCACCTTCCCTGACCCCACCTCACCTCACCACACAGCCAAGCACCTTCCCTGACCCCACCTCACCTCACCACACAGCCAAACACCTTCCCTGACCCCACCTCACCTCAATACACAGTCAAGCACCTCCCCTGACCCCACCTCACTTCACTACACAGCCAAGCACTTCCCCTGACCCCACCTCACCTCACAACACAGCCAAACACCTCCCTTGACCCCACCTCATCTCACAACACAGGCAAGCATCTACCCTGACCCCACCTCACCTAACTACACAGCCAAACATCTCCCCTAACGCCACCTCACCTCACCACACAGCCAAGCATCTCCCCTGACCCCATCTCATCTCAGCACACAGGCTTCCCCTTCCCCCACCACCTTTGTAATGCGATATCCAATAAAGTCCATGTTCGATTGTCCAGCCTAATCTAAGAGGGACGACCCACACTCTTGCTAGGACGGATCAATCTTGTGGGGGCTCCGCAACTTTTTAACTGTCCTTGTCTGTTATTCCTGCTTCCTCCTGACTATTTGTTGTGTAGCTTCAGGAGGACAATTTATCAATATACCTAGCCTGCTTCCCTTAAAGGAAGGGGGGTAGCCGAGACAGGATGACACACACCCAATTTACTCATCCACAAAAGAAGTAGAGACGAAATATACTGTCTATCTTATATACAGGCAGGTGCCGCCAAATCGCCTCCATGTTGCTCTCTCCTCTGCTATTTGGCTGCCCTCCCTCCTACTTTCACTCTCTCTTCTCATTTCTTTCTACTCCTTCTCTCCATCTCCTCCTCCGTCTTCCCCTCTCCCTCTCCCCCTCCACCTCACTCACATGCACTCTTCTAGCTAATCTCTCATTGTCCATCCTCTTCACGTGGCCATACCAACTCAGAGAATATCTCTTAACTTATTCAGTCACACTTAAATCAGCACCACAGCGTTCCTTCACTTGCTCATTTGTTCGTCTGTATCTGCATGTAACTCCATGTGCTCCTCTCAAATGACTACTTTCTACTGCTCTCACTCTTAACATGTGTCCTTCCAGCAGGGTCCAAGCTTCACTTCAATACGTTACAATGGGGATCACGATACTTTTAAGCAGCGACTTTTTTCTTTTTGTACTGTCATATTCGCTCTCCAGTTTCTTTATCATTGTTTTCAATGAACCAGCAACTTTTCCTCCCTGCTGCACTCATCCATGCACATCATCCTCTACTGTAAATATCCATTCTTAGTCATTACATTACCTAAATATTTTAATACACTCACATTCTCCATTTCTTGACCATCCAGCCTCACTGCGCATTCTGTGACTATATTAGTCTCAAGGACCACAAGTTTGCTGCTACCTACATTCACTTACATTTACTTTAAGATTTCATTTCCTACATACACTCCCAAACTCATTCACAAAGCCTCGCAACTCCAGTTCATCTCAGTTGACAGTACAATACCATTAGCAAACAACAGCACAAGAAATTTCCACACCCTACTCTCTCTCTCTCTCTCTCTCTCTCTCTCTCTCTCTCACACACACACACACACACACACACACACGCACGCACGCACGCACGCGCGCGCACATACTCCAACACAGAACAGATTAATAATGCCAATACCACGCGTTTAATCCGCAAATTGCCAAATATAGTTTAACAAGATACAACGATATATCATAAATACCTTATTCAATACCGTTTATTACACTGATTCTAAACGAGACACCCAAAGCATATCACAATACAAACGTTTTGGTATCAGCGACCCAGACTTTCAGATTATTTATAAAAAGAAAGAAAACAAAAGAAAGGTTTCCAGGCATCTCGAAGTGAACTTCGTATTTATTACCTCGCCCGGACGGAGTCAGGCTATGTATTGTATTTTGGTCGACTTTGTTTCTTTGTGAATTTGTTTGTTAGCAACATTACGAAAAAAAGGCTGAATGAAATTGCATGAAAGTTTCAGGATTATTGGGCACTGGTCCCAAAAGAAAGTGATAATATTTTGGAGGTAACCGACTAACCCTAAAATGTCAAAATCAAGATCACGGATTTTCAGAGGGCTATAACTTGAGATCGGTTGAAGATACAGATATTTACTATTATCAGCATACAGAAACTCCCATATGGGCTTTCATTTGGCACTAAGACCTTTGATCTTGAGTGACCCTGAAAGGTCATACTCAAGGTCACGGATATTCTGGGGGCTACAACTCGAAACTGCTTTAAGATTTAGATGTTTACTGTTATCAAGATATAGGAAGTCTCATATGGGCTTTCATTTGCCACAGTGAACTCTGACCCTGAATGACCTTGAAAGGTCAAATGAAAGATCACGGATTTTGGGAGGACTATAACTTGAAAACGGTTGGAAGTAAAATAACTGTTGTCAGGCTAGGTTTCTTGTGCCTGGCACCACTTGTTAATTCATGTATATATTTATTTGTATATTTTCTACACGGAAAGGGGATTTTTTTTTTTTTTTTGAGACGGCTTCTTTAACTTTCTTGGTAAGTTTTTCCTTTTTTTTTTCTTTTTTTTTTTTCTGACCAAATTTTTATGGTTTTTGTTTGATATTAAATAAGATTGTGGGGAACATGTGGCGTCATCTTCTGGCGTGGAGTTGGATACACTTTTTGGGGAGGGCTATCGACCACTGGCCCGATGGTAAAAGTCATTACGCCAAACTTTTTTTTTTTTTTTTTTAATGTAATATTGTCAGCTTTTTATATATCTTCTTAAATGATAGCATTAACTAGTTAATAATGAAAAACAAAACTTAATCTAATAACATAATACTGATAAACCTAACTTATAAATCGCTGCCGTACATTAAAGCCAAAAGATACCAATAATTAAACTAAGCTTAATAGTTACATCATGCTTACATTAATGTGTAAAATACATCGGCCAACAGAGCATCATTGACTGCAAAAGTGCAATTCCTTCCTACATTACACACCTACACTCATCACCTGCTGACTGTCAGGCGAGGCATATGTATTAATATAGGGAACACCTATATATGAAAGAGAAACAGAGGAGTCAGCAACTATTCCATTTACATCAACTGTCGACCCTAAGTAAGAAATCTAAACAGACGCAAAACATTTACATGTGTACAAAACTATGCATAAAAACTACACAAGGCCGGTGTGGGTAAAAAGGAAGGACTGTAGAGGCACTGACGTCTTAAAGTAAATGGGACAGAAAACTCCAAGACGTAGGATCCGACTTAGAACAAGGGAGCAAAAGGTCATTGCTCAGTTTCTCTCTCTCTCTCTCTCTCTCTCTCTCTCTCTCTCTCTCTCTCTCTCTCCCCGCAAAAAAAAAAAAAAAAAAAAAAACAGAGTACATTGGCCCTCCGTCAAAAGGAATAGCAGGAGACACTGAAATAAGTAAGATACAATGAAGAGTTAAGAGCGCGACAGGTTGTGCAGAAGGACCAGAAACCTAACACACACACACACACACACACACACACACACACACACACACACACACACACATAGAAAGAGAGAGGGAGAGCAGAGGGAAGAACTCCTTTAATGAAGAGGTTAATTGGTGCTATATCTAAACCTTTCAGGCTGAAAAGTTTATCCGAAAATGAATATAATCAACTAGAGAGAGCAAAACTACGTCAGAAAATAAATCGTTGGGTGGAAGAGGTTAAGGATGTCTCTACCGTCTCTTCCTTCTAAATATACTGTACATTCTGGCTCTTAAATAGCGCTCCTCTAAAACTCATCTTGCTGTACCTTATGTGTTGCGGGAACGGCTGAGTATGCTGGTGTGGCCGTGAACGTAGCAGTAGGGGTTGGAAATGAATAAACGCTGCAGGATAGGCATTGATAACATTAAATGAGCCGTCCCCGCACGACAAGAGTAATTGCCCAGCGAAGGGGAGGAGGAGCGTTAAAATTATATGGACCACACCGTACTTATGTTTTGGACTAAGTGATATTCTCCTGCGTGTTATTTAATGTAACTAGAGTGTTATAAACTATCAGTAACGTGCAGTAAGAGTTGCTACGGAACCTCTAGACCCGTGCAGAATACCGTAAAACTTTAAGAATCTGAGCTGTGAGTAGGGGTAGAACTCAGGAGGATGGTGAGCATGGTAACAGGTAAGATACTGAGAGATTCCCAAGATCAGAGACAGATAAACAAGTTAATTCGGTAAGTGGGTAGGAAGGGAGATCAAAGTTACTACGTAGGTGGAAAAGAAGGTGAGAGGATGGACAAGTCGAGAAGAGAAGCTGGTATGCAATGAGATATGAGAAAAGGAAGGGTTGTAAATGATGAAGGGATATATGCAGGTGTATAAGTAGGTAAATGTGTGTGTGTGTGGAGGGGTGTAAGTAGGTAAATGTGTGTGTGTGTGGAGGGGTGTAAGTAGGTAAATGTGTGTGTGTGTGTGTGTGTGTGTGTGTGTGTGTGTGTGTGTGTGTGTGTAGAGAGAGAGAGAGAACGTCGCGTCAATGCTACATATTTTTTTATGCGAGGAAGAAGGAACCAAATGCCAGGAGCCCCCAATTACTGTTCCTTCCAAGAGAAAAACTAAATGCAAGAGAGAGCCAAATTCAAGATCCGATCATTTCGAGATGCCTGGACACACTGCGTTTGAAAGACCGGAGATCGTAGGAAGCAGGGAATACAGACAGAGGGAGACAGTTCCAGAGTTGACCTGTTGCATAAATGAAGGACTGGGAGAAACGGTTAACTCTTGCATTAGAGAGTTGGACAGAAAAGAGATGAGAGTCTGCTGCTGGACGGGTGCTACACGCCCCTCATAGAGGTGGAGGAATGCATGCAAACAGTTCAGAGGAGCAGTGACCATTGAAGTAGCGATAGAAAAGAGATAAAGATGCATCAGTGGGACAAAGAGACAGAGATTGAATGACGTCAGTAAGAGAAGGAGAGTTAATGAGACGAAAAGCCTTTGACTCCACCCTATTGAGAAGAGCTGTATGTAGGGAGCCTCCCCTCGCATGAGAGTTGTACTCTAAACAGGGGAGAATAAAATCCCTGTATAGAGTCAACACTTGTGCAGGGGTAAAGAAGGAACGGAATCGGCTTAGCACACCTAATCTCTCGGAAGCAGATATGACAAGAGATGTAATATGATCTTTCCAAGATAAGTCCCGAGTAAATGAAACCCCAAGCATGTTCAAGGATGATGCAGGATTAAGCTGAGTATTATTAAACATTAGTGGGTACTCCTGTGGAAGATTTTGTCGGGTTGATAGGTGTAAAAATTGAGTCTTTGATGCATTAAAAATAACCAAATTATTTTTATCCCAGTCAGAGATACGAGCCAAGTCAGACATTACGTGTGCCATAGCCTCATCCCTTGTTTGTTGAAGTAACTGCTGAGATGGACGTTGCGGGAACCGAATGAAAAGGTGAAGGGGGGAGTCATCAGCGCATGAGTGGATAGGGTTAGATGTCCAGCTTAGGTCATTGATGAATAAAAGGAAGAGAGTTGGTGATAGGACAGAGCCCTCAGGAACACAACTGTTGATAGATCTAGGAGAAGAACGATGGCCGTCTACAACAGCGGCTATAGAACGACCAGAAAGGAAGCTAGAGATGAAGGCACAAACAGAAGGACAGAAACCGTATGAGGGCAGTTTGGAAATTAAAGATTTATGCCAGACTTGATCGAAAGCCTTTGAGATGTGAAGTGCAATGGCAAAGCTTTCGCAAAAGTCCCGAAAAGAGGATGACCAGGAGTCTGAAAGGTAGGTGAGAAGATCGCCAGTGGAGCGTCCCTGACGGAACCCATACTGACGATCAGAAAGAAGGTTGTGATAGGAAAGATGCTGTAAAATTTTTCTATTAAGATTTGACTCGAAAACTTGAGATACAGGATGTTAGAGCATTTCGACGATAGTTAGAGGGTTGGGAATGGTCACCCTTCTTTGGGACTGGCTGCATGAGAGCAAACTTCCAGCAAGAAGGAAAAGTACAAGTTGACAGACAAAGGCGAAAGAGTTTGCCTAGGCAGGGTGTAAGCACAGAAGCACAGTTCTTGAAAACAACAAGAGGAACTCCATCAGGCCCATATGCCTTATTAGTATTGAGGCCTGTGATGGAAGAAAATCCATAAGCTGAAGAAATTTTAATGTCAGCCATGAGGAAGTCAGAGAGGGGAAGTGATGGAGGAATAGCACCGGCATCGTCTAAGTTGGAATTGGAGGAGAAAGTCTGTGCGAAGAGATCTGCTTCATCAAGCTTACTGATATCATTCAAGACATCAGTTTGCAATAACGCCAACATCATTTATATCCAAATACTGAGATTGCATAATGTAAACAAAATTCAGAAAATCTGGGCGATACAGAAGTCAATTAGAGCAGGGGTCGGCAACCCTAGGCACGCGTGCCATGAAGTGCTATACAATGGCACTCAACGTGATCCAGTGTAACAAAGAAAATATTGAAAATGCAAAGAGAGAGAGAGAGAGAGAGAGGTGGGCACTCCTTTCTTACTAAATCTTCTACAGTGTTAAAAAATCTTACCTGACAAGCAGTGGCGAAAAAATTGGCATTAATTATAAATTGGCACACCATGTTCAAAAGGTTGCCGACCCCTGAATTAGAGGATAATTACGGTTAGTGTTGTTTCTTGTAAGAACATATTAAGGTTTTCTATCACTTGTTCGTCTCATTTGGACTCAAAATGGCTTTGTGTCTCACGCTCCCTTCTTACAAACCTCTTTCACCTGCTGCCCAAACTCACAACCACCCTCTCTCTTCCACCACTTCCCCACTCATATCCACCCTCTCCCTTCCACCACTACCCCACCCACACCCACCCTCTCCTTTCCACCACTACCACACCCACACCCACTCTCTTCCTTCCACAACTACCCCATCCATACCCACCCTCTCCCATCCACCACTTGCCCATCAACACCCACCCTCTCCCGTCCACAACTACCCCACCCACACCCAAACTCTCCCTTCCACAAGTACCCCACCCACACCCATCCTCTCCTTCCACACCTACCCCACCCACACCCACCCTCTCCCTTCCACCACTCCCCCACCGACACCTGCACGCTCCCTCACCATCGCTCTTCACCCGCACTCACTCCCCCTGATCGTAATTCCACCCGCACCCACCGCCCTTTCCCTTCCACCATCCTCTCCTCCTCCTCCTCCTTTTCCTTCACCTCCTCCTCCTCCACCACCTCACCCTACCTCTTTCATCCCATTCCTCTCTTTCATCAGTAAATTCTCTCTTCTTCACTCCACCCTTTCTCTCCCACTATTCCCTCACCTCCACGGTCCACCTATCATTCCACCATCCAGCCTTGTCATTTCGTCTTACTCGTTTCACTTTCACTGACTCGTCTTTTTCCCCTTCTCTGTCTGTCTGTCTGTCTGTCTGTCTGTCTGTCTGTCTGTCTCTGTCTGTTTCTCCCTCTCTCTCTCTCTCTCTCTCTCTCTCTCTCTCTCTCTCTCTCTCAATACCGTGGCAATTTTCCAGGGCAGTACATTTTTCTACGCGCTCTTTCATCCTCAAAACTGCGCCGTCACAGATGTTGTAAACCTTCGAATACCCAATGAGTACATAAGACAAAACTGTGGACTCGATTATAAAAGCGTTATTTTATGGCAAATTGATGGTGGCAGGAAAAGGCAGCCGTATTAGACATATTATAATTTAAATCTCCCGGAAATATTAAGGACTAAGTAAAAACTCAGAAGGAAGAGAGAAAGAGAAGGTTCCAGTGCTTTATTCGTCTTTCAATGGCTTGACCATGAACATGGAATGTGTGTGTGTGTGTGTGTGTGTGTGTGTGTGTGTGTGTGTGTGTGTGTGTGTGTGTGTGTGTGTGTGTGTGTGCCAATCTTATAAAAGTATCTCAGTTTTAATCAGACTTTAACCAAATTTTACGGAAGAGTTGTGACGCAGACAAAAAAGTACAACTATTTTTTTCATATATAAAACAATAGCATAAAGGTCATGATTTATGATCTAGGTCAAACTTTAACCTCACATATTCAGTCCAGTTTTGATTTTGGGAAAGGCCTGAGGGTGAGGCAAGAGTGAATGGTTCATCCTTTTTAGAACAATCAGTCGAAGGACAAGGTCGTGGGGCAAGATCAAAAGTTTGCCCCTTTGTGTGTTCAAACAGTTTTATTAGTCATACTTTAAATTTGATGGAAGGGTTGATGATCATCCAAGAGGAAAGTCTACAAATTTTGGAACATTAAGTCTAATCGAAAAGCTTTTCTCCAATTTAATCCCAACTTTGTGGAAGGATTGTGGATAAAGCAATAATAAAAGGATTACATTTTTAGAATGATCAGTCAAAGGTATAGTTACAGAGAAGGTCAAATTCAAAGGTCACTGGGAAGGTCATCTCTCACAGGTTTGATTTGCCTATAACCAAATTTGGTGGAAGGGTTAAGGGTCAGGATAAAACGAATGGACTGTTTTGAGAACTAGCACTCAAAGGTCAAGATCACAAGGCTGGGCCAAACTCTGACTCCTGTCTCTGTGTCTGAACTAAATAGTTAAAATAGTTTTGAACTAGTTTTGATCAATCTTGATGGATGAGTTGATCACCCAAGAGGCTGGCCTATTGTTTTCTGAACAATAGGTCAGTTCTCAATGTTAAATGATAAGGTCTAATTACACAACATTTATCAGATGTAAACTATACTTTATGGAAGGGTTCAAAAATTCGATATTCAGGACTATCAGTGAAAGGTCAGTGTCACAGGGTAAGGTCAAAGGTCAAGGTCACTAGGCAAAGTCAGCTCGAACAGTTTTGATCTGACTGAACCAAAGTCAGTGGAAGGGTTTAGGTCTCGGAAGGAACTAAGTTATTTTTTAAGAGTAATTGTCGTAAGCCAAGGTCTCAGGGCAAAGTCAAATATTCGGCCTTTAGACCAGTTGGCGGGCGTGAGTGTTGCCTTCTGTGATGGCTTCCCCATCTCGTATATTTAGTCAATGTGCAAAGCGGATGAACAACGAAGAGATGGAAAGAGAGAATAGTAGAGTGGATGACAGACTGTGTTATGTAGAGAGAAGAGGGTTTGATACATAGTAGGAATGGAATTAAGAAATTCTTTGTCTATGTCAGCCTCTCTCAGGATGCAACATTAGGCAACAAAGAGATGGTAATGCAGAAGTAGTAAAAAAAAAAAAAATACTGCCTGCGCTAACGGGGGTATTTGTAAAGACAACAACATAACTGTATATATCACCGAGATATACAGTAGTAATGATTCAGCAAGGGATTTAACAGTAGAAATATAATCGTCTCTCTCTCTTCACAGCCACTGATCCACCACGTCATCACGGCTCCTGTCACTCGCATACAAACCGTAGCCCTTGTACCCATTCCACGGTCCTTCAACCAGTCCCTTCCACTGATCGCCTCACTGATTCACCGTTGTCACTGCAACTTTTACAACAGAATAGGTCTTTTTACAAACTGCCTTCTCCCTTCAAGGTAACTAACATTCGATTTCTAGAATATAATAGTAAACTATCTTACAGACTGTAAAACCAGCAGCTTTAGTTTGAATTAAACATGAATATACTTTTCACATTTCGCAAGGTGAGAGACAGCGACTACTTTGGAGCCTGTATGAACCCAACAGTGATAGCACTGATCAGGTATTTTTATCCTTGGTACTGAAATTCGAATCAGGTTCGATATCACATTTCCACTTCACTCGAATACTGCAAAAGGTGAATGAAATGAGGTCACAGGTAAATGTCTGGTAAAGAGCAATATGTGTGTCACAATACCTGAGGGCGGCGCGGAATGAGTGGGCATTAGGATGGGAAACGACTGATTTCTCTCGATGACCTACCGCTCCCTACTGCCTCGCTGGCAGTAGAGGCACGCTGGGCTACTCTCAGAAAATGGGAGCTTTATCCGGAACCAGGAAGAGGAACATATAGAGTGGGAGAGATGGGGGAGCTAGCACCTAATGCTCTTTTTACCCCTATATTTCTGCTGTTCACATACCATTAAATTCTGCATGCATAATTCTACAGCACCTCTTGATAACATCTATATGTCCCCGTTGCTTCTGTTCCAACACATCACATCTTTGCGTACCCCTTTTCGATTTCATAGTCCAGTTCCCTAATAACCATCTACTCGACCATTTACTATCCCAACACATCGCTCACTCCATTTCCCTAAAATTTCTCTCATTTTCTCTTGTTTCCGTTCCAACAACCATACTGTCTCCTCTTTGCTTCTGCCTCCAAGCACATCGCACTTGTACGCATCCCTCTCATTCACAGTTCACTTTCTAAAAGAGAATATTTCCATCCTCTTGAGGACAATTACTTTTCCATTAGCTTCATAAAATCTTAAGGCGGTAGCAAGAAAAGTCGTGATTGTAGTAAAAAGAAACAAAACTTTACACCTCACCGACTGGTACCCTTACCTCGGGATCAATGGATTAGCAGCGATGTTACTGCACTATTGCTTCATGGAGATACTACTGTTGAAACTGTGATGAACTCTGAATTTTCGATAAATACCCTCTGAATACTGCATTCATTAAGACATCTGTTAGTACACCATTCTCAGTCTACCATTAAGTGAAACTCAGGATTCTCATATTTGTGTATTCAAGACTGCATGTAGAGCTGGCCACATATGAACCTGAGACAACATAAGTGTATAGGTTAGGTCTGTCATTTTCTGCACATGACGACACATGACATACTTTTTTTTTTTCTTTGTTGGCAGCAACATATTAGGACTGGTTTGTCAAAAATTACACGAGATGGCCAAGTAACTGTGATGCATGAATGTCAAAAGGTGTAGTGACCTCCAGCTTCAGATACTATCCCAGGTACATTATTTGGCAAAGTGTATCCTCTTCTCTCACGGGCCAAATCTGACTGCACCAATAACACACATCTTTCGAGCAGTACTCCCTGACATGAAAGCACAGCTCTTCATGGTCTGGAGAAGGCAACAGTTTAATGGAAATAGCATCCAGCAACTTCTCAATAGCCTCTAAGACTGGAGTTAGCCTCTACTCTTTCCCCTCGCACCTCCATCATGTCCCTCATATGCAATCCTCCTTCACTCATTCCAGGCGGTTGTCTCCCCATTCAACGTTTCCAATCAGTCGTCAAGAACCAGGATACCCCAACATATCACATATTTTGATGACCCATTGCAACAAGTGGAAATCTTGAGTGGGAGAGACACAGGTTAGAGCTTCAATTCTTTATTTTCTTCAACGTACCTGGCTACACAGAGCCCAAACTCTCTGAAGATGGGTTCCCTTTAGCCTGGAACGTTAGAGAAAATAAAGCAATCCAAGCTCTAACACTGCGTCTCTCTCTCACCCAACATTTCCAAACCGTATACCTTGAAAATTTGTCTATAGTTTGGAGTCCACCTCTAACACCGCTGCCTCTATAGGCAGACGTAGCCGAGGGATGTAAAAGTCTATAGAGAGGGTTATTCCTTTGTTGTTCATCGATGGGAGAGACATCAGGAGAGAGTAATGGTGAGGCGTGTGTAGATATCAGTGTAGGCCTTCTCTGTTCCGTTATCCTCTTCGTATTTTAAGTGGGATGATGAAATAGGCAGATTTGGGTCGGTGGAGTTTATTGTGAGACAGTTACTTGAATAAAAGTTAAGGAGCTTCTGGCTTGACCCGTGTAGCCCTATGTGTTTAGTAAAGCCCCAGTTTATGCTAAGGCTGCTGTCCTCCTACTTTACTCTCACTCTCCTACTCTCCTATTGCTCTCTCCACTTGTCTAACTCTTGTTCTCTCCTGTCCCACTCTGTCTGGACTTGTTCTGCTAACTTTCCAACATGTGATATCACTTATATCTCCCCCTCTAGCTTCTGGCTAAAGTGTGTGGAGGCGTACTTGTAGCTTACATTTGTGCGTGTGTGTGTGTCGATTATCATTCCGGCGCATGATCCAGGGGTGTTTGGCATTCTTGATTCAGTCTAGGCAAGGGGATGTGTTCTCTAACTATTCCTGGAGAGGGAACTCAGACATAACTATCTGTTTTACATATTGTTACCTATAGGTATACAGTTACATACCGTAGTTACACGTAGTATTGCGTATACATTACGTGCCTACATATCGCTCGGTCATGCCCACTGTCGTACCAACAACAGTCAGTAATGTATTAATACATATATATACACATCACAATTAATTTGCAAGTTAGTTAAGTGAAGTACATACTGTAAAAGTTAAATAATTGCGGTAATGTAGTGATTATAAATGTAGTAATATAACTTAACATAATACAAATGGTACATGTATTTTAGATATATAAATATAATAATAATATTAAAAATAAGCTACAATTGCAAGTCTACTGTAGTCTGAAGTTATGCAATATATATGAGAAGGACTTGCTGGGAGATATATTTAAATATTAAATGAGCACACAGAATAGTATAATTAAAGTAAGCCTTATATTATGTGGCTCATATTTTGTTATTTTATATAACAAATATATATATTACAGTATTTACGGTATTTTTACACAGTTTGTCTCACTTGTACAGAACAGTTCTTAAACACTGATTTCAGGTTAGCAATCCTTGCATGCATTCTTGTGCAAGGCCAGAAGTAATATAGGAAATATGATGGAGAAAAATTACAAAAATGACTGGAGCTGGGCTGTATACATAATATGGGTGGAACATAATCCTACTGTATTCTTCCCAAGGTTGTATTGTCTGATTTATCAGTTGCATGGTTTCATACTTGGGTGAAGTCAACTTTAATGTGTGCATTTACATTTAAGTTTATCTTAGGCAATGGCAGGAAGTATTTGTGTGTGTGGTTGGAGAATGGCATAATGGTTTTTAGTGGGCAAGGTGGGATAGTGTAGGTGTCAGGACTGCATAGTAATCTGGTGAGATGTATAAACCAGACGCTGATGTATGGGCTGCAGGTGTGAGTTCTATGCGCAATGTCACAAAAACTGATGTATTTTGAGTGAAGTAGAAGAACAGTGAATGTCCAATGCGTTGATGATGGATGAGTTTATCTGGAGCGAATGTGAAGTTGCAATGATGAGGGATGTCATGATCTCTGATGATAGCCATTTCACAAGGGACTGTCTCAGCTGGCTGAAACGTGAAGATGTACGCAGGACAAAGATGAAATGCATGTAATGATGTGCGACATTGGTGTTCATTTGTTGTTTCACTAGTGAAAGTTACAGCGTCCTGTTTCTTGGAGACCATGATGACTTTTGATATTCACGGTGACTAATGAGTCATCTTTCTTAGAAGGAAAGGGGTATATGTGATAGACTGTAGAAAAAATCATCTGTTACAGAAAGGTACATGAAACACTATTGATGTGAGTGTGCAACTCTGTGCTCTGGCACATAGATTGGTTGTGTATCCCGTTTCTAACGCTAATATGATTTTTTGGATTAGATTTGTACAAGCTAAGCTTTTCACCAGGTAATGTGACAGCTTGTCGGTGTTTCTGCAGTACATTTAATAAATCATTTTCCACATGGGAGGGACAACCAGGAGAGAGTAATGGTGAGGCGTGTAGGAGATATCAGTGTAGGCCTTCTTCTCTGTTCAATAAGTTATTCTCTTCGTATTTTAAGTGGGATGGTGAAATAGGTAGGATTTGGGTAGGTAGAGTTTATTGTTAGATGCAGTTACTTGAATAAAAGTTAAGAGCTTGGCGTGACCCTTGTCGCCTATGGTTAGTAGCAGTTTGATGCTAGCTGTTGCCTCCTAGTTTACTCTCACTCTCCTACCCTCTATCGCTCTCTGTTCTCTCCTGTCCTGCTCTGTCTGACTTGTTCTACTAACTTTCGTACATGTGATATCGGTCTTATATCTCCCTCTAGCTTCCAGCTAAAGTGTGTGGGCGTACGTGTAAGCGTACGTTTGTGCGTGTGTCAATCATATTTCCGGCGCATGATCAGGGGGTGTTTGGCATTCTTGTTTCAAGTCTAGACAAGGGGATGTGTTATCTAACTTTTCCTGGAGAACTCAGACATAACTACCTGTTTTATATGCATTAAGTTACCTATAGGTATACAGCTACATACCGTGAGTTGTTACATATAGTACTGCATTATAACGTATTATGCCTACACTTCTAATGTTGATCCATTTATTAAGCAAGTTGTACACAGAAAATCCCCCCAACTCCCTTTCCAAACACAGTACAGACACATACATTACTTCACTAGATTACCAGACATTCACACCTTTATTCTCCAAGCAGTAATCCCTTTATTTCCTTTGCTTCCATCCCTTCCTTCCAACTCTCCATCTTCACTCTGGCCTCCTCCATGCTTTCAACAACTCAAATTCATTCTATCTAAAGCTCCTGCGGTAATGTTCTGGTGTGTGGAAGCTAATATCAGTCCACTTCCTTACGATAAATAAAGGGAGAGTGAACACTGTCTTTTGAAACCTAGTGATGACTCTTCGAAACCCAGCAAACTTTTCGGGATAATGTGTAAGAGTTTCATAATTGTTCGCCTTAGAAGTGTAGCGATACTCCTGACAGCAACTGTACCTTGTAAGAGGCAATAACTTTTTCTTCCTCGTTCCAGCTTATTTTAGTTTCTCGTGGCTTTCGCAATCTGAAGTCACCCAAACCCTCTGCCTTAACATGTAAATCCCCCGACACACAAATCTACCGTAACTGTAAGACCGGTATTCTCTTCAAGCAAAGAAGCTCTCTAACACCCTTCTCCCAAAAGATTGAGTTTTGTTCATTACTGTACTCTGCTGTGTTTCATAATACCATCCAGTATCGCCGTATTCTGCATAAATAAGGTAAAAAAAAAAAAGACACTAACCACTCTTATCGAAAAATAAATCGCCAAGGAAGAGGTGTTAGGATGCTTCGTTAACCGACGAGAATACGAGCCTTGGGTTAAGACGGTAGTGGGGTAAGGAGTTTTTTTTCGCCCACCACAATTCCCTCAAGATGAGAAAATGATGGAAGTTAAAATGAAGCAATAAACACGGTATCTTACCTGAACTGGATAATTAAGAGAGTTACACTTGCTTACTACAAGATGTCCTCCTTATAAACTAAAAATCTTTTGGTTGTAGCAATATTATACAGCACGATGCATCACCATACTGAAAGGGTTAAGTGGGTGAAGGATGACTAACAGAAGGAGGGAGAAACAGGATGATAGGGTGAGGACAGAGACAGAAGACAAGGACAGAGACAAAAGACAAGGACAGAGACAGAAGACAACGATAGAGGCTGAAGACAAGTGATACACAGGGATAAAACAAGGACAGAGAGATAAGACAAGGACCGCCTGAGGACAAGGAAAGATAGAAGACAGGGACAGATAAAGAAGACAAGGGCAAAGATGACAAGGACTGAGATAGAAAACAAGGGACAGAGAGACAGAACAAGGACAGATAGGAGACAAGGACAGAGACAGAGAACAAGGACAGATAGAAAACAAGGACAGAGACAGAAGACATGGACAGAGACAGAAGACATGGACAGAGACAGAAGACATGGACAGAGACAGAAGACATGGACAGAGACAGAAGACATGGACAGAGACAGAAGACGAAAAGGAGCCAAACGTGAGAAGAGACTAGAATCTATAAGAAAGGAAGAAAAAATGGAGAAGAGAATGAGAATCAGTGAGAACGAAGACAGGAATCAGTGACAAACAGAGTGAGGTCAGGGTGAAATTACTTAAGGTTGAGAAAAGAAAACTGATACTTAGAAAGAAGATGTAAAAAGGAAAAATCGATGGAAGAAAAGAAAATTGGAGACCAGATTCACTTTACGTCTGGAACTGGAAAGGTATATCTAATATACTATAGTAGTAGCCGTGTGTGTGTGTGTGTGTGTGTGTGTGTGTGTGTGTGTGTGTGTGTGTGTGTGTGTGTGTGTGTGTGTGTGTGTGTGTGTGTTTTGGGCAGCCGAAACTACACATTCAAATCGCACCAAAATTGGCAAAAAAATCACAAAAAATTCGCTGATGTGAAAAAACTTAGTACCATCAAGATTGAAAAACTTTTACTATATTTAATGAGTGATCACATTTTGACCAAAAAAAAAAAAAAAACGCTGTTCTCGGAGCCCGGCATAGGATCTCCGTAGAACTTTTTGCCCCGAGGTAGAACTAAAATAAACTGCAGCAGTAGCAGTGTGTCTGTGTGTGTGTCGGACTTGCGTTCGGACAAATTAAACGTTCCATTCCCGACGCTGCAAATAACACGATCAATTGGTTAGCTGCAAAAAGTAAGTGAGAACGTTACACTAGAACAGCACATAAACGCGAGAGCTCCTCCGCAGGAGAAAAGCGAGGGCCCGAAGGGCCTACATGAGCACTTTGGTTCTAGAAAGAAAGAAAGAGGAGATGAATGCATGAAAAAAAAGAAAATAGGGTATATATATAAATTTACGACACAGAAATAGGTGTAAGGGGATGAGAGATTAAAAAGCGAAGAAACAGAAATTAAAAAAAAGGAAAAGGAAAGACTGATGGAAGAAGAGGCGAAGATAAAAGGAAAGATAAAATATGTAAGAATGTGGAGGGGTCCGTATTCTCGTCGGTTAAGGAAGCTCCGTAACAATTCCTTCTAAGCGATTACTTTCACTTTGTACACCTTATTATTCTATTTTTTTCTTTGTAGCAACTCTTCTAACATTGCCATACTCTGCATAAATAACGTTAAAAAGGATACTAACCAGCCATATCCAAAAACAAGTCACCATGGAGGAGATGCTAGGGGCGTCTTTATCAGACGAGAATACCAAGGCCAGAAGCAGGTAAGGTGAGAGAAGACAGGTCTAGGTCAGAAAATAGATTACTGGGCCTCACGGTGAAACTCCTTCCTTGTGTTGTCTTGGGAGGACAATTTTTGTATTCTGGTGTGTCTTGGAGAGAGAGAGAGAGAGAGAGAGAGAGAGAGAGAGAGAGAGGCTTCTATAATGCCCATTTATGAATACATGAACGTAAGCCTGAAAGAACCAATGTATAATAGAATGATCAAATGATAACTGGAAAAGGTTTCAAGTATATATTACAAATAAATCTATTTCAAAGGTTAAAAAAATCCAAAAATCTATGTGTATTGGTAGCGTGTGAATGATTTAGATGGTTCAGTGACCTGTATGATCTCTCTCTCTCTCTCTCTCTCTCTACAAAAGTACAGTCCTTCCTCATCCCTTCCATACCACTCAAGTCTCTATATTTTCTTCATTTCTTTTGTTCTATATTTTGGCTACAATTACTGGAAAGGGCAGGGATGGCATCTATGTTTTCTCCATGCAAGGGTTGGCTACTTGTATATTTTTTGCACCTTAAATTAACATGAATTTTCATCTTTTTGCAGGTTGTTTCATACAAGGTCCACAGAATACCAAGTCAGTCCGCGCTCATGTGGTCGGGACCGTGATGAAGTCAGTTGGCCTGATGACAGCTGGCCTGTTCCTCCTCCCTCCCTCTCCATTTTACCCTCAAATGTTTCTCTTTTATTACTTTTCTTATTGTGTCCTCTCCTCCTTCGTCATTTTCTTTCCCCATCCCATTGTTCCCTTCCGTACCTCATTTCCCAACAATTTCCCCTCCCTCTCCTTATCCATACCTCTTCCTTCATTCTCTTCTCTCCTCCATTCATGTATTTCTTTCCCTTTACTGTGTTCTTCCCTTCCTTCTCTTCCTTTCCCTCTCTCACTCTGGTTTCATTCTCGCGAATACATACATATACTGTACTGCACATTTACTAATATCTGTTCTTATTTTCAATTTGTGCTTTTTTACATAACTGTGTTAGGTTTGTTTTTTTGTGTGGGGGGGTTGGTCCTCATTTCTCTTTCCTTCATTCCTCCTTTTCTTTCCCCTCCTCCTTTCCATTCCTTCTTCCTCTATCCTCCATCCTATTCCTTTCCTCTTACAATTCACTACATCTTACTTTTCGCCTACATGTGGTAATTCCTTTACATACGCCGCATTCCCTTCCTTCCTTACTAATGAGTTTGCCTCTACCACCCTTCTTAAATCCCTGCCTTCCCCTGCTCTGTTTCTCACGGGATCAACTCACACTCACTTAGTGTTCAAAAGTATACCACAACCTTGTTCTTTACTATATATATATATATATATATATATATATATATATATATATAGCATATTAGATTTTTTAATAAATATGATTTTCCTGCATTTATCCCTGCATATATGTTTTCTCTGTATTTATTACCATAGCTTAGGCATACTATTTTTTGAAATCAACAATCTTAAGCCATAGTAGGCTTGTTAATATATATGCTTTCCTGCATTTATCCCCAGAGCTTAGGCATACTATTTTTTTTAAACAATATCTTTAAGCTTTATTGTTAAGATAATATTAAGAAAAATCTTACTTTTAAATGTTACTGAAACAATCGTCATAAAGCTGTACTGTATATATGTCTACACCTGCCTCTTGATGTGGGAAGACACAAAGTTGGTACTTCATCCACCGCTAATTTTTGGATCTTTGTTGGGACTGGAATGCCCAGGAGTTCATATTTTAGATTTGGGTTGGTATCAGCTTCAAAATGTAAACTACATATACTTGCATTTTGGAGATTGAAACTGTCTTTTCTCTGACATAGATTAACTCACTTCTTTTTAAGTTCTTCATCTTAAGGAAATGCGTGTAGAGAATAGGCTCTTTTGTGCGAATAGGAAGAACTGCAACCATAAACTGCACAATAATCTGCATTTTTTCTGACCTTGAGCATGACCCAATCAGTGTAGTGGCCTTGGATCAGACTTGAGACAGCAGGCCTAGTGACGTCATGTGCGGCTAGGGACCCGTTTTCGTCCCTTCACGGACTGACCTGGTATTCTCTGGACCTTAGTTTCACGTAGCTCAGTAGCGTAGAAAAACATGACTCACTGCTTCTATACTGTTTCCATAGCACTTTTTCTGTGACAAATGTCATACTGTAATTTAACTTCTTGTTGCAATTTAGTACTCGAGATGAAGAGATGACAATATTTGACCAGGTGGGAAGTGAAAAGGAGTATAGATGTGTAGTGATGCCACCAGAAGTCACCCTCATGTGCTACACACTCGTTCCAATCCACAGGAGATGGTTGAAGGTTCTTCAGTAATGTACTGCCACTACAAGCATATGCCCGTCACCTACCCTTAAATCTTCTGAACTAAAGAATTATGAGATACAAGGTCTGTTCACTTAGTTTTCCTGCGCACATTTCGTGTCTCCAGCTGGAATCTCGGGGGAACGGGGTTACCATACAGAGAATAAAAGTAGCTTAAAGTGGTTGGGTAACTGTGGCAAATGAAAGCAGCTGGAGGATTATTCTGTCGCCCTTTCCAGCATTGTAATAAAAATTATTTTTTGTTGTTGATCCCACTACTGTTAGTAACTACGTCCCATTTTTTTTTTTTTTTCATTCATTACCAGACGCCATGTATCCCAAACGGGGTGGTCAAGGGCTTAGTGTTAATTGTTTTACAGGGAGGGTCACTAATCCTCCACCAACCTCACTTGACACATAGCGATGCCAACAGCATCTGGTGTTCCCCAGGTGAAGCCCCATCCGGCACGCTAACCAGACCCAACGTTGCTTAACTTCGTTGATCTGACGGGAAGCGGTGTACTCAACGTGGCATGGTTTACCGACTCATTATAAGCAGAGTAGGGTATATGAAGTAACATAACTGAATTCATCACTATTTGTATCCCTCTTATCTTTTCCATAGTGTTGGCGGGTCCTATAGCAGTACTATATGTCCATTAGTTGTAATGCTTTTCATTATCACCATGGTTACTATCAACATGTAAACCTCATCATCATCGTCATGATCATCACTGTCATTACCACAGCTCCCTCAACTTCTATGAAGTACATCACCACAGCTCCCTTGATTTCTATGAAATACACATTACTACAGCTCCCTCGACTTCTATGTAGCGCATCACCACAGCTCCCTCGACTTCTATGAAGTACATCACCACAGCTCCCTCGACTTCTATGAAGTACATTACTACAGCTCCCTCGACTTCTATGAAGTACATCTCCTTTTCATACACGTATTTCAGACAACAGCCCGGCGCTTGAACAATACAAACACAGGTTTTCATATTCATTATCTCCATGAACATCATTCACTTTCAGCCATCATCATCACCACCAATATAACACCATCATCATGATCATCATCACTTGTGCATCATTATAGTGATTCCCGAGCTTCCAGTTTCTCTCTCTCTCACTCTCTCTCACTCTCTCTCTCTCTCTCTCTCTCTCTCTCTCTCTCTCTCTCTCTCTCTCACACACACACACACACACACACACACACGCAGTAACTTTAATCCCAGTTGAACTTCACATTTTTTCCCCTCCGTCTTCTGTGGATTTCCATGCAGTATACTAAATTCAACCAGCCACATCCTAACAAAGAAATAATTGAAAATAGGATCTTTTTTTGCTCTCTCTGATGACACTACATTTTCGAACAGTTCCTGTCAGGTTTCGCCTCTCACGTACTGTACTCTAAAATTAATTATCCAAAGCTCGTTCACTTCTGCCTCTTTTATCTCTGGATTCACAGACGCTTAACGTTAAGCATGGATTTGCGGATCAAGATGGTGCTGGCTTCCACTACTTGCTACAACGAACTTCCAAGGCATTGTATCTGAGATCAAAGTGAAGGCAGGTGTTTTCAGTGGTAATCATACCGCCTTATACTCAATGATCAGGATTTTGGAAAGAGGCTGTCTGAGCTGGAAAGGGCTGCTTGGGATGAGCTTCGTGCTTTTTACCCAGAATTACCAACGAACTTTCAGAGCACCGATTTATGAGGAGCTTGTGGACAAGATAAAGAAGAGCTACAATGCACCTGGTGCTGGAATGTCACTCAAGCTGGCATTTCTTCCATTCTCATTTGGACTTCTTTCCATTTAATCTTTGCGATCTCAGTGGTGGAACATGGCGAAAAGTTTCACCAGGAAATTACCATATTG
The DNA here is from genome assembly GCF_032717465.1 of Coenobita brevimanus. Taxonomy (NCBI): domain Eukaryota; kingdom Metazoa; phylum Arthropoda; class Malacostraca; order Decapoda; family Coenobitidae; genus Coenobita; species Coenobita brevimanus. The sequence goes on from NC_137034.1 coordinate 16,002,958, forward strand.
GAGAGCTGATATCGGCGATGATTCAGTCCAAACATGAGCGATTATTGTTGGACTTTACAGAGTGAAAATAATTGCACTCACAAACTCAAAAGCACCGTACGGAAGCACTTCTAATGTGCAAAGGTCTTGTAATAATGTTTAAAGGCAATATGTTTGTGCTTAATATGTGCTATGAATAAAACTTTAAGTTTATTATTATTATTTTTTTTGTGACAATATATTGTCTTATTGACACTTGTTTAAAGAATTTGCATGCCTCCTGCTGAATTTTTCCTCACTTACGATGTACCACGTCAAGGTTGTGATGGGACAACCAAATTACAGGGTCATATTAGAAATCGGGTATACCAAATTAGTTAGAAATTGTCGATAGTAAGTCAGGAACATTTTGGCTTTTGACCTCAGTGTAATTATGCTATCTGTATTCTTTTTCATCTCACCTATAATTATGCCATCTGCATTCTTCCTCAACTATAACTATGCCATCTGTGTATCACCAGTCAATCAAAGCAGTCTTTCTGTAAAACCATGAATTTCAGTAAGATAGTGGGGTTTTGACCTGGGAACAAAGGTTTATGTTACAACTGAATACACCAAGGACATAATCACATAAAACAATGACTAACATACGAAGTGGATAAATTATAACAAGACAGTACCAGCACACCTGAGGGTAAGGAACACATTCACAAAAGCTAATGTCTTGCAACAGATCACAATATTAAATGAAAAATGTTATGTATGATAAGAGTGCATCAAAATCATCATGAATAAAGCACTAATGACATTGCCTCCCAAATGATGACTGGTGAAATAATGAGAAATGGGAAAGCTCTCCGAATCTGAACAGTCACTTACCAGCACCAATCTAAGACTGCCCCAGGCCCAGAGACACCACTCAAATCGAACCAAAGGAGCGGCAAGTTGTACCCATAATTCCCGAGAAACAATGGAGACACAAAAAGGGTATACACCACTTATGTACATGTTAATTTATATATGTACAGTGCATACTCTGGCATATAATGCATACGATAATATACAATGATATATTTACAGCACAAAGAACTGAAGGTAAATATATACAAATTTAAACGCATAAAATGAAATATCTAAACCATGCAACAAGCATATCTTCAAACAAGCACAACACCACTTACAGT